>NC_064040.1:12407107-12711638 GCF_932526225.1 Nematostella vectensis | reverse complement strand
GTAAAGTGAAGGGACTTCACATCAACCTTCGCACGGCTGATATCGTGAACCTGACCAGCATGTTGGAACTCTTGCACGTTGAAGGCGCGGTGGCGGAGGAGCGTCACGTTACTCTCCCTTACACCATCCAGCGCAATGTGCACGACAGAACTCTACACAAGGTGCCAGCGCACAACACATTTCGTGTCATGTACAACAAACGCGTGCGACGGGGCATGCGCACTTACCCTTATGGTTATTTTAAGTTGTAAAAATTAAAGAGAGAGATGTAGATTAATAAAAGCCTTCTTTTCTGTGGTAGTAGGATGTTAAGGTAAGGGTTGGTAGGGAAGGAATCACTTGTAGCATGGGTTGCTTTGGTGCGGTTCCTCTTCAACCGCGTTTTGATTGTCGTACGGTGTGGAAACGTTTACGATGTCTCTTTGCGTGTTGCGGGGGACGAATCGAAATTCATTCGTCGCAACTCGATGGCCCCCCAGCCCCACCCCCTCCTACGCCCACCATCGTTCGTGCGCGAAAAAAAGAAGAGTATGAAGAAGAAGAAGACGATGACTCAGAAGACGATCGATCGTCTTCTTCGCCCAATTTATTACGATCCGAATCATCTAGCAGCCTTGGGGGGAGTGGACAAATTAGTCCGAGTGGTACGTTCCAAAGGAGTGCCAAAGTGAATTCGTGGCTTCGGAGCCAGTTCATCTACACGCTCCATAAACCGTACCGTCGTCGCTACCCACGCCAACGGGTGGTGGTGAATGGTATGGACGAACAATGGCAAGCGGATATGTGTGACATGCAGGCGCTACGCTCGTACAATGACGGGTACAACTACTTACTCACCGTGATTGACGTGTTGAGCAAGTACGCATGGGTGGTCCCTCTCAAGGACAAGACGGGCAAACGGCTCGTCGAGGCGTTTGAGTTGATTTTCAAGGGTGGACGCCAGCCAGAAAAACTTCAAATGGACGATGGGACCGAGTTCAAGAATCGAATTTTCAGGCGTTTCTCAAATCCAAAGGGATCCAACACTTTTCCACGCGAAGTGAATTGAAAGCTTCTGTGGTCGAACGATTCAATCGCACTCTCAAGACCTGGATGTGGCGTTGGTTTACGCACAAGACCGTTACGTGGACATGTTACCGCAATAGCCTAATTTCTAGTTCCACTATGACCGCTGGACTTACAGACTAAGGATGCATAAATACAGTGTGAGCCTCGACTTGAGGCAAATTTCATTGGCATACCAGCGAGAATCCTCTGGGACTTGGAATAAAACAAAGCAAAAACCTGTGAATATTTCATTATTCCGCTGGTATTTGCAATCGATTCAATTGAAACCGAGGCTTGCACTGTATTTAAGCGTCCTCTGTGCCTATGACCAGCAGGCACAACGGAACTCGAAACTGGACTATTGGTGCACAATTACAATCACTCGTACCATCGTAGCATCCGACGTGCTCCTGCGGACGTGGCCACGTACGACGATGCTCAGGAAGTGTGGGCTATCTTGTACGGGAAGAAAAGACTGGGGCTCCCAAAGAAGAAGAAGAGAGCTCCACCCAAATTTAACGTGGGGGATAGGGTGCGGATCAATAAAGTCAAACACGTCTTTGCCAAAGGGTACATTCCCAATTGGACCGAAGAAGTGTTTACGGTGGGTCAGCGGTACAACAACACGAATCAGAAGAACTACGCGTACAGACTTCGCGAGTACGATGGAACGTGGTTAGAGGGACGGTTTTACGAACCCGAACTGCAACACGTCAGTCTCGACGAGCAACGGGATCTGTTTCGCATCGAACGGGTGATCAGGACGCGAGGGAAGGGACGGAACGAAGAGTATTTCGTGCAATGGCGTGAATGGCCTGACAAGTACAACAGTTGCGTGTCTGCCCAACAAGTGCATAAAATCTTATGATCCACGTGGCCTACACCCATTTGTTTCGTGCACCATGACAGACCAACATCATTTCCACGTGACGTTACCCAGCGATGCCATTCAAGGCGCCTTACCCGGCAATACCATTAACGATTTTTCCATACGCAAGCCAAAGACACTGGATTTGCGTGAGGGGCAGTGGGAAGTGGCCTTGGTGCCGTTGATTTACCCTCACACGTGGAAAAAATTCCTACCACGAGATCATGATATCTGGATCAACCATGAAGTGCCCGAAGCCAGTTGGCTCCAGGCTAACAAAGATAACCCTCGAGCACGCGTCCACGACGAAAAAATTAATCACAAATGGACGTATATCAAACTGGACGACTTCAAAGTCCCGAAATGGCACGAAGTTGCTTTCAATCTCAAGAAGGCTATCGATCAATTCAACAAGGATCGAGCAACTGTGATACAGCAACTTGGTCAAAGGCACAAGGATGTGGACATGACGATAGCTACTACATCGAAAAAGACCACCATCAAGATCGGGGAGGACGTTCAACTCCTCCTACGTCCACGAGTAGCCAAGGTTTTAGGATTCAAGCAATGGGTTTCGGGGGAATGGGCCATGCAATTGCATCCTGATGATGGTATTCTCCCGCCCGACTATCAGTTTGGCCAAGCCGAAATAAATAAAGCTCTAGAGAATTGGGTACCCTTGAGCTACGACGACCTGAGCCAATTCGCAGGCTTCGAGGATTTCGTATTACCACTACCATTCGTATTGCCTCCAAGGAGACTGATATGGCCATCGAAGAACTACATCCCTTTCAAGACATGTACGTGTACTCGAACATGTCCGAGGGCAATCTCGTCATGGGGAGCAAGTATAATAATCTCCTACGAGTGCTGTCGCCTGAAGGAAACTATGGTGAAGCTGTGGAGCGAAATTTTATCAATCCTTTCCCAATGCTCTCCACCTCAGAAAGCACTTTGAAATCATAGGGGCCTACAAAGTTCTCGCGCGCCTCATTCCAAGATGCTCGTAGCTCCTGGCCCCATAAGACGACGCCATTGCTGGTCGACCCTTAACTGACGTGATAACCTTGTCAAACGACTTACTCGACGCCTTCTCTGTTGCTAAGACCGAAAAGGAGCATATTTCTGACATTCCATTTTGGTATCTCGAAAAAATAAACTGTACTTAATTCCGTCAGAATAATTTTGATTTCATCGGTAGTGTTTTTTTTTTTCATATTTTTTTCACAACAGCGTAGAATTTTTTTACCTGGGATATTTGGGGGGAAGGGGTGGGTAAATTTGCTCTCTCAAAGTTTTTTTTTCAGGCTGGGAGGTCCGTAACATGAAATACCGTGACCAAGGTCCTGAAAATACTGATCCAGGCCTAAAAATGTCACTAGATTTTCTAGATGACACAAAGCTATTATTGTGCATTTATCATTTCTATGAGCAGTAATACAAGCATGCAAATACTTTTTTGAAATAATTACATATTTTTTTTTCTTTTGCAAATAAAAAAAAGGATCCAAGATGGCGGACCCAAGAAGGCGGTAATTATTCCAAAAAAATGATTATAAACGTTTTCATGGACTTTTTGCATTGTAAGGCCGTTAAAAGATTGATTTTTACATATTAAATGATTTCAACCCGATATCTAATAATTTAGGCAATATTCGAAAGAATATCTAGACATCGTATTTATGACGTCATTATGACGCCATTATTGACTCGACCACACCCAAAATAGAGCGTGACGATTCTTCGCATGCTGGTGATCATTGTCTGTAAGTTTGATGTTCATAGCTTTAGCGGTTCATAAAGTACGCCCCCTGTCACAGACAGCTCAAAATAGCCCAGTCTGAATAGGGTTAAGCTTCCTACGAGTCACGCCCACAGAACTAGTCTTACTAGGAAATTTTTTCAGTGGCTCTTCTGCGGCAGTGACCCTTGAGAGCGCCCGCAAAGTACGCTGGATCTTCGAGCATGGTTATGAACGCGCCCCCGGGTCGTTCATTGGGGGCGGGATGTTGTGACGTTTTCCTGCGCGGAATGCCTGTGGCCCCTTCTCTACCTAGGGGCGCCCAGCAGCGGACGGGGGACGAAGTAGAAATGAGTTTGTTTTTAGAAGTCGGAGTATTTTTTTTAAATTATAGAATTATTTGTCGTTGAATTGCTGTAATTCCCCTGGATTTGGCACCCTGAATGTAAGTATACTTGTTTATTTGTACATATATGTATTTACTGTAATCCCTTAAATTGTATTGTATGACCATTTTTGCAGTGAAATAATAGCCGGGTAAACTTGTGTGGAATAAATCTTGTGTTGTGAAAACAAGAAAGAATTTACTTTATATAGGTAGGTACATTACGATAAGCGGTTCCGTATCACTTCATATTAAGATTGTATTATTGTAATTTTTTTTTTTGAGGGGGCCCAATGCTAATGTTTTTTTTTCTCAGACGACTACAAATTTACTTATGCATATGATATGCACAGAAAAGACTACACATTTTAAAATTTTATTGATTTATATGTTGTTTTCTGTTTGCACATAGTGGGAGTAGTTCCGTAGCAGCGGGTATAGTTCCGTATCACTCAAAAATTTTGTCGTCTGGTAGGAGTTTTTTTCATTTGAGAATCAATAAAAAATTATAAACAGTTTTATTTATTATTTTATATTCTAGATTATTATTTTATATTCTTGAGTATTGACTAACATTGACTATACATTTACGCACTTTTATAAAGAAGCTACACTTCTTATGATGGTATGTGATAGTGTTGTGCAAAGTTCGTGTTACTTTCATGTCTCAAAAAACGTAAAATAATTCAGGCCCATACACAGGGTGGGTTTCTCGCGTATCCCCCCTATGCGACCAAAAAAGGGTCATTCCTTATAAAGGAATATTCACATACTGTGCTTTTTCCTTATAATACCTTTGACGGCGCAGGCCCCCTCAGCCGATCCTGGTTACGCGCCTTTAAAGCATGCGCGCGCACTCACCATGGGAACGTACCTCAACTACCGGCATGCAGCGCGTGCTTCGTTTGATGTAAGCTTAAAAAAGCGCGCGCTGCATTCTGGTAGTTGAGGTAGGTTTCTATGGTTATGCGCGCGCAAACTTATACCTGGAATGGCATATTCAATGGAAGTATGTCAGCTGAATTTAATCAATAAAGTAAGTGGGGCTACCAACAGCACTTAGTGGATGCATAACAAATGTCTTTGTCATCCTTATGGCGTTGTTCGTGGGCACTCTGTGTAGGCGATGTGGCATTCGAGATTTCCAGTTCTGCTAGAGTATCCTTCAGCATCTCCATAACACACGCACACGAAGACATTCAACCCACCAGATATTTGCTTTGGACCCTGTTGGACGACATCAGCTCTGTTACTGCTGCAGCCAGCAACAAAGATCCTCTTGTCCTGTATAAAAACCAAACATGACTTATTTTAATTACACCTTTAGCCAGAGCTGTAGGTAGAAAATAATAGGTGTGGGCTACAGTACAAGAGAGGAAACTTTCTAGAAATTGACGCAATTATTTCCTATTTGTATGGAGCTTAGCCGATAAGAATGCAACATTGATGGCAATCTCGTTCCCAGAGCCCGCATATCTTTGGTCATTGGTTGGTAAACAATTCGTGCAAGCTGGAAAAGTGCCATCCCTAACATAAGTCGAACAATCAAACAAGTGCACTGCATTTTATTTAGTATAAGAAATGACCAGTAGGGGCGTGGCTGTGCCCCCAAATTTTCTTAATTTCTTAGTATCGACCACCCCCCCAATATTTCAAGGCTTGCCATGGCACTGAAAATTGATCATTAAAGAATGTTAATCATCCACTCCTTTGTTATTGTTTATCATTGAAAATACAGCGCTTTTTTTTGCAAGGAAACATCAAAATAATAATCTACGAATGAGCTCTGATATTTTATTGACTATATTTTATTGAAAATATCTTGGTTTCTTGATTGAATTAGCCGATGGAAATGGATGCTTTGTGTGACTCGCCATTGAGCGGGAGCATAAAATGGCGGCATGACTCTCCTTTAATTAACATGCAACAACAAGCTTGACACTAAGGCCTAGGGCATTATATTCTAGTAGCCTCATCAAAGACTATGGCCAGTCACAGCAATCCAGTCCTTTGTCTTGTAATCATAGATAATATTGGTTCAATTTTGTCTAGATCAGGGCACCATGGGAGCTGTTATTCTATCTGATGCATCAGAGCATTTGGTGCAGAGTTAATTTTTTTCTATATGCCATAGATGAAATATAAGTCCTATAAACAAAATCTCACATCGTAGCTCTCTGTATTCTTTGTAACACCGCAAAAGTAACCGCCCGCTGCTGTAAATTTTGTCACAGAATACGTGCGTTGTTGAGTATTCACTTGTGACAGTGTGAAATGGACTTGACTTTATCTTGTGCGTGTGTATGTTGTAAAGAGTGTGTGCGTGTTTTTATTCCTCTTATTTTGGGTAGCCTTTGTTTAATTTCCTTATATAGATGTCATGACCTTATTTGTAAAGTGTCCAGACGTGTGTGATTTCTGCATGTTTTGGAATAAATTTAGTTCTGTCCCAGCGCTCGCGTCGTGAAGCTGCAAATTTGTTTGTCTCCGTAAACTTTCGAGCCATCCGCCGAACTGACTTATTCTACTCTGTCACACACTGTTTTTGTGGTCTTAGGGCATCTTCTAGAGTCAGGGGCGTACGCAGGATTTTACAAAGTTGCAGTCAAAGCATTCAAAAGCTGGATGAGGGCGTGGCCCGCATCCCCGTGAAGGTTTTTAGCTCCCGCTTTTGGGTTAGAAATTGGCGGCAATACGTCAGACTTTATTACATGATCCTCTTTCATCCTTGATCTGAGATAGGAAATCAGTCGTCGCATGGCACTGAACGACATAACAGTATGTTTGGAAATCATCTGTGGACTAAATGATTAAGAAAATTAAAGTTTTTTTCCTCACCGTATATATAAAACTACGTACATAAAAATGAATGAGTAAATATTTGATTTTTATCCCTGTTATGCAAATTAGCCGATTTTTTTTTGCAGTCCAGTGACTGCAGGCCTATAGGCTGCGTACGCCCCTGAGAGTGAGGGTATCAAATAAAAATACCTGGGGTGTTTTCAGGCACCGCGGTGGGGGGGGGGGGGGGGGGACTGGTAGGGCAACACTTTTCAAGAAACTGTCATTTATCATGTATCCATCAAATCGCGCGCTCTGACTGGCTATCGTGAGGTCCGGTATCCTACTATCCGGACCCCGCGATACCGGACCGCTCACCTCCAAAACTCGAAATAGTGAGTTGATTTGTAAAATGACCATCGAAAAATTAATTTATACTCCCGATGTTAAAGATCTTCACAAAAGCACAGCACAGTACAGCATACGGCAAATAGGAAACTCTTATGTGCCTAGTCGAAAACACAATAACCTGTGATATTTGGAAAGAAGTGTCTCCTCTATGAAATACACCGCATTGAACGCTGCCTCGCTTACCGCTGCCTCCGTTACTGTGATACTCGTCTGACCAGACACTCCGGGACTTGAGGAATATGTCGCTATCTTGAATTCGCACGCGTTGAGGTTGGAAGTCCCTGCTTCTCCTTTGGCTCCCTGTGTACCATTGTATCCTCTTAATCCTTGCACCCCTTGGTCACCTTTGTTACCCGTGTCGCCTTTAGGCCCTTGTGGGCCTGTGATACCCGTGTCGCCTTTAGGCCCTTGTGGGCCTGTGATACCCGTATCGCCTTTAGGCCCTTGTGGGCCTGTGATACCCGTATCGCCTTTAGGCCCTTCTGGGCCTGTGATACCCGTATCGCCTTTAGGCCCTTCTGGGCCTGTGATACCCGTATCGCCTTTAGGCCCTTGTGGGCCTGTGATACCCGTGTCGCCTTTAGGCCCTTGTGGGCCTGTGATACCCGTATCGCCTTTAGGCCCTTGTGGGCCTGTGATACCCGTATCGCCTTTAGGCCCTTCTGGGCCTGTGATACCCGTATCGCCTTTAGGCCCTTCTGGGCCTGTGATACCCGTATCGCCTTTAGGCCCTTGTGGGCCTGTGATACCCGTATCGCCTTTAGGCCCTTGTGGGCCCTTGTCGCCTTTCAAGCCAGATAAAACCAGACTCGTGAAATTTCTTTGAAGTTCTTCAAAATCTCTTTGTAGTTTGAGGGTGTTGGCTTGCATTTCTTGAACCTTGGACTCTGGGAATAAATCGTATTAGGCTAAGTTCAAACGTCATATATTAAACATGAGCCGTATTCAAGGCCATTGCATGCAAATAAGAAGATGAAACAATCGACTTGATTCACTTGCATGTATATTGTCCCTCTAAGAAACTTTATCGATTAGCTATTTATTTGTTTTTCAACAAATAATCAAGCAATGAACAGCCTTGCTGGAAACGTGCCCTGAAATGTCTTGCCATCGCTGCTTCTACTGCGCAGCAAGGAACCCCTCTAAAAGCACGCTTCTAAATAGTCGCAAATATTCAACGACATTGATCAATACCTTACATACTCCAAAATTGAATAAAACAGGAAGAAAAAACACTAATACGCAACCTCACGAATAAAGCACAGTGATATCAAAAGGCACGATTCACTAAACATTGAAAATTGAGTAAGGAAGCTGAACTCACCTGTGACTTCACACGAACACTGTCTCCCCGATACAGTGCCTGTAGCGACCAAAAGCGCAACCAGCATAGATACGACACTGATTACTAATGTCGTAATAATAAGACATCTGACAGGTTTCCTGACCGATTCAAATCGACTTCCCGAGCCTTCCACTTTTCTTATGTTCTTACCATGCGTTTCCTTCTCGAGGCTTTGACGACTGATCGCCGATGGTTGCTCGGCAAAAGCCGGAGCAAATCCGAGATTTTCCCGACTTAATACTTTGCTTTTATTGTTTGTATTTGTTCGGTCTTGAAGCGCAAGTGAGTGATACTGGTGGTCGTTATGTAGAGGTTCGTATTGAGAGTCTGCTTTGTCTTGAATTTGCGTTTGAGCTGCTTGTTTGTTTAATGCAGGTTTTCTTGGCTTGTCTGAATCGATTGGCATCTCGTATGGTTCTGCGGGTTCGACTTCGTAGTAGCTTGATGACTGATCTCGTCGAGCCATTATTTTGTATCGAACCCCTTTCTTCAAGATAAGAAATGAAAATGCCCCTGAAGGACTTCTCTTTAGTAGATCAATAAGAAAGGAAAAAGCTTCCGAATCACAAGGTCTTTAGCTGCATGCAACACTCGATGGATATTAGTTCGTTCATAAATTACACGCTATTCGCTTGACTTCCTTGACTTGAAAATGAATATGAAACACAGTTCACTCCAAAACAAGTTTCGCTATCAGCATCTATATTTTATTATTTTTGCATGAGACTATAGGGGGTGAAAACAATGATTCAAGATAGAATGGTTACCAGCTTTTTTTAGGATTTTGGGATTTCGTATGCGAGCTAGAGAAAATAGCTAGGGCTAGAGAAAATAGTCACGCATTCCTAGAGAGTGTGACAGAGACCGGACCTTAAGGCCTAGTTCAGACGCCGTTCTTTTCATGTACCGTTACAAATGCAAATGTTCGCAAATAAACATAGGACAATCGAATTGGCTGATATGCATTTATTTGATTAAGATCCAGGCGCGTACCAAGGATTGGACGGTGGGGGGTAGGGGGGTGCGAGGGGGGAGGGGGTATGATATGGATAGTATAGTATCTAAAGATTCCTTAATTAAAAATGGCCCACTTTTTGGCAGCCAGGGGAGGGGATGCGCGCGAACCCCCTGTGGCCTTACTTCTCAAGACACTCCGAGGGACGCAAACTCCAGAAACATAAAAAAAGCAAGAACAAGTGTAACGAGAGGTACCAAGTGATACTGGGATCTTTGACGGCACTACTTTACTTGAGAAGAGAAGAGACTGCATTATTGAGCACATCTGTGTTCTGATTAGTCTCCTTCGCAGCCCCCAGCGGTCGGAGTCTCACACAGCGCTCCCCGCCCGTAGGGGCTGCTCAGATTTGAACTACATTCCTTCGCCGCTTTTAGCCAATCAAATTTTGGGCACCATATTTCGAGAACCGTTCTCGCCATGGCAAGCAAACCAATCACGATCCGTGTATTATCATTCAAAGAAGAAGCGTGAGAACCAACACTTGTTTGTTTAGTGCTAGTAAACCCTGTGAGATGCGAGAATGTACGAAACACAAGACCAAACTGTTGCACTTGTTGATAAGATTCTGGTAAATTGGGGGAAAGAAACCTTTATAGGGAGCCTTGTTGGGTCCAGCATCCTAAATCATTCTCGAAGTCATCATGGGAGAAAGAAGCGCAAGTAGTACATGGCGTTGCGACGGGAAATTGCAACACTTTCGAAGCTTTTGGTGTTTTCCCATCGCCTGCAGCGCTAAGCAGACGCTTGATTCTCGGTTTTTCTCGTTTGAATGCACTTTTGATTGCTTTTTGTATAGACTGAAAATTATCTTTTGCTCTTTGAAACTTGTGTGTTGTGTGACTCCGACCGCTGGTCTTGAACAAGTCTTTTCGATTCTCTAAACTTTCAAAGTCAACGAGACACAGTTGGATCATTTTGCCGAAGTTAGGGGAAGATTTTCCGAATATATATATTTTGTTTCTCAGCTGAGTATGATTACCCGCTAAAACAAAATGACAGTTCAATTGTATTTTTTATTGGCTTAATTGTACAATGGAGAGGCATTTTATTGGATTAGCCGTTTGAAAATCATCTTGATGTACAGACAATGGGAAAGGAATGTTGTTCGAATCTGAGCAGCCCCTACGGGCGGGAAGCGTTGTGTGACTCCGACCGCTGGGGGCTGCGAAGGAGACTATGTTCTGATTGCATTTATATCCAGTTGTTATCATGATGTGATAGTCCAGACGGGTGAGGCCCCGCGTGAGGTATAGCAGAAGAGGCAAATTCTAAACACCTTTTAAGATATAACAGAAGAGGGAAAATTTTAAACACCTCCTAAGGGACAGCAGAAGAGAGAAAATTTTGAACACCCCTAAGGGATAGCAAAAGCGGGAAAATTTTGAACACCCCTAAGGGATAGCAGAAAGGGGGGGGCACAATATCGAGGTTTCTTTTTAATAGTGAGGTTGGGTTTGTTCCTGTATGGCCACAATATCGAGGTTTCTTTTTAATAGTGAGGTTGGGTTTGTTCCTGTATGGCCAAAATATCGAGGTTTCTTTTTAATAGTGAGGTTGGGTTTGTTCCTGTATGGCCACAATATCGAGGTTTCTTTTTAATAGTGAGGTTGGGTTTGGGTTATAGAGCTACCTGTGAATATGTCGTTTATCCATTTGGCGGACCATTTTTTCTTGGGTAGCTCGTCTTAGATCGCAGTTGTTAGAGCGGATTTTTCAGTCGTAGCCCCCCCCCCCCCCCCGTGGCTACTGGCCTGTAGAATGTCGCATTTGTACCCATGTGACCGCATACTGACACGGTATCCAGCACCATTGCTATGAACTAAGGCCTCAGTACACCCTCTAGAATAAGCACAATAACAGTCAACAACATTGCTAACACTATGATAACCAAACCACTAGCTGTCATTAGGACATGCTTTGTGTGGACTTGGTGCGTCCTATCTTGGCGTGACATGGTTACCGGATCCGTCTTCTGTTCACTGTTCGCTTGCGCCCTCCTCCTCTCATTCGATTGCGTCTCATCCCGCGCTAATTCCTTTGCTAATGACTCGTGGATGTTTATGTTCTGCCATGACGTGCTGTTATGACTGGCATTTCGATGCCACTTTTGCTCTTGTGTTTCTTGGTGATCACTCAAAGACTTATTTTCACTCAAATCATTATTTTCTTCCTTTTCAGGCGAAGATGCGACTTTAGTGGGTGACTTTCTTTGAAAACTTGCATGAATCGGATCGGCATCGTAGTACGACCGAGTGTAGTCCGACAGCACTTTCTCAAGGTCGTTCATATCAATGAAATCCTCCTCCTGATAAGCTGGATTCGTTTTCGCTTTTCCATCTTCCATTCCGATAATTTTGTATAATCGCTGCTGTTTTGTATTGATAACGCGAGAGCCTTAAACGTGAACGCATGTGTGTATAGCTCTCTTCTTCTATCCATGCGATTTGTGTATGAATAGCATTTGCTGTTCAAAACAAGCTCATTCAGGCGGGAGATTCTAGAAGTGCATTCCACGCTTACTGAACCGGCATGACACGCGACCGGAGACTGAACCCAGTCAGAGTTTACATCAGTTAGAGCCAAAAATAACTGATGGACTCGTCTGCGATTAAGCATAACCAGAGTAGCTCATGTGAAACGTTCCTATAACTCTCGTATGGGGATTATAAAAGGATCTTGTATAGGGGATATAATAGGATTTTGTATAGGGGATATAATAGGATCTTGTATAGGGGATATGATTGAATTTTGTAAAATGAAGCAGATCTGGTCATATTTTTCTGGGGAGTTTTTTAGGTTTTTTAGGACTTTGCCGAATTCTTATACTTTCCCCTTATGATTTGTAGACTTTATCTTTTTCTTGTTTCAGTTTTAATATATCTATATATCTATATATATAATGTCTGAGTGCAGGCGTTCATATAACAGTGCTCAATACATAGGTGTAGAGCGGGATATATCTTGGTTTGTAGGAAAAAAACACGCGAACACCGTTTCATCTCTACAAGCCTGTTTCGTGGTTGCCCACTCATCAGGAGATTTATTAAGAATATATTACTACCATCACTTATATACTATCTATGTATAAAATTAACATAAAAATAGGGCGCGAAATTTGAATGGCTGTTATGATGAAATTGAATAGTTCAGCTGTTGCATAACAAGGCTTTGTTCCTGTGGAGGGACCAAGACACTAGCTCGTTACGATTGTTTAAAGTTGATAGCTTGAGTTGGCGGATAATGATAAGTTTTTCTTTGAGGCAGAGATTACATCTTTTGCTAGAGCTGTTGTAGGCGGAGTGAGATGACAGGATTTTCCAAGAAATAAAGTGGTCTATGTCGTTGTCTTTAAGGCTCCATATGTACTTGCTTAGTTCGGTCGAGTTTCTGTGTTTAGCGTGTCGGAATGAGGCGGTGTGGTTTCTATATCTTGTCTTGAATTCGTTCTCGGTTAGTCCTACGTAGGTTTCGGAGGTGTTGTTGTCCTTTCTTGTTACAGTAGCTTGGTAGATAACAGATGATTGGAGGCAGTTTCCGTCAAGGGGGCACGCGTTCTTTTGTCTGCAGTTGCATGTTTTGTCATTGGCGGTGGCGAGGGAGGTAGGGGCGTCTTCGGTTGTTATTGATGAGGCGATTATGCGTTTGTTGTGGCTGTCAATTATCTGCTTGGTGTTGCTCATGCAGCTATAACTGATTTTGATTGTGTTCCGGTTGAAGATTTTTCTGAGTTTGTGGTCTTTAGGGAAGTGCTTGTCTATGAGTGAGAGGAATCTGTGGCCGATGTTGGTGCTTTTGTTCTTGCTAAAAGGGGGGTTGTACCAGATGATGTTGTTGCGCTGGCGGTTCTTGCGTTTGCTTGTGGTGTTTGGTTCGTAGTGCAGTGTGTAGTTATATCCACTTTCGTCGAGTGCTTTCTGGTATGGCGGGGCGGCTTGGTCGAAGGTTTCTTTGTCTGATGATAGTGTAGATAAGCGTTTGTTGATACTGGCAGGGATATTCTTTGTGATGGTAGGTGGGTGGTTGCTCTCGCGGTGGACGTACTGTAGTGGGGCGTTCGGTTTGGTGAAAGGCTGGTAAGTGTTGCGGTTTAGGTCGAATGTGACGTCTAGGAAGATGACTACTCGCTTGTTGGCTTCTATGGTGATTCGCAGTCCGTTGTTGTTGAAGATGCGGCATAGTTCTTTCTTGATATTTTCTGTGTTTTTAGGTGTGCCGCTTGTGATGGCTAGTCCGTCGTCGCGGTAGAGTCCTACGTTGATGTTAAGGTCTTGGAGTTGGGAGAGGAGGAAGTTGCCTACAAGTTCGCATGTTTCAGCGCCGTCGTAGCTTCCCATTGTCACGTCGAATGTCGAGTTGCCTTTTTTGTGCCAGGGTGTTTGGTTGTAAACTAGGATAGAGCTCTTGGCGTGGGTTATGATGTTTTTTTCTTCAGCGGTGATGCAGTCGTAGTCAGCGGCGAAGTCGAGGGGTTTGTTTAGGAGTTCTTGGCTGATGAATGGGTAGAATTCCACTATGTCGAAACATATAAAGTTGGATGCTGTCTTGTTTTTTGTTGATGTGAACCAGTCGATTACGGCTTTAGTGCTTTACCATTGGTGAAAGTTACGTTTTGTATTTTCTTTTTTTAGGGGGTCCCAATGCTCATGTTTTTTTTTCTCAGACGACTACAAATTTACTTATGCATATGATATGCACAGAAAATACTACACATTTTCAAATTTTATTGATTTATATGTTGTTTTCTGTTTGCACATAGTGGTAGTAGTTCCGTAGCAGCGGGTATAGTTCCGTATCACTCAAAAATTCTGTCGTCTGGCAGGAGTTTTTTTCATTTGAGAATCAATTTGAAAATTAAAACAGTTTCAGTTTTATTTATTATTTTATATTCTTGATTATTATTTTATATACTTGAGTATTGACTAACATTGACTATACATTTACGCACTTTTATAAAGAAGCTACACTTATTATGATGGTATGTGATAGTGTTGTGCAAAGTTCGTGTTACTTTCATATCACAAAAAACGTAAAATAATTCAGGCACATACACAGGGTGGGTTTCTCGCGTATCCCCCCTATGCGACCAAAAAAGGGTCATTCTTATAAAGGAATATTCACATACTGTGCTTTTTCCTTATAATACCTTTGACGGCGCAGGCCCCCTGAGCCGATCCTGGTTACGCGCCTTTAAAGCATGCGCGCGCACTCACCATGGGAACGTACCTCAACTACCGGCATGCAGCGCGTGCTTCGTTTGATGTAAGCTTTAAAAAGCGCGCGCTGCATTCTGGTAGTTGAGGTAGGTTTCTATGGTTATGCGCGCGCAAACTTATACCTGGAATGGCATATTCAATGGGAGTATGTCAGCTGAATTTAATCAATAAAATAAGTGGGGCTACCAACAGCACTTCGTGGATGCATAACAAATGTCTGAGTCATCCTTATGGCGTTGTTCGTGGGCACTCTGTGTAGGCGATGTGGCATTCGAGATTTCCAGTTCTGCTAGAGTATCCTTCAGCATCTCCATAACACACGCACACGAAGACATTCAACCCACCAGATATTTGCTTTGGACCCTGTTGGACGACATCAGCTCTGTTACTGCTGCAGCCAGCAACAAAGATCCTCTTGTCCTGTATAAAAACCAAACATGACTTATTTTAATTACACCTTTAGCCAGAGCTGTAGGTAGAAAATAATAGGTGTGGGCTACAGTACAAGAGAGGAAACTTTCTAGAAATTGACGCAATTATTTCCTATTTGTATGGAGCTTAGCCGATAAGAATGCAACATTGATGGCAATCTCGTTCCCAGAGCCCGCATATCTTTGGTCATTGGTTGGTAAACAATTCGTGCAAGCTGGAAGTGCCATCCCTAACATAAGTCGAACAATCAAACAAGTGCACTGCATTTTATTTAGTATAAGAAATGACCAGTAGGGGCGTGGCTGTGCCCCCAAATTTTCTTAATTTCTTAGTATCGACCACCCCCCCAATATTTCAAGGCTTGCCATGGCACTGAAAATTGATCATTAAAGAATCTTAATCACCCACTCCTTTGTTATTGTTTATCATCGAAAATACAGCGGTTTATTTGCAAGGAAACATCAAAATAATAATCTACGAATGAACTCTGATATTTAATTGACTATATTTTATTGAAAATATCTTCGTTTCTTGATTGAATTAGCCGATGGAAATGGATGCTTTGTGTGGAGCGGGAGCATAAAATGGCGGCATAATTGGCCTTTTTTAGTTAACATGCAACAAGCTTGATACTAAGGCCTAGGGCATTATATTCTAGTAGCCTCATCAAAGACTATGGCCAGTCACAGCAATCCAGTCCTTTGTCTTGTAATCATAGATAATAGATATCTGGTCTCATATTGGTTCAATTTTGTCTAGATCAGGGCACCATGGGAGCTGTTATTCTATCTGATGCATCAGAGCATTTGGTGCAGAGTGAATTTTTTTCTATATGCCATAGATGAAATATAAGTCCTATAAAAAAATTCTCACATCGTAGCTCGCTGTATTCTTTGTAACACCGCCAAAGTAACCGCCCGCTGCTGTAAATTTTGTCACCGAATACGTGCGTTGTTGAGTATTCACTTGTGACAGTGTGAAATGGACTTGACTTTATCTTGTGCGTGTGTATGTTGTAAAGAGTGTGTGCGTGTTTTTATTCCTCTTATTTTGGGTAGCCTTTGTTTAATTTCCTTATATAGATGTCATGACCTTATTTGTAAAGTGTCCACACGTGTGTGATTTCTGCTTGTTTTGGAATAAATTTAGTTCTGTCGCAGCGCTCGCGTCGTGAAGCTGCAAATTTGTTTGTCTCCGTAAACTTTCGAGCCATCCGCCGAACTGATTTATTCTACTCTGTCACACACTGTTTTTGTGGTCTTAGGGCATCTTCTAGAGTCAGGGGCGTACGCAGGATTTTACAAAGTTGCAGTCAAAGCATTCAAAAGCTGGATGAGGGCGTGGCCCGCATCCCCGTGAAGATTTCATAGCTCCCGCTTTTGGGTTAGAAATTGGCGGCAATACGTCAGACTTTATTACATGATCCTCTTTCATCCTCGATCTGAGATAGGAAATCAGTCGTCGCATGGCACTGAACGACATAACAGTATGTTTGGAAATCATCTGTGGACTAAATGATTAAGAAAATTAAAGTTTTTTACCTCACCGTATATATAAAACTACGTACATAAAAATGAATGAGTAAATATTTGATTTTTATCCCTGTTATGCAAATTAGCCGATTTTTTTTTTGCAGTCCAGTGACTGCAGGCCTATAGGCTGCGTACGCCCCTGAGAGTGAGGGTATCAAATAAAAATACCTGGGGTGTTTTCAGGCACCGCGGTGGGGGGGGGGACTGGTAGGGCAACACTTTTCAAGAAACTGTCATTTATCATGTATCCATCAAATCGCGCGCTCTGACTGGCTATCGTGAGGTCCGGTATCCTACTATCCGGACCCCGCGATACCGGACCGCTCACCTCCAAAACTCGAAATAGTGAGTTGATTTGTAAAATGACCATCGAAAAATTAATTTATACTCCCGATGTTATAGATCTTCACAAAAGCACAGCACAGTACAGCATACGGCAAATAGGAAACTCTTATGTGCCTAGTCGAAAACACAATAACCTGTGATATTTGGAAAGAAGTGTCTCCTCTATGAAATACACCGCATTGAACGCTGCCTCGCTTACCGCTGCCTCCGTTACTGTGATACTCGTCTGACCAGACACTCCGGGACTTGAGGAATATGTCGCTATCTTGAATTCGCACGCGTTGAGGTTGGAAGTCCCTGCTTCTCCTTTGGCTCCCTGTGTACCATTGTATCCTCTTAATCCTTGCACCCCTTGGTCACCTTTGTTACCCGTGTCGCCTTTAGGCCCTTGTGGGCCTGTGATACCCGTGTCGCCTTTAGGCCCTTGTGGGCCTGTGATACCCGTATCGCCTTTAGGCCCTTGTGGGCCTGTGATACCCGTATCGCCTTTAGGCCCTTCTGGGCCTGTGATACCCGTATCGCCTTTAGGCCCTTGTGGGCCCTTGTCGCCTTTCAAGCCAGATAAAACCAGACTCGTGAAATTTCTTTGAAGTTCTTCAAAATCTCTTTGTAGTTTGAGGGTGTTGGCTTGCATTTCTTGAACCTTGGACTCTGGGAATAAATCGTATTAGGCTAAGTTCAAACGTCATATATTAAACATGAGCCGTATTCAATGCCATTGCATGCAAATAAGAAGATGAAACAATCGACTTGATTCACTTGCATGTATATTGTCCCTCTAAGCAACTTTATCGATTAGCTATTTATTTGTTTTTCAACAAATAATCAAGCAATGAACAGCCTTGCTTGAAACGTGCCCTAAAAATGTCTTGCCATCGCTGCTTCTACTGCGCAGCAAGGAACCCCTCTAAAAGCACGCTTCTAAATAGTCGCAAATATTCAACGACATTGATCAATACCTTACATACTCCAAAATTGAATAAAACAGGAAGAAAAAACACTAATACGCAACCTCACGAATAAAGCACAGTGATATCAAAAGGCACGATTCACTAAACATTGAAAATTGAGTAAGGAAGCTGAACTCACCTGTGACTTCACACGAACACTGTCTCCCCGATACAGTGCCTGTAGCGACCAAAAGCGCAACCAGCATAGATACGACACTAATTACTAATGTCGTAATAATAAGACATCTGACAGGTATCCTGACCGATTCAAATCGATTTCCCGAGCCTTCCACTTTTCTTATGTTCTTACCATGCGTTTCCTTCCCGAGGCTTTGACGACTGATCGCCGATGGTTGCTCGGCAAAAGCCGGAGCAAATCCGAGATTTTCCCGACTTAATACTTTGCTTTTATTGTTTGTAT
Organism: Nematostella vectensis; assembly: GCF_932526225.1. NCBI lineage: Eukaryota > Metazoa > Cnidaria > Anthozoa > Actiniaria > Edwardsiidae > Nematostella > Nematostella vectensis. The sequence goes on along the minus strand of NC_064040.1, from coordinate 12,693,149 downwards.
TTGTTCGGTCTTGAAGCGCAAGTGAGTGATACTGGTGGTCGTTATGTAGAGGTTCGTATTGAGAGTCTGCTTTGTCTTGAATTTGCGTTTGAGCTGCTTGTTTGTTTAATGCAGGTTCTCTTGGCTTGTCTGAATCGATTGGCATCACGTATGGTTCTGCGGGTTCGACTTCGTAGTAGCTTGATGACTGATCTCGTTGAGCCATTCACGCCGAGCACAAAACACTCCAAAAGCGGCAGGGTTTTCCGTGTCAAATCGCCATCTTGGACGGGGCACGTTTTCAGAGGACTGGTGCCAAATTTACGAATCTGCTCGGGCCCTATGTTCGAAAGCTCGTAGGATTTTCGCTAGCTTCGGAAAATAAGATCGGATGGCGGGAAAGCACAGACGGAAGAACAAGGTTTGATTTGGTATCAAACACGGCCAGAATTTCGCGTGGTTCCTGCGCCTATTCTTCAAACGGATACGGTCTTTCCGCGACTTTTCCCAAAATGTCTTGAATGCAGTTATTTTGAGTCCCGATTTTATTTTTACGTCGAAAGAATTTATTGAAAATCAGCAGGGTAGTCCGATTCTTGAACCCCTGAATGTCGCTATGATTTTGGTTTTGTAGATTTCTCCTCTGTTCTCACTCTAATTTTCAAGTTTAATTGTAAATATGCCAAAGAGGTCCAGTCTCGGAGAGTAAATGCGAGAGGCTAAATTAAAGTGACAGAATGTGATGGACTCTTCGTGAGAACTGCAGGACCTGGAGGATGAGTTTTCTTCCCTTTAGCAAAGCATCACTGAGAAGAAACTTGAAAGCGAAGCGAGAAAAGCTGAGGCTTAGCAGAAAGGTATTTATAAAGAACCAAATAGAATGTGTTTACACATAATACTCATTTTGTAGAAATGCAGTGCTTATAGAAAAGGAATCGAAAGGAAAGGACATATTTGTTTTAGCCAGACTTGCGCATTATTTTACGCTATCGTGTTATTTGAGAGGGGTGATTTATTGAGTTATAAATTATAGTCGAATTGTTGGTTCTTTTAGATCGAAAGATCGTTTCGTCAAAGAAATAACACATGGAATAGAACTAAAAAAACTCGGCGCGCGCGTTGCTATGGTAACTTATAAACAATAATTATTCTTTGTTGTGAAAGTATTTTCAGTTTCAACAGCGCTTCAGTTTATTGTATTCTTGGATAAACTTGTTCTTAACGAAACTCAAGTGAAACCAAATATGATAATCATTTAAGTTACATCAGAAAACTTAGTCAAATCAAAATAGTTAAGTAAGACTTAGTACTTTTAAGTAAATTAAATTGGATTCTAAATTCTGAGTTTTTCCAAACAGATGACTTGTAGTTTCATCTTGGTCTAATTATTATCTTTGTTTGTTTGTTTCATATTTGATGGCTACATGGATATTCTCTTTAGATTAGTGATATCCTCAATAGAAAATAGATAGCAGTAATTAGGTTATTATATTTTTAGGCTATTATATTTAAATGTAATCAATAACCTTACTCTGCATAGCAGTTAAAAATAGGTAGGTAGATTCAGACAGTCGTATGGAAGGTAACAGTCAGGAAGGAGGCAGTCAGAAGGGGTTTTTAAATGGAAATGCAGTGTCTATGAGGAGGAAGAATCTGACATGCTTCACTGAGGGAGGGGTCATGCTACCTGCTATAGTGATGCTATAGTGGTGTGCAAGCTTTAAGATATCTTAGGGGTAAGAATTACTGTTGACTACACCCAAAGTGCTGTCACTTAGGGTTACACTACTAACGTTTACATGTTTCCATTATTTCTCTGTTGTTTTTTATCTTGCCTTGACATACATCCAGAACATGTTTGATGTACACACACTTTGTGTGCATGATATAAATGTTGCATCCAAACATTTCTTGGTGGCTGATTGCCATGGCTCTAAGAGTCAAATAATAAAGGTATGTAATCCTGTAAAAAATAGCATGTTTGATGTACTCTGAGGTGGATTGTCTCCTTAAAAAGGTGAGTAAAAAGATGTAAGAGGCTAATTTGATAGAAAAAAAATCTATTTGTAAGCATCCAATGGTTAAATGATTTTTTTTTATGAATGATAGACTTTGATAGGTGATGAAATATTTTTTTTAAATAAAATGTTTGATTTTTCTATTATCTTTATTGAACTTGTTTTTGTAAATTATCTTATGACAGAGTTGGTATACTTTCTACTTATCCCATTATCTTTACAAATGCTAAATGCAGATCTCTTATGTTATGCAATTACAAATTACAGCAAATAAAAAAAAAGACATATTTGTATGTTAATTTTGGAATACATTTGATCAATATATTATTTCAAATCATCAGCAACTCTTTTTTTATGAATAAGAACATTGTTATTGTGATGCAGTGAGGTCTATGATAAACTTGAACACAGTATTTCAATGATGCAAAATCTGGGTTTAGAAAAGTTGTTCGGAAGTAAAGCTGTCCACTCACAAGAGTGCATGTTGGCAGAGCATTTACTGTATTGTGTTCTTACATAAAAAGTGTGATTGATCTGCTTTCAGCATAAAATAAAGTGGCTACCTAATGCAGGTTCATAAGAAATTTAAGGAAACTGGAATTGTATATCCCTTAGTAAATATGTAATGTATATACTAGAATCAGGGAAGAAATAAACAACATTCGTCTATGGTACTAAAATTAAAATACTTTAATATATTGGTAAATTATTCTTTATTGAGGTTTTCAAAATCCCATGCAACAAAATGTTGCAAATGTTCACACATATTTTTTTGTATATACTGTACAAAGTGATCTATACTATCTGAAAAAATAGTTATGTAATATTTGAATTCTGAGGCATAATACTGTAATGCTGATATATTTATATACATTCTGATATATCCATAACTATTAATTCTTGCCAATATTTATTCTGCCACACAACAGTTTTTTGACATTCATTGCTTAAAGCAATTAAGGATTTAGCAAAAAAGTACAAATTTATTTGAAAAATATTTATATAATCTTACTTCATATTTAGAAGTGCTCATGCCTTTTATGGTAATAGAGACCATTTAATAAATTCTTTATTCATAAGATAATAAATAATATAAGATTATCATATCAATTTATAAATATATATATATATATATATATTTACAATATTTATTGAATTGTTATATATTTTGTAACCTATATTTCTGAAATAAATCTTGCAATTTCATACTTCTGCCAGATATTTTCTATTAATATAGATATACTTAAAGTAGGAGTCCCTCACTAGAGTTGTCCCTTGAATAGAGGTGTCTCTTGTTGGTAGATGTGTCCCTTGATAGAGGTGTCACTAAGAATAGAATGTCCATAAAATAGAGGTGCCCTTTGAATAGAAGTGTCCCTTGAATAGAGATGTCCATTGAATAAAGTTGTCCATCATAGAGGTTCTATCTTGAATTTTTCGTCAGGAATCTCATCTTACTAAAAATAATGCATTGTCTGCCTGGATAGAGGTGCCCTTCGAATAGAGGTGTAACTTGAATAGAGATGTTCATTGAATAAAGTTGTCCATAAAACAAAAGTATTCCTTGAGTTAAGGAGAGATATGCCATTGAATAGATGTATTCTTTGAATAGAGGTGTCAATTGCATAGAGGTTTACTTTGAATAGAGGTGTCTCTTGAATAGAGGTGTCCCTTGAATAGAGGTGTCCCTTGTATACAGGTGTTCCTTGAATAAAGGTGTCCCTTGAATAGAGGTTTCCTTTGAATAGAGGTGTCCCTTGAATAGAGGTGTCCCTTGAATAGAGGTGTCCCTTGAATAGAGGCTTCCTTTGAATAGAGGTTTCCCTTGAATAGAGGTGTCCCTTGAATAGAGGTGTCATTTGAATAGAGGTGTTCCTTGTATAGAGGTGTCTCTTGAATAGAGGTGTCCCTTGTATAGAGGTGTCCCTTGAATAGAGGTGTCCCTTTAATAGAGGTGTCCCTTGAATAGAGGTGTCATTTGAATAGAGGTGTTCCTTGAATAGAAGTGTTCCTTGGAAAGAGGTTAGAAAACAGTAAAAACGAGAATGTCAGTTTTTGTGTTGTGGAATTCCACAAGTGTTCCATTCTCCATAATGAAAGAACAACCTGCGATCGGCGAGTATTGTACGCTAGTCTCAGCTCCTTGTTTTCGGAGACAAAAAGGGACACCTTATGCCCGGTCTTCATTCCTTTAAGCTGGCTTTTGAAAAATCCAATCACCTCTTCTGATGTGAAGCCGGACAAAGTAACGCAAAACACCTTAAATTAACGGATCGAAAAAAAGTGCAGAACTTCTTCCTTCTTGTCCTTGGAAATAAAAAAAAATGGACAAGCAAAACCGCCGAGAAGTTTTGCCAGTCTTCGTTGTCGTAGGGTTGTCATAATCCTCGTTATATTCAGGATCACTGTCATCAAGGACAAGAGCGAGCACTTCTTCACGACCATTTTGAAAACCCCGCCAGACTCACGCGCGCATCCGCTGATGAAAAGTACAGGCGAACATTGCCGATTTTAGGACCCTTTGTGCCCGGCGTGTATTTTGTATCGAACCCCTTTCTTCAAGATAAGAAATGAAAATGCCCCTGAAGGACTTCTCTTTAGTAGATCAATAAGAAAGGAAAATGCTTCCGAATCACAAGGTCTTTAGCTGCATGCAACACTCGATGGATATTAGTTCGTTCATAAATTACACGCTATTCGCTTGACTTCCTTGACTTGAAAATGAATATGAAACACAGTTCACTCCAAAACAAGTTTCGCTATCAGCATCTATATTTTATTATATTTGCATGAGACTATAGGGGGTGAAAACAATGATTCAAGATAGAATGGTTACCAGCTTTTTTTAGGATTTTGGGATTTCGTATGCGAGCTAGAGAAAATAGCTAGGGCTAGAGAAAATAGTCACGCATTCCTAGAGAGTGTGACAGAGACCGGACCTTAAGGCCTAGTTCAGACGACGTTCTTTTCATGTACCGTTACAAATGCAAATGTTCGCAAATAAACATAGGACAACCGAATTGGCTGATATGCATTTATTTGATTAAGATCCAGGCGCGTACCAAGGATTGGACGGTGGGGGGTAGGGGGGTGCGAGGGGGGAGGGGGTATCATATGGATAGTATAGTATCTAAAGATTCCTTAATTAAAAATGGCCCACTTTTTGGCAGCTAGGAGAGGGGATGCGCTCGAACCCCCTGTGGCCTTACTTCTCAAGACACTCCGAGGGACGCAAACTCCAGAAACATAAAAAAGCAAGAACAAGTGTAACGAGAGGTACAAAGTGATACTGGGATCTTTGATGGCACTACTTTACTTGAGAAGAGAAGAGACTGCATTATTGAGCACATCTGTGTTCTGATTAGTCTCCTTCGCAGCCCCCAGCGGTCGGAGTCTCACACAGCGCTCCCTGCCCGTAGGGGCTGCTCAGATTTGAACTACATTCCTTCGCCGCTTTTAGCCAATCAAATTTTGGGCACCATATTTCGAGAACCGTTCTCGCCATGGCAAGCAAACCAATCACGATCCGTGTATTATCATTCAAAGAAGAAGCGTGAGAACCAACACTTGTTTGTTTAGTGCTAGTAAACCCTGTGAGATGCGGGAATGTACGAAACACAAGACCAAACTTTTGCACTTGTTGATAAGATTCTGTTAAATTGGGGGAAAGAAACCCTTTATAGGGAGCCTTGTTGGGTCCAGCATCCTAAATCATTCTCGAAGTCATCATGGGAGAAAGAAGCGCAAGTAGTACATGGCGTTGCGACGGGAAATTGCAACACTTTCGAAGCTTTTGGTGTTTTCCCATCGCCTGCAGCGCTAAGCAGACGCTTGATTCTCGGTTTTTCTCGTTTGAATGCACTTTTGATTGCTTTTTGTACAGACTGAAAATTATCTTTTGCTCTTTGAAACTTTGCCGAGTACGATAGCATGGTTTACAAACAAACTTTTCAAGTTCGAATCTGAGCAGCCCCTACGGGCGGGGAGCGTTGTGTGACTCCGACCGCTGGTCTTGAACAAGTCTTTTCGATTCTCTAAACTTTCAAAGTCAACGAGACACAGTTGGATCATTTTGCCCAGGTTAAGGGAAGATTTTCCGAATATATATATTTTGTTTCTCAGCTGAGTATGATTACCCGCTAAAACAAAATGACAGTTCAATTGTATTTTTTATTGGCTTAATTGTACAATGGAGAGGCATTTTATTGGATTAGCCGTTTGAAAATCATCTTGATGTACAGACAATGGGAAAGGAATGTTGTTCGAATCTGAGCAGCCCCTAAGGGCGGGGAGCGTTGTGTGACTCCGACCGCTGGGGGCTGCGAAGGAGACTATGTTCTGATTGCATTTATATCCAGTTGCTATCATGATGTGATAGTCCAGGCGGGTGAGGCCCCGCGTGAGGTATAGCAGAAGAGGCAAATTCTAAACACCTTTTAAGATATAACAGAAGAGGGAAAATTTTAAACACCTCCTAAGGGACAGCAGAAGATAGAAAATTTTGAACACCCCTAAGGGATAGCAGAAAGGGGGGGGGGCACAATATCGAGGTTTCTTTTTAATAGTGAGGTTGGGTTTGTTCCTGTATGGCCACAATATCGAGGTTTCTTTTTAATAGTGAGGTTGGGTTTGGGTTATAGAGCTACCTGTGAATGTTTCGTTTATCCATTTGGCGGACCATTTTTTCTTGGGTAGCTCGTCCTAGATCGCAGTTGTTAGAGCGTATTTTTCAGTCGAGTGTGTGTGGGTGGGGGGGGGGGGGGGAATTTCTTCCGAAACTCCACCCCCCCCCCCCCCCTGGCTACGGGCCTGTAGAGTGTGGCATTTGTACCCATGTGACCGCATACTGACACGGTATCCAGCACCATTGCTATGTACTAAGGCCTCAGTACACCCTCTAGAATAAGCACAATAACAGTCAACAACATTGCTAACACTATGATAACCAAACCACTAGCTGTTATTAGAACATGCTTTGTGTGGACTTGGTGCGTCCTATCTTGGCGTGACATGGTTACCGGATCCGTCTTCTGTTCACTGTTCGCTTGCGCCCTCCTCCTCTCATTCGATTGCATCTCATCCCGCGCTAATTCCTTTGCTAATGACTCGTGGATGTTTATGTTCTGCCATGACGTGCTGTTATGACTGGCATTTCGATGCCACTTTTGCTCTTGTGTTTCTTGGTGATCACTCAAAGACTTATTTTCACTCAAATCATTATTTTCTTCCTTTTCAGGCGAAGATGCGACTTTAGTGGGTGACTTTCTTTGAAAACTTGCATGAATCGGATCGGCATCGTAGTACGACCGAGTGTAGTCCGACAGCACTTTCTCAAGGTCGTTCATATCAATGAAATCCTCCTCCTGATAAGCTGGATTCGTTTTCGCTTTTCCATCTTCCATTCCGATAATTTTGTATAATCGCTGCTGTTTTGTATTGATAACGCGAGAGCCTTAAACGTGAACGCATGTGTGTATAGCTCTCTTCTTCTATCCATGCGATTTGTGTATGAATAGCATTTGCTGTTCAAAACAAGCTCATTCAGGCGGGAGATTCTAGAAGTGCATTCCACGCTTACTGAACCGGCATGACACGCGACCGGAGACTGAACCCAGTCAGAGTTTACATCAGTTAGAGCAAAAAATAACTGATGGACTCGTCTTCGATTAAGCATAACCAGAGTAGCTCATGTATATATAACTCTTGCATACTCTTTTTTATATAACAAAAATCATTAGAACGCCCTGCCTGATATTTTAGTAATAAAAACATACCGAGGCTCAGATAGCCGCAAAATATTGTTTTGTTGATGTAATGCGTTCTAAAAGGCAGATTCATAGCGTGGCCCTAAAGGGAGCCGTCACGGATTTTCCCATTTCTTGTTTACCTGAGGTCGCTTCGTGATTAGCCGACTTGACGGCTCCCATTAGGGCGCGGTTGCGTAAGATTTTATTAAGTGGTTTTGATAGGTCCGGTGTAGGGCGGGGGGAGATATATTTGCTTTGAGGAGTAGCTACGGCCTTCCGTGGCACCCGAGTTTACACCCGTTCAGTAATCGGGATGCCCGGATCCGAGACCGGCCCGAGTTATTTGTGATCTCCTGCTTGATGGCGTGGTTGCTAAGCTTTCTGACGACTTATACTGCGGCGGAAACTCTCCAAGCTCCACAACTGGCAAACAGTCCTTACAGAAAAACGGCCTTCCTCTCAGCGTCCAAGACAAGCGTTAACCCCAAGTCCACAACCATCTTGGACTGGGTGTGGTCCCAGGAACCCTAACCGCATGCCCACATCGCGTCGCAGCACTTTCCCAATGCTCTCCACCTCAGAAAGCACTTTGAAATCATTCATAGGGGCCTACAAAGTTCTCGCGCGCCTCATTCCAAGATGCTCGTAGCTTCTGGCCCCGTAAGACGACGCCATTGCTGGTCGACCCTTAACTGACCTGATAACCTTGTCAAACGACTTACTCGACGCCTTCTCTGTTGCTAAGACCGAAAAGGAGCATATTTCTGACATTTCATTTTGGTATCTCGAAAAAATTAACTGTACTTAATTCCGTCAGAATAATTTTGATTTCATCGGTTGTCAGTTTTAAAATTGGCTTAACCCTATTCAGACTGGGAGGGGGGGGGGGGCTCTTTAAGCCCCCTCAGGGAAAATTGCTATAACTTCTGAACCATAGCAGCTAAGAGGCTAAAACTTGGTGACTTTTCCTAAAATCTATCTGCGGACGTTTTGATGCCATTGACATGTCGAGGTGACGCTCCATATTACCATAGCAACCGTTTTTTCACACATAGGTTTCCCAAAAACCGAAAAGTAGTGTTTTTTTTTTTTCATATATTTTTCACAACAGCGTAGAATTTTTTTTACTTTGGATATTTGGGGGGGAGGGGTGGGTAAATTTGCTCTCTCAAATTTTTTTTACCAGCTGGGGGGGGTCCGTAACATGAAAATACTGATCCAGGCCTAAAAATGTCACTAGATTTTCTAGATGACACTTTAAACGCTAATATTGTGCATTTATCATTACTATGAGCAGTAATACAAGCATGCAAATACTTTTTTGTAATAATTACATATTTTTTTTTCTTTTGCAAATAAAAAAAAGGATCCAAGATGGCGGACCCAAGAAGGCGGTAATTATTCCAAAAAAAATGATTATAAACGTTTTCATGGCCTTTTTGCATTGTAAGGCCGTTAAAAGATTGATTTCTACATATTAAATGATTTCAACCCGATATCTAATAATTTAGGTAATATTCGAAAGAATATCTAGACATCGTATTTATGACGTCATTCTGACGCCATTATTGACTCGACCACACCCAAAATAGGGCGTGACGATTCTTTGCATGCTGGTGATCATTGTCTGTAAGTTTGATGGTCATCGCTTAAGCGGATTATGAAATACGCCCCCCAGTCACAGACAGCCCAATAGCCCAGTCTGAATAGGGTTAAGCTTCCTACGAGTCACGCCCACAGAACTAGTCTTACTAGGAAATTTTTTCAGTGGCTCTTCTGCGGCAGTGACCCTTGAGAGCGCCCGCAAAGTACGCTGGATCTTCGAGCATGGTTATGAACGCGCCCCCGGGTCGTTCATTGGGGGCGGGATGTTGTGACGTTTTCCTGCGCGGTATGCCTGTGGCCCCTTCTCTACCTAGGGGCGCCCAGCAGCGGACGGGGAACGAGAAATGAGTTTGTTTTTAGAAGTCGGAGTATTTTTTTAAAATTATAGAATTATTTGTCGTTGAATTGCTGTAATTCCTTTGGATTTGGCACCCTGAATGTAAGTATACTTGTTTATTTATACATATATGTATTTACTGTGAATCCCTTAAATTGTGTTGTATGACCATTTTTGCAGTGAAATAATAGCCGGGTAAACTCGTGTGGAATAAATCTTGTGTTGTGAAAACAAGAAAGAATTTACTTTATATAGGTAGGTACATTACGATAAGCGGGTCCGTATCACTTCATATTAAGATTGTATTATTGTATTTTCTTTTTTTGAGGGGGGCCCAATGCTCATGTTGTTTTTTTCTCAGACGACTACAAATTCACTTATGCATATGATATGCACAGAAAAGACTACACATTTTCAAATTTTATTGATTTATATGCTGTTTTTTGTTTGCAGATAGTGGTAGTAGTTCCGTAGCAGCGGGTATAGTTCGGTATCACTCAAAAATTCTATCGTCTGGTAGGAGTTTTTTCATTTGAGAATCAATAAAAACTTATAAACAATTTTATTTATTATTTTATATTCTTGATTATTATTTTATATTCTTGAGTATTGACTAACATTGACTATACATTTACGCACTTTTATAAAGAAGCTACACTTATTATGATGGTATGTGATAGTGTTGTGCAAAGTTAGTGATCGTATACTTTCATGTCACAAAAAACGTAAAATAATTCAGGCACATATACAGGGTGGGTTTCTCGCGTATCCCCCCTATGCGACCAAAAAGGGTCATTCCTTATAAAGGTATATTCACATACTGTGCTTTTTCCTTATAATACCTTTGACGGCGCAGGTCTCCTCAGCCGATCCTGGTTTCGCGCCTGCAATTGTCGAAGGGCCTTAAAATAGGCCATTCCAGTTTAAAGCATGCGCGCGAACTCACCATGGGAACGTACCTCAACTACCGGCATGCAGCGCGCGCTTCGTTTGATGTAAGCTTAAAAAAGCGCGCGCTGCATTCTGGTAGTTGAGGTAGGTTTCTATGGTTATGCGCGCGCAAACTTATAGCTGGAATGGCATATTCAATGGAAGTATGTCAGCTGAATTTAATCAATAAAATAAGTGGGGCTACCAACAGCACTTAGTGGATGCATAACAAATGTCTGTGTCATCCTTATGGCGTTGTTCGTGGGCATTCTGTGTAGGCGATGTGGCATTCGAGATTTCCAGTTCTGCTAGAGTATCCTTCAGCATCTCCATAACACACGCACACGAAGACATTCAACCCATCAGATGTTTGCTTTGGACCCTGTTGGACGACATCAGCCCTGTTACTGCTGCAGCCAGCAACAAAGATCCTCTTGTCCTGTATTGATTAAAGAGAAACCAAAAACGATTTTTTCTATAATTAAACTTTGAGTCAAAGCCATAGACAGAGGTACAATCACTTCCGATGAGACTATGATCATATGACGCAGGGGCGTAGCCAGGGGGGTGGCCCAGGCCCCCCCCGTTTTAGCAGCCAAAAATACAGTAAATGTATGAGACATTATCTAAAATACAGGAGAAAATGCCTTGAAAGAGCCTTTTGGGCCCCCTTCTATTAAAAATCCTGGCTACGCCGCTGTGACAGACAAATAATGGAAGGCTGGAGGTTGATACGATGTACTCATTATACATAGGAAAATGCATGGAATTTAGGCGATGGGGTGATCTCTTCTGTCAAAGCTCCCAAAAAGAGAAATATGATGGAATAACAAAAGTGGGGAACAAAACATGGTATTAAAACCTCTTTTACCAGCTCTTCCTCCCTGTTATACAATGATCGGTCCCTAAATACACTTATTTCAATAAACGATGTCATTGCAAATGGCGAAAGGCAAATGAAATGTCAGTTCTAAGACTTTTAAGTTCTAAGGATCGAATTTCTAAGAATCGCTGCTTTGGGTATAATTATTTGTAAGAACTAATTATTATATGGCTACGATAGTGCGCGCGATGTGATTGGCTAATTGGTAGTCGTGACATTACCGTATTGCCCGTCTCTGAGGGCATTACGAATTTTCGTATTGCCCTACGAAAATTTTTAACAATCTTCTGTTTTTTGCAATTTTTTTCCACCTTCAATTTTGTGAGCTTTTATGTGCTGTTTTGTTCGGTTGCAAGAATTTCGCTGAAACAAAATCGACCAAAAAATCAAAGCCACCAAAAAAACAAGAAACAAACTGGTCTAAAAGTTGATAATGGGAGAGGACAAGCACTTGGAGTGAGTCGGGGTTTTATTATCCTGAAGAGACTGAAGAGGAAAATTTTGACAAGAAGAAAAACAAATGACGAGCCGGCGAGCGCCACCGATAGCCAAGAAATACAAAGTTTATAGCGGACAAACAAGCAAATGAATAAATAACAAGGGGTGTAAAGACCCAAAAAGGCTCTTTAAGATAAATACCACATGTTTTTTTTAATTTTTTCATTTTTAAATTCAATATTTTCAACAAGTCATAAAGCAGCACAAAGCGATTGGCCTTTCTTTTCAAACTTCTGACAGAAGTTTGTTCTCTACATACCGTGGAGTTTTCGAACTAAACAGTCCATTCATGCATTGAAGACAAACATCTGAGCTTTCTGTGTTATTATTTGGATCAACTTCACCTATATATAAAACCTGTTGCTTCCAAAAGGTGCAAATAGGAAGAAAATAGCCCGATAAGTCGTCCAATTACCAAATCACGGGTGATACAGAGTCGAAATCAACGATGAACGGTGCTCCGATGTCCATTCTTCTTTTTACATCTGAAGGGCTACTAAAACAACATATTTCTATCTTTTCACTCCATGGTCTGTTAAGTATGTTGTTGTCTTAGTTATAATGTTGTTAAATCTTTTCCCTTATTTACATTTTTAATTTGGCAGCGCGCGAGTGTTTCTTGTTTTCCCGCCTTTTTGAAATCGATCGATAAACTAGTCGATATTCGCGCAGAAGCGAAAGTTGATTTGTTTTCTCCAGTTTGATATTTCCCGGCATGACCTCACTCTCGGTTAGTAAGTAGTTACTAATCGCAAATTTTGCTGAAAGTGGGAATTGGTATGGTTATTTTTCGATAGCAGAATTGTCATTTGCCATTTGTCATATTGGCTGACAACATATATTGAAATAGGTTAAGGAGCGTTTGAATGGGATTTGTTGCACCCTTTAGTTTGCATAACGCTCGATTTTTCTGAGATGGGGAGCGAGGAAGACATGTCCGAACTGACAGAGAATACGTTTTCGCAAGCCGATTAGTTTCCTACGGATTTCGGTCTTGTCGAAAGATCCCTGGAACAACAAGCCATAATATTACGAGGACGATTCTAAGTGAAGAAGTTGAGAAGAGAAAGGCCGACAGGATTCCGGATAACACGAAAACCAACACGGTGCTGGCTTTTCCTATCTGGCCAGAGTGGGCAGAAGAGAGTAATTAGAACCAGAGCGGTGGCAGGTTCGGATAGTTTCGTAAGTTTCGATAGTATCAAAGGTGTTCGATTGTAGGGTTGATGAAGTAATGAGAGAGGATGTTTGTAAGGTTGATAAAGTCATAAAGAGCGAGGGCGAAAGTGGCAATAAACCCCTAAAATAAGAATTTTGAAAATTTGAAGTTTGTTATATTTATGGTCCAATAGATAGAAAAGTGTAAAGTTAAGTGCCAGCCATATGGTTGGGTTTTGATATTCAGCATGGAAGAGTGCAGGTAGTGAATTGATTTGATTGCTCATTATAAATGCACGGGATGTATACAAGCTTCCCCGGGATGTATCTACTATACACATCCCTTGCATTTATAATGAGTAAGTCAATTGAATTCATCAGCCCCGCTCTTCCCTGCTGAATATCAAAACCCTCCCCGGGCTCTTAGCTACTTGGCTATTAATGAGGTTTGTACGTGAAATAAAGCCCCACAGAAAACAATGGAAACCATGTCAATCATGAAATAAATATATATACATACCGATTCTTCTTTTACTGTTACGGAGGATTGCCCGGATACCCCGGGAGATGATGAGATGGTTGCAATCTTGAACTCGCACGCCGACAGGTCGCCGACTCCTTTTTCTCCTTTTGTTCCATTAAAACCTTGTATCCCTTGATCACCTTTAGCGCCCATGACGCCTTGATCACCCTTGTCACCCTTGACACCCGCTTCTCCCTTAGCTCCGCTGGCGCCAGTGTCACCTTTATCACCTTTCACCCCTGGAGCACCTGCCGTACCATTAGCACCGGTGTCACCTTTGTCGCCTTTAAGTCCTGGGTCGCCCTTGAGCCCTTTTGGACCTACTGGGCCTTCGCTACCATTAAACCCTCGCGGTCCTTGTGGACCTTCCATCTTGGCGATAGCCGCTACCTTGGAAAAGAGAAGGTGGATGTTTCTAAGATCAAATAAGATAGGCACTGGGGAGATTAAGCCCATCCACCAATATATTTTAAAGCCATATAAGTTCGACCCGCCAAGCAGTGTTTTTCAACTGATATTTTTGTAAAAATAGAGTGGTTTCAGATACTTAACTATACAATATTTGACCACTTAGCGACATAGACTCGAAGCAGTCGCCGCTGTGGCGATATAGTTAGAGTTTCTAAGGGCCTTGGCTGGCGTAAATTGGGATGGAGAATATTTCCTTTTTTTTAGTTTGACTATTGGTGTTTTTTTTTTTTTGAAAGTGGATGGAACTTGTGTTATTTACGTCAGCCTGTTTTGGTCATTTCATGACATAAATGTTGCGACAACACTTTTGTTCTCAAATAATATCCAATAGGTTGTCCGGTTGATGTCAGCGAAAGGCCTTCGCAGTTAGCGTAATGGGTAGAGTGGGCTGGATTGTCCTCCCCAGGCGCGCGCGGTCTGTTTTCACTAATTTCTCCAAATCTCTTGCGCTTGCTAGGCAGACCTGATTTCGGCTGGATTCTTGATACGGTCTTCTCACCTTTTCTGATAATGAACTGTTGATTTGTGATAGGGTACCACGTATGGCCGCATCAGTTGTACTCAACTGAAAACAGTAAACAAGGGTAGAAAGTTAGTTTAGTCCATGATATGATCGCTTTATACAAATCTAGCATGACAGAAGACCAATCACGCTGCCATTTATGCTTCCGCTGAATGCCGTTTCGCGCAAAGAATCAATTTCCCTCGGTTAATTCATGCAAATGACCAATGTATTTTGAATTAAATATCGTCAATAACGTATCAGATATCATTCCTAGATTGTTATGTTGAAGTCATTTTGCGAAAAAGCTGTTGTATTTTCAATTATAACCAATAACAAAGGAGTGGTTTATCGACATTCGTTAGAAAGACAACGATAAAAGCCATAAAAAGGGATCTCCCGGATAGGCGGTTCGCTACACCTTGCAATCTGTGAAACTTGCTTTGAAGCCCCATCTAAGCCAGACACCAACTAGTTTATTTTTAAGAGCCTCTTTCAAAGATTTCTTTGCTTTAAGTTATTCAACATGACTTTCAACATCTAAATGATCATCTAGAACAAAGATTTCTATATTTCAGTTACCAAACGCAATAAAAATTATCGCATAAGCTTTCTAAAGTTATCCGATAGAGATAGAGATTTTTTTCTTCTTATTTTCCCCTTTCCTTCGTTTTTTTATTGTTTGTATTTTTTCCCTCTTCTTCGTTTTTTTATTGTATTTTGTTTGTTTTTTTTTTCCCTCTTCCTCGTTTTTTTTTCTTCAGTACTTGGTAGTTTGCTGAGGATGCAATGGCGGCTATCAGAGACTCTTTAACCGCATCATTCGATCTTGATCTTGTAAGTCTCACCTGAATAAAGAGGACGTTGGTTGTATTTGTAGTGACGTTCACTCTCACTGCCAAGGAATCGAGTGCAGCCTGGAGTGTATTTAGCCCGTCATCGCTCATATTGCCCTGAAGCTTCCTTAATTCGTCCCTCAAAGACGCCGTGTTCTGTTCCACCATTGAAACCTGTGGCGAGCAAGGCATTAAGTTTAAAAAGCTTTCTTTCGCTAGGATGTAGTCAGGTGAATTTCTAGATCAACTCCTTGTAATGAAGTGAAGTTCACTCGATAAAAGTCTTAGGGGTACACTAAATGAAAAATTATCGTATCTTCATTGATGTTGTTATTATTATATATTATTGTTATTATGTTGTTTTTTAAGCTGTTTAAAAAAATAGCTTAGACATCGCCTTTTGTGTTTTTCACTCGATAAAAGTCGAAGGGGTTTGGGGTACACTTAATGAAAATTATCGTATCTTCATGGATGGTATTATAGAGGCTGTTGTTGTCCTTGTTGTTGCATTGCTGTTTTTCCTTTTCTTTTGATAAATGCTTTTGCAAACATAGTCCCTTGTGGCTGTTCGTTCACACCCAGTTCAACCACAACTGGCGTCTTTTCGTCCACATATAGCTTTTACAAAACTATACCCTTATCTAAAAAGTGTGCTGTTTCATTTGTTCCGATACTTGTAACAAATCTTAGCCGCTAGCGCTAGAATCTCGAACAGGCCATGTCCTGTCATATAGACATTTAAATAGTCTAAAAACAGATCACCGCTTAACGCAATTGCTAGCGCCGCGGCGTTTATTCAAGTAAGAACGGTATCAATGGTTACTAACGCGCCTGCGCGTACCAACATAGCCTCAGTCTGTGTCAAGTTCTTTTTCAGCGTCTCGATATCTCTGACCAGAGGTTCCAAGGAAATCGATTCACCTGTTCTAACGAGTTGTGAGTTTGTGTCCCCTGAAAAATAATGTGGATATTGTTAATAATTACTGGGATACCTGTGGTAGCCCAGTCATAAAATGCAACTGTATTTTTTTTTTCGTGGTCCCGAGAAATCTGCAATGTTGCGCAATGCCCTGAAAGCCCATTCGCCACTGAGTGTATATGTTCTTTAGTGTACACACTATGATTTTACCGAGACCCCTTACACGAAGTATATCTGCCTATGACGTCATCGCAATTCACTAAAAGGCAAGCTTAAGTAGTCACCATCTTGGAATTTAGAATTTCACAACGATTTATGTTTTTGTGTTGAATCAAGCCCCAATTGGCGATTTTATTGCTCCATAGCTTTACTTTCTATCAAGTTATTGTGGAAAGTCGTGCTCAATTGGATTGATTACGCCATATTTCGTTATGTTTTTACATTTGCAACGCGTATAGAACCGTAGCTCTAGAAGAAACATTTGCTGACTACTTTAAGTCAGTTACAGACAGCTTCAATACCTAACCTTGTGTGATCTGAATATAAAAGAATGAACCAAAGGTATTTAAATAAAGTTATCTGAGTCAATTATGAAAACTAGTTTTAATTTTGATTTTAAAACGCTATGGTGTTATGAATAAGCTACTTGGCCGCTAGAGCTTTTATGCTTCCTTTAGATAAGTTTTGTTTACTTCCCAAAATAACTTTATCCCTCATTGAATGTCATTAAATTTTTATGGAACAATTTCAATAAACAACTAGAGAATTGTGTTGTCTTTCTAGTGTTGTTGATATTGATCCTTGAAAAAATATATAAGCTTATGTACATTCTTTTTTTAAAGAACGTCTGCATGCGCATCAGGACTAAAAAAGTAATATTTTTCTGATATCTGAGCCTCGGCATGTTCTTAAAATTTTGTGAAATCTCATGCTTGACGTTCTTATAAAAAAGGTTCTTATAAAAAAAAGAGTGTATTAATCATGTCTGACAATTATATTGCTTTCTCATTTGACTTCAAAATTTGTTTGTTTAAACAATATGAAAGCATAAATAGAAATTGTTGTTTACTTTGCACATATATAAATGAAATGATCAATGTCATTAACAAAGGAAACAATTATAGGGTGTAACAGCAAATGTACACCTAAGTGATAGCACATTGTGGGTGGTCAAAGCAATTTTTAAGATTTAGCAATTTCCAAACACATTTCCAGTTTTCCTAAATTTTATTTCAGTGCTAACTCCGCTGTGGATTTCCTTTCTCTCTCTCTCTCTCTCTCTCTCTCTCTCTCTCTCTCTCTCTCTCTCTCTCTCTCTCTCTCTCTCTCTCTCTCTCTCTCTCTCTCTCTCTCTCTCTCTCTCTCTCTCTCTCTCTCTATGCTGGTGTGTGCCCTCTACATACCTAAGGGATGGTATATGGTAGAATTTTACACAATAGGACAATAACCCTGTCTACTTTCATGGATACCCCCCTCCCTCAACCTGGAGAGATGATGCTTCTTACCTTTCTTGCCCGAATCAGTGTTGTGATATGGCATTTACAATAAAACTCAAGTTTATACATACATTTTTATCATATTCAAAGGTCACAACACAGGGGCCCAAACAAATTGCAGATGCACATTTAATCCCTCAGGTATCCTAGTCAACCCTGCGCGCAGGGTCTAGTTTCCATAAGAGACGTTCTCCAGATTTCCAAGAAGTAAAAAAAGCCCCTTTTTAACACACACACTGCATTTTGGCCATTTGGGGTAAAACTCCCTTGCAAATCCACCCATCTCTGGCGAAAAAAAACGAAAGTAAACACATCTCGCAAATAGCAACGAAAAAGTTATGACCCGCAAAATACTGCGCATCTGTAATATATAAGCTTATCTGTCATATATAAGCTTATGTACATTCTTTTTTGTATTTCGAAATGCACTGCTACACTGAATACGCCTACGTAAAAGTATTATTGTTCAAGAATTTTCTTTCCGACTGACTTTTTTCGTCTGTATTAAGACGGACTGCTCCACGCAATAAGTGTGGATCAATGACAAGAATAACTGTAATAAGGGTTGAATGTCTAACTTTTTTTAGCAACAAGCAACCAATGGAAACTACACACGAAATCGCGTCAATTATATTTAAAGTCGAAAATTTAGTTAAAGAAGGCCAATCACGCCGACATTTTATGCTCTCGCATAATTCCGTCTCAAATGTATTTCCATCGGCTAGTTCAAGCAGTAACTGAAAAACTTTCAATCAAATATCAATAAAGGATCTAACCTAATCGTGGATGGTTATTTTTATAGTTTTCTTGCAAATGAACTTCTGTATTTTCAACTGTAAGCAATAACAGCTAGGATTGGTTGATCGACATTCTTTAAATTTTTTGAAAGTAAATGAACCTGCGTTCTTATTTTTGTGTATCATTGAATTTCGAATAACATTTAGAGTTTAGCTGTTTTGCCTAGGGAGCCTGATAGCAAGAAGCGACAAACAAAAACGTGTTACGTAACAAGATGCCAGCAACAAGGAAATTGTCACTCCCTACTAAAATTATCACTCCCTACTAAATCGTTTATGATATCATGAAAGTTGATTTTTGTCCCGTTCTCCTTTTTCGTGGAATTTAAAAACAGTTAGTTGAATGTTAATGATAATTCGCTCAAATGATCTTATTCTTTCGCGGCGTCAAAGTAAGAACCTTTTATATACTTCACGATATGCAAGCGATATATTTAAAGCACTTCTTGACAAGGAAAATGGATTTTTCGAGGCCCTAGATACTATGATTAGAGTTATGACAACTTTTCCTGTTTATTTGGAAAAACATTTAACCTAATACAACTAATAACGCGAGTCATAAGTGATGTTAATCTTTCGATGCGGAAATCTTGAGAGCAGACTTACCGTTATTCTCACACAAACAGCTCGGTCCAAGCTTTCCTAACACGATCATAACCACCAACACGAGGGCTACCAAAGACACCCCTAAGATCAGAACCAGAATGATCTTTCCGGGACACCATTCACTATTGATCGTATACTCATCGTCATCAGCTTTGTCTAATGGCCTCTTGATCGAAGAAGGCTCGTAAACTTGGTTTGTTCTCTGCCTTGGGCCAGTCCGCCTTGCCAACTCCTTCGCCAGTTTCCCAGGGTCTTCATAATGATGTGTAAAGTCTGCTTCGGTGTTCTCGTACGCCGGGTTTGTCACTCCACGAGATGGAGTTGGAGGTCCTTCATCTGAGATTCCATCAATAGCGTATGGACTGAATGCCCGATTCGGCACTTGCTGAATGGAATTTGTGCGATTGTACATTTTGGAATAATGCCAACGCCTAAATACTTTACTATGTTTGGCGCTTTACAGAGGCACTAAGACTATTTCCGAAGCATGTCTCTGACGCCGTGAGTTTTGAGGCTCTTTGGAGGAATTTTGTTTTACGTGGTTCGATGTTTTTTTGCCTGGTTCATTGAACACAAGAAAGTGTTAATGCGTCACAATAAATTACGAACCCCAGGCTGTTAAACATTCAAAACAACAACCAAAATATAAATAACAAAATAATAAACAATAAAACAATAAAAAATGGACATTGCATCCCATACTAAATATCGTGTTTTCTTTTTTTCTAATTTGATTCGACTTTGTCCTTGAAGTTGTTTTTAAAAAACGTCTAGAGCCCAATTATCATTTCATCGGGGAATGCGCTTAGTTAGATTCCTGCATATCATAAATGTACCTTGGGTTTTATATATCAATTTTCATTCTTTTATTCAAATTTTCGACCTTCATAGTGCCGTTTCCCATGCCACGGTATCTATGTACTCAACCTATGAAAGGAGACTGTTGGTGTGGTACGTATTATGGTTCCATGTCTCGTATTTTCTAGGCCTTATTTTGTCGTCATGGGCCATTAGTCGCAATCAAGTTGTAAGGCGCTTGAGGGGTAGAATGTTTGCACTGTTATTAACACGAATATTTCAATGAGCGGTGCAGTGCTCAGTTTGTGCTTTCCTGTTGACTGGTTGTATTTGCTATTATGAGATGAAATATGGTGCAGACAAAATCAGACAAAACTGACCAAGCTGATCATTATCCATCACCATTTTGCCGCCAATTTAATTATCTTTCGATTTTGTTTATAGTCTCGCTAATAGTTTTTATTCCAATTTGAGAGATGTACCTCATCTAATATCAAATGATTTTAGGATTTTGCATTCTTTTATACAAGAAGCCAATTTAAGGATTGAAAAGGCCCCGTAAGTAGATTGCTCCACCTACTTTTTCTTCTCCACACACAATACTTTTATCTATTACTATTACCTTTTTACTTTTATTAAATGACTGACCATTCTTTTTAGGGAGGAGCAGGATTACTAGAAAAACAAATAAACGAGCTTACCCATAATTTAAGAAAAAAAAATCGTGCAGTGGGAAAGCAAAGAAAAATCAACATGGCCGGTCACGAAATAAGTATCCTGCACAAACACACCCACGAAAAAAAACCTTCCGACACCAACAGAAACCTTCATAAACCCATCACGTTATCATCATGTTTTGTTATTTTTTTCTGGTAGATTTTTTGTATCTACCAGGAAGGATGGAGGAGGGATTATGATGGCGATGATAATGATTTTTTAATTGGGATGTGAATGGGGAAGGATAGAGGGAATTAGGGACATTGGCGTAACGAAAGCGTCTCGATATTTAGCCTGGCTAGTGCGACATCATAAGTGACACCTACAAAACCGTATAGCCAAAATTTAGAGCGGGGAAGGGGGGCGGGGCTGTTGAGGTTTGTTCGTTTACGTATTTAATGGACCATTCACTATTAGGTAGCTGGTCCTAGCTCGTAGTGGTACTCAATTGTTTCTTAATTAGAGCGGACTATCAAGTCGAGTGTAGGTGTGTTTCGAATTACAGAATCCCCCCCCCCCCTGTCTAAGGTCCTGCACTAGGGATTATAATGCGCAATGCCCGTTGCTGAACATGCTCTATGAAATATATATAGGATGGCAGGCTATCGAAAACTGGGGCAGTGTATTCTAAGACAAATCTCACGAAGAACAGCATAATGTCCTCTACGGACACTCCACACTTCCTTGGGGCTCTCAAGGCGAAGAACCTGTAAGCTAGGCTTTATTGACTACTTAGCAAACGTACGCGTAACAAGTCAAGTCGTATAGAAATATATTAGCGGAGCCAGCGCGGAGCTCCATAGGTATAGAAATATGGTATAACTACGCGACTTGGTTTTGTGGTCATTGCGCGGGTACCCGGTGGTGTCACTCGCCAGTCAGTCATCCGCGCAACTCCCAGGCCTCACTCGGCCCCGTAATGGCGGCTAAATACAAGCACGGAGCTAAAGTTCTTGTCATTTCTTTTTGCCTCAAATTTTGTGACTTAAGGATAAAGTCAACTAGAGGAGATCTACTAACATTCATTCACGCCAAGATTTATTAAGGATATGTCTGGTTTTAGCTAGTAAATTTAAGTAAGTAATAGTTCACATTAAAAAGCGAACACAGCCACAAGAAAGCGACAAAAACAATGCAAGGTGAGTTTCGGACGACGATTTGTATTGTCTATTGAGGATATGACAGTTATTGGGCTTTTTGTTGTCCTTTTTGTTTGCTTTGAGAATGCGAGTACTTAAGTTAGTAATCAAATTATTTGAGCATAACACCTTTTGTTTTGACATTCATTGTTCTATCTATGTATTTGATTTTGTTGAAATATTTCATAAAGGCTAACCAATATCATGTTGCATTTGTCATATACTGGTAAAAAAGACCGCTCTTGTCTTTATATCCTGGGCTCTTAATCCAAGGAAGTACATATCCTTAGAAGATACAGCAACTTTTTCAACTTAAGCTTACAAGAGAGATTTTCCTTACCGAGGATGATGATGAAACAAAATTCAACCCCTATTGCCAATATGTATTGTTATTGTCTGCATCTTACATCTCATGTGTTTATTAATTTTTTTTTCAAATATTTGTGGAAATTAGTCAGATTATAAATGTCTTGATGAAAAGATTGTTTTGAAAGAACTGTCACTCTTTTATGAACCAGGGACTACCTGAGGGCCAAGATGAATGCTAAAGACTGGAAGACATGAGAATTGAAAACCATGTCTTGAAAGATAACAGTAGGGAGTTCTTATTCATTTGATACCCCCACACACATGGTCCCAGGAAAGGGTGTTGGATTAGACTTTTTAAAAATTTTGTTTCCAAGTTAAGAGTCAAAAACAGTCAATAGCACCACCCCTCTTGATATATTCTGGTTAAAAAAACCCACATTAACCCCTGACTTCCCCAGGACCATAAGGGAGGGGGCTCAAATGAGTAGGGCATTACTATGTGATTCAGCAGTACAGACTCAATAGGTTTTTTTAGAATAAGATACTTATATTATATAAACCTCAAAACATAACTTTGCTTTTTAGATAGATGGATGGATGGATGGATGGATGGATGGATGGATGGATGGATGGATGGATGGATGGATGGATGGATGGATGGATGGATGGATGGATGGATGGATGGATGGATGGATGGATGGATGGATGGATGGATGGATGGATGGATGGATGGATGGATGGATGGATGGATGGATGGATGGATGGATGGATGGATGGATGGATGGATGGATGGATGGATGGATGGATGGATGGATGGATGGATGGATGGATGGATGGATGGATGGATGGATGGATGGATGGATGGATGGATGGATGGATGGATGGATGGATGGATGGATGGATGGATGGATGGATGGATGGATGGATGGATGGATGGATGGATGGATGGATGGATGGATGGATGGATGGATGGATGGATGGATGGATGGATGGATGGATGGATGGATGGATGGATGGATGGATGGATGGATGGATGGATGGATGGATGGATGGATGGATGGATGGATGGATGGATGGATGGATGGATGGATGGATGGATGGATGGATGGATGGATGGATGGATGGATGGATGGATGGATGGATGGATGGATGGATGGATGGATGGATGGATGGATGGATGGATGGATGGATGGATGGATGGATGGATGGATGGATGGATGGATGGATGGATGGATGGATGGATGGATGGATGGATGGATGGATGGATGGATGGATGGATGGATGGATGGATGGATGGATGGATGGATGGATGGATGGATGGATGGATGGATGGATGGATGGATGGATGGATGGATGGATGGATGGATGGATGGATGGATGGATGGATGGATGGATGGATGGATGGATGGATGGATGGATGGATGGATGGATGGATGGATGGATGGATGGATGGATGGATGGATGGATGGATGGATGGATGGATGGATGGATGGATGGATGGATGGATGGATGGATGGATGGATGGATGGATAGATAGATAGATATTTTTTTTATGATAGATAGTTTATTGTACCACTTGCAGATTAATCTGAAATACCCTGTGTCTGTGCACACGGAATATAAATACTAACTTACATAAAATACAAATAATTACATGACTTTGAGAAATTCCACAAATTTAACAGTGACAAAGTCCGCCAGCCTGTTAGTGTTGCAAAGGGTGGGTACGATCTTTCTATCTGCTCTTAAATTATATTGGTGTAGTGGCTTTGTGGTTCTCGGCGAGGCAATCTGATGTAATGGATTGTCCCTACGTAAGCTTCTCATAAACTCTTTGCAGAGTTCGGCTCTTCTGTCCTTTAAAGATCTGATGCCGGCCTTCATCATAATAAATCTGAAACGAAAACAGTTTTCTATTAACCTAAAGATAATGGGAATGGGGATATTTTAGGAAAGTACTGAATATAATTATCACATTATTGTTATTATATTTTCTTTTCAAACATTTAAAGAAGAGTCATATTTCTTTCTTTTCCTTTTCCCTGTTGACTATTTTTATGCAATTGACGCTCTTTGCTATTTCCCTCTTCACCAAAAATAAATTAATGAACAGATTTGATTTTTAAATTAGAAATTTTCATTTAGTACTTTCACTTAATTATATCTTCTTTTTAGGATTTTCTTTCCAAGTCTCTTTTCCATTACATTTATTTTAAAGGTTTAGATTTATTTCATTGGAATGGTTGGATCCAGGGTTTCTAAAAACACCAAAAATATAATGCATTACTGGATGTATATTTGTAGATATTAATTCCCATGGGGATGGAAAATCACCACTTAAAATGGTACATTAAAACTTCAGTATTGCATCTTATCTAAAATTGTGTCTGACACTATATTCTATCTTTAAAATCCTGTTTCATCCATTACTTGTTCTTCACAAAGACAAAGCTTGTCAGAATGTAGCTTTACAAATGTACATTAATGGAACTTTTATTAAGGGGAAGGGTGTTTTAGGGCAAGATACTTAAACTTTATAACACTAGCAACAACCTGTTCTTTTTCAATAATCGAATTCTGTTCACATAGCTTGGATAGCATAGACATGGTCCTTTAGAGGCCTGTGGTGGTGAAAGGGTTAAGATAATGGAAAAGGGGAAATGTCAAGAAATGCTAAAATTATTTTCATTACTGTTATATTTTTTTCAACAAACTTTTCAAGTTGAGTCAATTCCCTTTATATCTCCTCTCCCTTCGACTATTTTTTAGTCAATTGATATTCTTTGCTTCCTCTCTACCCCAAACATAGATCAATGAAAGGGTTTGGTTTGAAATTAGAAGTTAGCGTTTTAGCACTGTCAGTGATGCCTTTAGATGTTTTACCCCCCTTTGGGCACCTAGCTTAAAGGGATTAATTGCTCAAGCCAGCATATTGTATTTCAGTTATCTCTAGTCTTGATTGCTAGCACACGTTCACAGCTTCACGCTATAATTCTTTGTTCTTTTCAACGTTTATATATCAAGCTCATATTGTTTTTTCCACTGTTACGATGCCGCGAGAAAAGAAATGTCCAGGCTGCAAGAAGCCAGTAAATGATCATGATTTTGGCGTGCCAGGGAAACATTGTGACGGTCCTGGGGGCGTTCCCGAAATTCGGGGCAATTCTACTACACGGAACGACGAACTGTTGAATTCGCTCGCCGCCGCTGTTCAAACTCTCACGGCCGAGGTTCAAAGTTTGAAGGCCGATCATGCTAGCAGTCGTCAGTCCCATTCCTTGCCGCCCTCCGACGTTGCTTCGTCGTCGCGATCTTCTAAAGATGTATCGCCGCGCCGTGCGACGACGGTTACTTTGCCCGAGCTTAGAGCCATGGATGACTTGGCCGACGCGGCGGATCGACGTGTGGCTCATGTTCTGCCCATTGCATCCAGTGAGTCCGATGAGGAAGCTGATATGGGTGCGCTGGCTTCCTCTCCGTTACGGAAGCCAAATAAAGCTGGTAAGTTGAAGTCTGGCAAGGAAGACCGTCCAACTTCAGAAGTTGTAGTTAAACAGTTGTGGCCGCAACGTTTTCTTTCCTTGACTCGTGCTAGTCAGGAGATAACTTACGAACGTCTTACCATGGCAGAATTCGTGGCGGGGTATGCACAGATTCTACAATTACGAGAGATCAGTTCGTTCGAGCGCGCCGAACGACACAAACATTTGGTAACGCTGATGTACCACGCACAGCTATACGAATGGGAGGCGGTGCTTGCCTTCCATGGAGCGGTTTTGCTTGAAATCGAACGTGGCTTATTGAAGTGGGGTGATTCCTTTTCCCACCTCGAAAGCAGAACCCTCCATGGTCAGCTACTTTCACCGCCGAAAAAGCAGTCTTACAGTTCAGGGCCGACATTGTTTTGTAGAGATTATCAACGCGAGAAGTGCATTCATACCAAGGATCATTATGGTTACGTCCGAGGCGAACGTAAATGGGTAAAACATATTTGTGCGGCTTGTTGGGTACAATCGAGAAAACAGGAATCGCATAGAGAGGATTCATCTGATTGTCCGCTTTCAGGGGAATCAAAAAACTGATAAACTTCGCCCTTGGTCAAGACATTGGGGGCGTTCCTTCCGTTACTGTTGCTTCATTTCCGGATATGTCGTTTTGTGCTTTGAATGCTGATGCTTGCTCCCAGCCGCTAAAGGCTGCAGTTCCTGACTGTCGTGGCTTTTCCACGGGCGCTGATTATATTCATGATGTGTGTTTTCCTCAGCCGGTGGAGGCTGGTGTTTTAGACTGTCGTGGTTTTTCCACGGCCTTTCCTCGTGACTCTCAGCAGGCGAATGATTTTTATTTGTACGCACATGAGTTAGTTTTTCGTTCTGGTCGCCCGAACTTTGTGGTTTCTCGCCTGCCCGTTCCAAGTTCCCTAAAGATCAATACTTGGAGGACTTTGTTGTATGATTATGACGACCAAATGATTTGTGATTTCCTGGAGTTTGGTTGGCCGGTGGGTTTCACTGGCGATACTGTTCCTATTTTTGATGCTCGCACTCACCGGGGTGCGCTCAATTTTGCGACTCAAGTTTCAGAGCATTTACAACGTGAAGTCTCGCTTGGTCGTGTCGCTGGGCCGTTTACGGATCCTCCCTTCGGGGGTGGATTTGTTACTTCACCGTTGAACACGGTTCCCAAGCGAGATTCTGAAGAACGTAGGGTAATTGTGGACTTGAGCTGGCCTAAGGGCGGTTCAGTAAATGATGGTATTCCGTGTGATAGTTTTCTGGGAGATCCGTTCGTGACTTGTTATCCCACTATAGATGACATTGTGGAAGCGATCGTGCAGTTTGGCCCGGGTTGTTTTCTCTATAAGAGGGATCTGCGGCAGGCGTATAGGCAGTTTCCTGTGGATCCCGGCGATTACCGTTTACTTGGGTATATTTGGAATGGACATTATTACTTTGACACTGTTTTAACTATGGGGTTACGCTCTGCTGCTCAGGCATGTCAGCGCGCCACCTCAGCGGTAGCTTGGATTCATCGACAGCAAGGAAAAGTTTTATTTAATTATTTGGATGATTTCATTGGGGTTTCTGAGGCTAGCTCTGCGACTTCCGATTTTGAGCAGTTGGGGACTCTTCTCTCCTCTCTGGGACTGATCGAATCTGTTTCCAAAGCTTGTCCGCCTTCATCGCTCATGCTGTGTTTGGGAGTGATGGTAGACACGAATTCATTTACGTTGTCAGTTAGTCCTGAGCGGCTAGCGGAGTTAGAGCTTCTCTTACATGATTGGAGGAACCGCAAAACTGCTCGCAAACGGGAGTTACAATCCCTAGTTGGCAAACTTGTGTTTGTTTCAAAGTGTGTTCGTCGGAGTCGGGTGTTTATCTCGCGCTTATTAAGTCTGCTACGAACAGTTCAATACAATCATCTTCACGTTAATTTAACCGCGGAATTTCGCAAGGATATTATTTGGTGGTGTCATTTCCTGCGGGAATACAACGGAGTATCTATGATTAAAACTACCTCTTGGAGTTCTCCGGGGGAAGTTTTTTCTACAGACGCTTGCCTGGTTGGTTGTGGAGGCGTTTGTGACAATGAATATTTCCACGCTTCATTTCCGGATGTGGTTGTTGCTCAGTTCCTCGATATAAATTGTTTGGAACTTCTCACTATTGTGGTGGCGCTTAAGTTGTGGGGTCAACGGTGGACGGGACTCCGTTTAACCGTGCGCTGTGACAATCAGGTTGCTGTCACGGTATTGAATTCTGGTAGAACTCGCCATCCCTTCCTGAATTCCTGTCTTCGCGAGATTTGTTATTTGTCAGCGAGTTATGATTTTGAGATCAGAGCGGTTCACCTACCGTCTGTGTTGAATTGTGATTCAGATTTGCTTTCAAGATGGGGCTCCGTTGCCTCCACTGTTAAGGAACGATTCCTGGAGAGCGCTCGTTGCGCCAATCGTAGGGGTGTTACAATCTCATCGGACCATTTCACATTCACGACTCCTTGGTAATTCGCCTTCCAGTCGTAACTTATTCGCTCGCTCTTTCTTGCAGATTCCTCGGCTTTGGCCTCTCTGCAAAAGGATCTACGACAGACATTACAAGCTGCTTATAGCACAGGGACATATAGTAATTTAAAGACTCAATTTAAGGCCTTTTTTCTATTTTGCTTATATTTTGACTTGACTCCATTACCAGCAGACATAGATACGGTCTGTCTTTATGTACAGTTTTTAAGTCGTTCGATTGCACCACCTTCGATTCGTAATTATTTAAGTGGGGTCAAGTGGGGTCATCTTTTCGCCGGTTATGACTATGCATTTACTAAGGATTTTAGTTTATCCCTAGCCCTGCGGGGAGTTTCCCGTAGGATACCACATGTACCTCAGAGGGCTCCACCGGTAACTCCTAGCCTTTTATTGCTAGTTGCGCGAACAGTAGATTTTCAACATGATGCTAACTCTTCTACATTGTATTGCGCATTTTTCTTTGCATTTTTTCTTATGGCGCGTATAGCTAATATCGTACCGCTTTCTATTAAGGCATTTTATCCTACCCGCAATCTCACACGGGGTGATGTTTTGTGTAACGAACACGGGCTTATCGTCACGTTTAAGCATACAAAAACTATTCAGTTCGGTCAGCGTCGATTACACATTCCTCTGTTACGTATTCCAGGCTCGTTATTATGTCCGGTCGCTGCCTATAACAACATGATTCGCCTGGTACCCGCTTCTGCACGCAAACCGCTGTTTTTATTGCTTGGTCATTCAGGCCCGTTTGCTTTGACGAAGTCCCGTTTTGTTACCGAATTTCGTCTGGCGCTTTGCTCAGTGGGGGTTGCTCATGCTGACTCATATCGGGGTCACTCATTTCGACGCGGCTGTGCCTCTTGGGCGTTTAACCACGGAGTACCAGGGGAATTGATACAGTTGTATGGTGATTGGGCTAGTGACTCTTACAAATTGTATTTAGAATTTAGTAATCAATCAAAATTGGCGCTTGCTTCCCAGCTACGTGCTTCCATTCAGGCCAGTAGTTAGGCCTTCTGCACTGTTTTGTTGTTTGGCCGGTGGTTTGGTGGCAGAGAGGTTTATTATTATTATTTTAGTTTTTCATTTAACAGTTTGTAGTGATTTTATAATAAACTTCTCTTATGCCAAACACAAAACAGTGTCAGTGGTTTATGTTGGGTTGAGGAATTTACCCCCCTTTGGGCACCTAGCTTAAAGGGATTAATTGCTCAAGCCAGCATATTGTATTTCAGTTATCTCTAGTCTTGATTGCTAGCACACGTTCACAGCTTCACGCTATAATTCTTTGTTCTTTTCAACGTTTATATATCAAGCTCATATTTTTCCCGCCCTCCCACCCTGGGCTTTGTGTGAAGGGTGGCAGAGAGGTTTATTATTATTATTTTAGTTTTTCATTTATCAGTTTGTAGTGATTTTATAATAAACTTCTCTTATGCCAAACACAAAACAGTGTCAGTGGTTTATGTTGGGTTGAGGAATTTTTTTAGGATTTGCTTCCAAAATCAATCTGTTTTTTCTTCATTGCATTCATTTTGGTGTAGGCCACCAACAAAAAGGCCACTAAATGGTAAAGGGTGGGTGCACCAATATGTAATGCATGAAAGGAGATATATTTTTGGATTTTAATTTCCAGACATTTTTCTGAATATTCGGTCCAATGAAGGAGAGAATCGCCACTAAATCAATACATATAAATTACAGTATGGCATCTAAACAGTCTAAATATATTATTTCAAATCTTTGGAATGCTGTTACATCCATGACATATTCTGCACAAGGGAAAAGCTTGTCGGAGTATTGTATTGATTTTAAAAAAATATTCATAATGGAACTTCTATGATGGGACATAAGAATTTACCATTAGACTCTTGACACTTTGACAGCCATATTCACACCAGGAATTGTGTTTGTTAACTTTGATGTACTGCATAATTTAAATTATTGAGTAAGACCTGGATCCATTTGGTTGGTACAATAAATAAATCTCAGTAAAGAGCAGAATCCTAGATCCCCCAAAAATACCTCAATCAGTCAACACAGAAGGTGTTCAATGCCGGCTCCGCTTTTAGGCAGTGTCTAAATCTATATATTGTTTACATCTCTCGTAGATTTTGTCTTGGGAGTCTTGGTCGTAGGTATCCATTTTGATTTGGGTTGTGTGCCCAAAGGATTGTATACAAAAAAATTTAATCTGGGTCTCATGTTATTGATGGAATGAAACTTGTTGCCATGGAAACATAAAATAGATCGCTAGGTCTTATTGTTTGCACAGCGACACGAAAATCGACATTGCGATATACCTGAAATATACAGCCTTTACTTTTTGAGTAAGAGCATTCTTGCTTCGAAACATCAAAATAGGGAATGCAAGATCGAAATGGCAATAAAGCAAAGTATTTCTTGTATAGTGACAGATAAAAAGAAATAATTTCGTGTTTTGAACGTCTTAACGAGAAATTTAGACGACAAAGGCAATCCATTTCTAAGATTTTATCATCTTTAAATTTTCTACCGAATAATTCACGGCGTCATTGGACACTAATAATGGCTTTTTAGATGATCAAAAAATTCAGTTTGGGTAAAATTCTTATACAAAACAGTCGATAGATCGTTATAACAGATCGACAGCCGTGCGCTACGCTTTAAAGGTGTGCGAAGATAATCAAATGCAGGTGTGAGCTTAAAGTACTAAAGATGTGCGCACGGAATGAAATTCCGTGGGCACGGAAAGAAATTCCGTGGGCACGGAAAGAAATTCCGTAAGCACGGAAAAAAAATACGTGGGCACGGAAAGAAATTCCGTGCGTTAGGCGTGTATTTTGGGCCTTTGCACGGAAAACTATAGTGTACGTTTTCCCATGGAGGGTCACAAATGATGTAATAACGCTCCCTACCTAAAGAACGCCTCCAAATTGTAGCAGGAGACTATTTATCCGTTTTTGGGTAGATAAAAGAAAGCGCTGTATTATGCATTTATTATAAGGGCATGAAAGTTAGGGTATAAATTAGAAGGTCATTGGTTATAGCTTAGTATTATGATTGATTGAAGATTGATAGTTGATTGCTGTTGAATGTGATTGTACTGAACGCAAGTATCACATGTAGCATGGGTTGTTGAGGTAAACGCAAAACGCAAAACTTGTATCGAAGGAATTGATTGAACGAGGAAACGCATTTCAACAACATAGCGCGCATAGGGCCAGGACGATCCAATACCCAGTTGGGTTTTTCTGTGGAATTCCAAACAGAGAATTGGTACGGGAAACTTCATGTGATTATTAACAGGAACATAAAAAAAACGCTACAACATGACAATGTTTTCATTTACGCCTATTTTTCCATTTATTTTATACCCATGAACCACTGCGGTTAACAACAGATGGCTTCTCCGAGCCTATTTGAAGTAGGTGCAAGTTTTACGCAAAAGAATCCTGCTTAAGAAAATTTCATTTATTAGAGAGCTTAAGCAAGTCAACACGAACGGCATCAAAAACGGCGCGCGCATCATTGACGCCCGTGACCGCGCGCGTAGAACGTAAAAATAGGGAAAATGCCGTCCGAGATTTCCTGTGTCACGGACGTCAACGCCGTCAGCAATTCGTGAGAGCGCCGTTTGTGATGCCGTTCGTGTTGAGAGAGAGAGAGAGAGAGAGAGAGAGAGAGAGAGAGAGAGAGAGAGAGAGAGAGAGAGAGAGAGAGAGAGAGAGAGAGAGAGAGAGGGAGAGGGAGAGGGAGAGGGAGAGAGGGAGAGGGAGAGGGAGAGGGAGAGGGAGAGCGAGAGCGAGAGCGAGAGCGAGAGCGAGAGGGAGAGCGAGAGTGAGAGCGAGAGTGAGAGCGAGAGGGAGAGCGAGAGGGAGAGCGAGAGGGAGAGCGAGAGGGAGAGCGAGAGGGAGAGGGAGAGCGAGAGGGAGAGCGAGAGGGAGAGCGAGCGAGAGCGAGCGAGAGAGAGCGAGAGAGAGAGAGAGAGAGAGCGAGAGAGAGCGAGAGAGAGAGAGAGCGAGAGAGAGAGAGAGAGAGAGAGAGAGAGAGCGAGAGAGAGAGAGAGAGAGAGAGAGAGCGAGAGAGAGAGAGAGAGAGAGAGAGAGAGAGAGAGAGAGAGATGCCTTTTTTAATGAGGGATTCACTTAATATCACAATGATAATGTACGCATGGCCCTCAACAGAAACAAAATTAATAAAAGCTATTTACAAATCTATTTACAGCAAAATCTTTGACGAAACTATTTACAATAACAATCCTTTGCTGATTTATAAACTTTTTTACAGAGTTGTGATGTATTCTCTTAGTTTTGCGGAGAAGGCGGTGATTGACTTGGCTTCTTTGATTTCTAGTGGCAATGCATTCCACCTTTTAGCTGCTACAAACTTGAAGCTGTTTTTTGCTAATGTAGTCCGAGCCTTTGGAAATACTAAGTTATGGTTTGCTGCATTTTTAGTGTTCTTGTTATGTACATCACTACACTTAACGAACATATCTCTGATATAGCATGGGGTCATATTGTTCATTGCCTTAAAGAGCAAAACAAGTTGTAGGTAGATTATTCTTTTGCCGAAGGGGACAATATTTAGTTCTTCAAAAAGTGGTTTTGAAGGTGCATCCCATTTCTTACCGAGGATAACCCGCGCACATCGTTTCTGGAACTTGACCATATCGTCGATGTGTTGCTTTTTGGTCGAGCCCCAGACGATAGCACCATAGTCTAATATTGGCAGAATGAGCGAATGGTAGAACAGGATTGGTTAAAGCTGGTTAAAGTTTTTAAAACCTTTCAGTTATATCAATCTAGCCAAAACAAAGCATATATAAAATTTAAAATTCTGAAAAGGGAATTGAATTTGATTGAAATTTGGATTTTCTACAGATCTTTGAAAATTTTCCTGGCCGCGCGAAATGAGATTGAATCGAGTGAATAATTCCAAGTTTTGGCGGGAAAATCTGAAACAACGTATTTGCCTTAAATCCGTTAAAATTCAGAGACGGCAATACCACAAAATATTGGCGAAGTGTTTTCTATTGCAATGCTACCCAAAATGAAGCGAAGAATAGTTTAAAGTCGAGAATTGTATGCGAAAAAAGAAAATATCGTTTTGTTGTAGGTTTCAAAAACAGCGCGCGCTCGTGAGAATGTCGTCATTCTTGATTGCGAATGCAGCGCGCGCGCTCAATGTAAAAACAATTCAAAAACTGAAGTTAAATAATCATTTGACTACCAGGTTGAGATATAAAGATGACGGTAAAAATTGTAACCACGCAACGTTCTTCAGCAATAACTAAGAAGACATGGAGACGGGAACCATGTTTTCTCATGTAATTTGGTTGACATCTCGTTCTACGTCACAAATGAATGGACCCGGGCCTTTCAGTTCACGGCCTTTTTTCCGAAGGTTGACCAAAATACCTCAATATTACAGATTTGAGTTATTCACGCGAACGCGTGTTTTATAGGGTCCATACGAACCACATACCATTTGGGAGATAAAAATATAAAGAATTGACAAAGTCTATCAACTCTGAAAGGTTATATGGACTTTAAGCTCTCTATTATCCCGAGGGGGCGTGGGGATACTGTGGGGGGCCTCGAGAAATTTTTGAGGTCTAAAGGGGACGGGGGGGGGGGGGGGGCGTCGAAGTGTTTTGATCTTAAAAGGGGGGTCACTGATTCCTTTGGGTGTTGTCTCTACTATATAATTTGACAAAGTGTCAAATTAGACTTCTTATCTTGTTTTGGGGGCAGTTATTTGGCAAAATTCCGGAGTCCAGGATACGTATTGAGCCACGTTTTATCTGTATATATACATTTTTAATGGTTTCCGCTATATTATATCTATGAAGTGCTTATTAACAAAACGTTTTAATGTTGCTATAAGCGCTCATTCTCCGTAATTAAAATCCTCGATCATATCTGATTCGCTGTCTTCCTTGCTCTCTTTCTTTTCTCTTTTCTCGTGCTGCGCTTTTCTTGCAAGGAGAAGATCTTAAAGCCTTTTTTGCTTCATTTACGTCATCTATAGCATCAACCATTATCAGGTTGCAACCTGGTGTTAGTCGCATCTTTGAGAAAATGAGTGCCTTCACTTTCTCTGAATTTATGTTTTCATCCAATGCCTTCCCCTCCCCTTTTAGTCCAGCTTTCAGCTAATCTCTTGCTCACGTCATTGCCGTTCCTTACTTTGCTCCTTCTTTCTTCGGTTTTAGGGAGGAGAGGGGGGGACCGAAACTATGGGGGAAGCGTAAGGGGGGGCATGAACAGTTTTGTTACTCCTAAAGGGGAGGGATCAACTAATTTTATCCCTTACTTTTATCAAAATCCCTTTATTCAAGAGCATCCAATCAAGTAATGGTATGCAAAACCAGTGTGACAATATCATAATGAAATCAGTGTTCTTCATTATTAATTTAACATCTTTATTTTGTACTATTTTGAACATGATAAAACAAATGTACAGTTTGCAAATTCTAAATAATTGGATTTTATTATTGTTATTCTATCTTGTTTTCCGACTGTCGATTTCTTATCTTGTTTCTCAGGAGAAAGGTATGGACATATGAATATAACAAAGCTTGTTTCCTATGTCGTCAAGACTATTGTGCCGCCAGACAACCACAATTACTTAAAGTGATAAAGGTGTCAAAGAGAGGCAACCAATAGCAATACAAATAAAGCTTTACGTAATTATTTCTTACAATATTCTATATATTCTGTCTTTATGCTTAGTATTAAAAATCCAATGGGGAAAGTGCCTAGTTCTTGCTTGGATGATTACTTAAAAGGTTACTTACTTTTGATGTTTAACATTTCATGGTGTTACATGGCAGGTTCCACTGGCACAAAGAATGACAATTGTTGCTATGTATAATTATAGTCCTCTTGAGGCTTACGAATATATGTGTAGCATCTTGTCACAGAGAATAAAGACTTCAGGCAATTGAAAAAAAGCGTGTCATTCTATATTGGAAAGGAAGCTGTAATTTGGCTAAATCTTCATCTCAAGGTGTCGTCCTCGGGCATTCGGTGTACGCGAGGTAGCACTCGTGGGGTGGGCCCAATCCTTGGTTTGCGTCCCCGATACACGTGCATGCGTAATTATTAATGCCACCTGAAACTGAATATGTCTGTCTGACAACATCACCATAGTTGGTGCTGCAACCGCCGACAAAAATTCTTTTATCCTGAAACAAAATCATCAGATATGGTCAAGCTTTCACCATTCAAAACTCAAGAAGTCAGAACACAAGCAAATTTCTTACATACCGCAGCCTCCATTATTGACACAGAAGCACTTGCGCCAACTCCGATTGAACCAATACCCGTGGCAATTTTAAAAACACAGGCTGACAGGTCGCCAACACCTTGGTCACCTTTAGACCCTTGAGTTCCATTGTACCCTTGAGGTCCAACAGGACCTTGTACGCCCTGGTCTCCTTTGGGGCCTTGTGACCCGTTGTACCCCCGAGGTCCCATAGGTCCCTCCATCTTGGACACCGCGTCAATCTTTTAGAAAAGAAAAAAAGGTAAAAACGTAGGCAGCGGTCGACATGAATAAGACAATCAGCCAGACGTATGCATCCAACCACTTGATGCAAAAGATTAAATAATATATAGGATACTTGTACACAATTTTCACCTTTGCGGACAAAGTGCTGTTGATGTTTAAGACTGTCACCTCTATCGTGTTATCAGCAAGACGTAACTCAGAAGATGTCTGGTTCAACTGCGAAAGCAATGGACGTAAATGCAATTACCAATCTAAAAAAAGCTATATCATCAACAATGATACACATGGCATCTGATAACAAGGCTTATTACTTTATGAAGAAGATGAAAATCGTCGGGACACTATGACATTCTCATTTTTACTCGCATATTTTCAGAGACAATACAGAACTTTTTATCTACGTCGATCTTCGATTTTCAAGAGCTGTAATTTTAGCAATATGGACATCTGGAAAAACGCAACAAAGCATAATCATCTAAGTGCCAAAACCATTTGTTAGAAAAGTGCAGACAAAAAAAGTATCGCTGATGCTTACTAATAATATACAAAAAACCTTTAACCGAGAAAGAGCAAGTCACAAACACAAACTCAATCCAACTTTTTAAATGGTCTGAAGTACCTTCGTGTCGAGTAGTATTGCCCTCGCAACCTCTGAACTGAGCTCATCTCGCGTCGTGTTCAGAGTACTCCACAGGGAGCCCACCTCCGACTTGCACTCTGCAACATCTGACTTGGTGGAATTTGTCGTAATCCACAAGTTTGATACATCTTGGTCATGCTTGACGACTTGCGCCTGGACATCTGTCTTTGTGTTATTGATGGCAGCCCACAAATCTGTTACATCCTGGTCGTGCTTGACCTTGTGTGCCTGGACATCTGTCTTTGTGTTGTTAGTCGCAGTCCACAGGTCAAGTACATCCTTGTCGTGCTTGACCTTGTGTGCCTGGACATCTGTCTTTGTGTTGTTAGTCGCAGTCCACAGGTCAAGTACATCCTGGTCGTGCTTGGCTTTGTGTGCCTGGACATCTGTCTTTGTGTTGTTAGTTGCTGTCCACAGGTCTAGTACATCCTTGTCGTGTTTGACCTTGTGTGCCTGGACATCTGTCTTTGTGTTGTTAGTCGCAGTCCACAGGTCTAGTACATCCTTGTCGTGTTTGACCTTGTGTGCCTGGACATCTGTCTTTGTGTTATTAGTCGCAGTCCACAGGTATAATACATCCTGGTCGTGCTTGACCTTGTGTGCCTGGACATCTGTCTTTGTGTTGTTAGTCGCAGTCCACAGGTATAATACATCCTGGTCGTGCTTGACCTTGTGTGCCTGGACATCTGTCTTTGTGTTGTTAGTCGCAGTCCATAGGTCTAGTACATCCTTGTCGTGTTTGACCTTGTGTGCCTGGACATCTGTCTTTGTGTTGTTAGTCGCAGTCCACAGGTCTAGTACATCCTGGTCGTGTTTCATCTTGTGTGCCTGGACATCTGTCTTTGTGTTGTTAGTCGCAGTCCATAGGTCTAGTACATCCTTGTCGTGCTTGACTTTGTGTGCCTGGACATCGGTCTTTGTGTTGTTAGTCGCAGTCCACAGGTCTAGTACATCCTTGTCGTGCTTGACCTTGTGTGCCTGGACATCTGTCTTTGTGTTGTTAGTCGCAGTCCACAGGTCTAGTACATCCTTATCGTGTTTGACTTTTTGTGCCTGGACATCCGTCTTTGTGTTGTTAGTTTCCTTCCAAAGTTCTAGTACATCCTTGTCGTGCTTGACCTTATGTGCCTGGACATCCGTCTTTGTGTTGTTAGTCGCAGTCCACAGGTCTAGTACATCCTCATAGTGTTTGACTTTGTGTGCCTGGACAGCTGTCTTTGTATTGTTAGTCGCAGTCCACAGGTCTAGTACATCCTTGTCGTGTTTGACCTTGTGTGCCTGGACATCTGTCTTTGTGTTGTTAGTCGCAGTCCACAGGTCTAGTACATCCTTGTCGTGTTTGACCTTGTGTGCCTGGACATCTGTCTTTGTGTTGTTAGTCGCAGTCCACAGGTCTAGTACATCCTTGTCGTGTTTGACCTTGTGTGCCTGGACATCTGTCTTTGTGTTATTAGTTGCAGTCCACAGGTATAATACATCCTGGTCGTGCTTGACCTTGTGTGCCTGGACATCTGTCTTTGTGTTATTAGTCGCAGTCCACAGGTCTAGTACAT
Organism: Nematostella vectensis; assembly: GCF_932526225.1. NCBI lineage: Eukaryota > Metazoa > Cnidaria > Anthozoa > Actiniaria > Edwardsiidae > Nematostella > Nematostella vectensis. The sequence continues at coordinate 12,655,160 of NC_064040.1, read as the reverse complement.
CCTTGTCGTGTTTGACCTTGTGTGCCTTGACATCTGTCATTGTATTGTTAGTCGCAGTCCACAGGTCTAGTACATCCTTGTCGTGCTTGACCTTGTGTGCCTGGACATCCGTCTTTGTGTTGTTAGTCGCAGTCCACAGGTCTAGTACATCCTTATCGTGTTTGACTTTGTGTGCCTGGACATCTGTCTTTGTATTGTTAGTCGCAGTCCACAGGTCTAGTACATCCTGGTCGTGCTTGACCTTGTGTGCCTGGACATCTATCTTTGTGTTGTTTGTTGCTGTCCACAGGTCTAGTACATCCTGGTCGTGCTTGACCTTGTGTGCCTGGACATCTATCTTTGTGTTGTTTGTTGCAGTCCACAGGTCTAGTACATCCTGGTCGTGCTTGACCTTGTGTGCCTGGACATCTGTCTTTGTGTTATTAGTCGCAGTCCACAGGTCTAGTACATCCTGGTCGTGTTTCATCTTGTGTGCCTGGACATCTGTCTTTGTGTTATTAGTCGCAGTCCACAGGTCTAGTACATCCTTGTCGTGTTTGACCTTGTGTGCCTGGACATCTGTCTTTGTATTGTTAGTCGCAGTCCACAGGTCTAGTACATCCTTGTCGTGCTTGACTTTGTGTGCTTGGACATCTGTCTTTGTGTTGTTAGTCGCAGTCCACAGGTCTAGTACATCCTTATCGTGTTTGACTTTTTGTGCCTGGACATCCGTCTTTGTGTTGTTAGTTTCCTTCCAAAGTTCTAGTACATCCTTGTCGTGCTTGACCTTATGTGCCTGGACATCCGTCTTTGTGTTGTTAGTCGCAGTCCACAGGTCTAGTACATCCTGGTCGTGTTTCATCTTGTGTGCCTGGACATCTGTCTTTGTGTTATTAGTCGCAGTCCACAGGTCTAGTACATCCTTGTCGTGTTTGACCTTGTGTGCCTGGACATCTGTCATTGTATTGTTAGTCGCAGTCCACAGGTCTAGTACATCCTTGTCGTGCTTGACCTTGTGTGCCTGGACATCCGTCTTTGTGTTGTTAGTCGCAGTCCACAGGTCTAGTACATCCTTATCGTGTTTGACTTTGTGTGCCTGGACATCTGTCTTTGTATTGTTAGTCGCAGTCCACAGGTCTAGTACATCCTGGTTGTGCTTGACCTTGTGTGCCTGGACATCTATCTTTGTGTTGTTTGTTGCTGTCCACAGGTCTAGTACATCCTGGTCGTGCTTGACCTTGTGTGCCTGGACATCTATCTTTGTGTTGTTTGTTGCAGTCCACAGGTCTAGTACATCCTGGTCGTGCTTGACCTTGTGTGCCTGGACATCTGTCTTTGTGTTATTAGTCGCAGTCCACAGGTCTAGTACATCCTGGTCGTGTTTCATCTTGTGTGCCTGGACATCTGTCTTTGTGTTATTAGTCGCAGTCCACAGGTCTAGTACATCCTTGTCGTGTTTGACCTTGTGTGCCTGGACATCTGTCTTTGTATTGTTAGTCGCAGTCCACAGGTCTAGTACGTCCTTGTCGTGCTTGACTTTGTGTGCCTGGACATCTGTCTTTGTCTTGTTAGTCGCAGTCCACAGGTCTAGTACATCCTTATCGTGTTTGACTTTTTGTGCCTGGACATCCGTCTTTGTGTTGTTAGTTTCCTTCCAAAGTTCTAGTACATCCTTGTCGTGCTTGACCTTATGTGCCTGGACATCCGTCTTTGTGTTGTTAGTCGCAGTCCACATGTCTAGTACATCCTTGTCGTGTTTGACCTTGTGTGCCTGGACATCTGTCTTTGTGTTATTAGTCGCAGTCCACAGGTCTAGTACATCCTTGTCGTGTTTGACCGTGTGTGCCTGGACATCTGTCATTGTATTGTTAGTCGCAGTCCACAGGTCTAGTACATCCTTGTCGTGCTTGACCTTGTGTGCCTGGACATCCGTCTTTGTGTTGTTAGTCGCAGTCCACAGGTCTAGTACATCCTTATCGTGTTTGACTTTGTGTGCCTGGACATCTGTCTTTGTATTGTTAGTCGCAGTCCACAGGTCTAGTACATCCTGGTCGTGCTTGACCTTGTGTGCCTGGACATCTATCTTTGTGTTGTTTGTTGCTGTCCACAGGTCTAGTACATCCTGGTCGTGCTTGACCTTGTGTGCCTGGACATCTATCTTTGTGTTGTTTGTTGCAGTCCACAGGTCTAGTACATCCTTGTCGTGCTTGACCTTGTGTGCCTGGACATCCGTCTTTGTGTTATTAGTCGCAGTCCACAGGTCTAGTACATTCTTGTCGTGTTTGACCTTGTGTGCCTGGACATCTGTCTTTGTATTGTTAGTCGCAGTCCACAAGTCTAGTACATCCTTGTCGTGCTTGACCTTGTGTTCCTGGACATCCGTCTTTGTATTGTTAGTCGCAGTCCACAGGTCTAGTACATCCTTATCGTGTTTGACTTTGTGTGCCTGGACATCTGTCTTTGTATTGTTAGTCGCAGTCCACAGGTCTAGTACATCCTGGTCGTGCTTGACCTTGTGTGCCTGGACATCTATCTTTGTGTTGTTTGTTGCTGTCCACAGGTCTAGTACATCCTGGTCGTGCTTGACCTTGTGTGCCTGGACATCTATCTTTGTGTTGTTTGTTGCAGTCCACAGGTCTAGTACATCCTTGTCGTGCTTGACCTTGTGTGCCTGGACATCCGTCTTTGTGTTATTAGTCGCAGTCCACAGGTCTAGTACATTCTTGTCGTGTTTGACCTTGTGTGCCTGGACATCTGTCTTTGTATTGTTAGTCGCAGTCCACAAGTCTAGTACATCCTTGTCGTGCTTGACCTTGTGTTCCTGGACATCCGTCTTTGTATTGTTAGTCGCAGTCCACAGGTCTAGTACATCCTTCTCGTGTTTGACTTTGTGTGCCTGGACATCTGTCTTTGTATTGTTAGTCGCAGTCCACAGGTCTAGTACATCCTTATCGTGTTTGACTTTTTGTGCCTGGACATCTGTCTTTGTGTTGTTAGTCGCAGTCCACAGGTCTAGCACATCCTTGTTCTGTTTGACCTTGTGTGCCTGGACATCTATCTTTGTGTTGTTTGTTGCAGTCCACAGGTCTAGTACATCCTTGTCGTGCTTGACCTTGTGTGCCTGGACATCCGTCTTTGTGTTATTAGTCGCAGTCCACAGGTCTAGTACATCCTTGTCGTGTTTGACCTTGTGTGCCTGGACATCTGTCTTTGTATTGTTAGTCGCAGTCCACAAGTCTAGTACATCCTTGTCGTGCTTGACCTTGTGTTCCTGGACATCCGTCTTTGTATTGTTAGTCGCAGTCCACAGGTCTAGTACATCCTTCTCGTGTTTGACTTTGTGTGCCTGGACATCTGTCTTTGTATTGTTAGTCGCAGTCCACAGGTCTAGTACATCCTTATCGTGTTTGACTTTTTGTGCCTGGACATCTGCCTTTGTGTTGTTAGTCGCAGTCCACAGGTCTAGCACATCCTTGTTCTGTTTGACCTTGTGTGCCTGGACATCTGTCTTTGTGTTGTTAGTTTCCTTCCAAAGTTCTAGTACATCCTTGTCGTGCTTGACCTTGTGTGCCTGGACATCCGTCTTTGTGTTGTTAGTCGCAGTCCACAGGTCTAGTACATCCTTATCGTGTTTGACCTTGTGTGCCTGGACATCTGTCTTTGTGTTGTTAGTTTCCTTCCAAAGTTCTAGTACATCTTTTTCGTGTTTTACGCTATTGACCTGAACATCTGTCTTTGTATCATTTAAAGCGCTTTGAAGTTCTGTCACATCATTTTGTTGTTTTGTTCCCAGCTCATTCAAGCTTTTAGTTATCGTAGTGTCGTTTGCTTCGTAGCCTGCCCTTGTTTCTTGGATGGCTCGTGTAAAACTCGCTTGTAGACTAACGATTGCTTCGTTCGTTTCGTTGTCCTTGTTTCTCAATGCTTGGATTTCTTCACTGATGTTCTTATCTGCAGCCCTAAATTCGTTTTGAGCCTCATACAATTTCTTGATCGTATTGTCCAGCACTCCTTGGAGGTTCGCTTCCTTTGCCTAGAGGTGACATCAGTTAGCAGGTTAAACTTTCTGGCACCGGCCATATAGATGGATTCCGAAAAATGTTGCAAGTTGGGGGGGGACCTGATTAAAATCTTCCCCTCCCCTCCCCCTTCAGGGTATTAAATGACTTTCCCGTAGAATGTGTAGTTTAAAAAAATCTTTATCTCCCCCCCCCCTTTTTATTGAGGGAATTGGAAATTCCGGGGGGTTGGAGGGTTCGAATGCCCAGGAATTTATAGAGGGGAGGGGGTAAAATGCGCTTTTTCCTTAACAATAACAATATTTTTTTTCAGGGGGTTGGGGGGTCATACCTCCATCCCCTCATTGGGGGGATGGGGTACTGATATTTTCTGGAACTGCACAATCTAAAAAAAGAGTTAATAAGAGGTATTCTTGTGACTCTTATAGTGAAACGTCTATAATTGTATCGAATTGTAGCTAAGTAGATTAGCTCAAAGAGAACTACTTTCTTTCAAAGAAGATGCTACAGCCCTTAAAATGTGCCGCCAGCTCAATTTTTTTCCCTTATTTTATAAAATTTCACAATTATTTTCCACGCTGCCACAATTTTCTATTGCTAAATTTCAGGATTCTGCTACTGAAAGCCACTAAGACGCTGCGCTCACCGTCAAGGTTTTGTTGAGGTCATATATCTGCTGTTGTAGACTCCTCTGGGAATACTGAAACTGTTCTTGAGGTACTGAAAGCAATAAGGCGAGATTAATGTCCGTGATAACGGGAAAGGCTTGGTTTTTGGATGGACTAGATTGCAAAGCATTATTTTTGCGTCACTTCTCAATTTTGAGATTTTTAAAAGCTAAAGTTGATTATTTTCATTCAGGGGTATTCACCTCCCGGCAAATATTTTTTTAAAGTTTGGAAGCTTAGAACAGTTAAACGCTTTACTCGCAAACATTACAAATTTGCTGTTCTAATAATTACTAAATTAACCTGATCTGTTGCATCCCTAATTTCTCCTATTACTAATTGTCTTGACTTTATTTGGTGTCGTACACTTTGTAATCCTTATTTGCAAATGTTTAAATCACAGGAAATGATATTTGTTTTTATACACCTTAGTTCAATTCAAAAGCTTGACCAACCGTTGAAACGGTTATCAATTATAACATTCCTTATAGTGTATAAAAAACGCATGCAAACTCCAACATTATTCATCTTTTCCTATTACAGTAATTGCATTTATCAGGATACCGTTGTGTTATGGAACTAAGCAACACTGATGAATTATTGTTTTTTTTTTCTAGCTAAAGTAGCTTTTTCTAGCTAAGGAAAAGACTACTCAAAAAGCAAATGTTTTTGTAGTCACGCCTACTGCCTACGATTAAGACGAAAGATAGGTTTTGGGGTTTTTTCGGCTTAAATTTTTAAACAAGCGATTCCTATGATGTGTCAGGTGATGGCTTGTTTAGATTTGTGCCGAGGCTTACTGCAATTTGGTTATATTTTCTAGTATTAGTGTTTGTTATTCGGGCAATTTCTACTTAAGCGCATCTAGTGACGTCACGCCATATGTAGAGTACTCAGAGACACAATGGAACCGAACAAAACGCAAGTTTTACGTTCCGACACATCGAAAGTGAACCTTTTCTCTGTTTCTGCAAGAAAGCTGATTGAAGATCTTGCTTAGGAGGAGAGAATGGTTATTTGTATTTTGTAATGTTTGAACGTGTTTTTTATTTATACGTATTATTTTCTATATCAGCATAAATTAAGACGCTCAAACACTCGCAAACCCATTCGATTTTGCGGTTTTTTACTTTAAGCAAACTGTTAAAATATGTTGGACTGGATGTAATTTTTAGACCGTTGATTATTTCTTTTATTAACTGTTATATTTACTAAAGCATACAACTTCATACATATTTTGTTACATACTCCCAATCAAAACATTTTTTAAATTGATAAAGTCATGCTACTACGTAGTGGTGTACTGCCATGGTGATGTTATAGAATGACAAGTGAATGCGAAGAGTAATAGATAATTTACCTTGCTCTGTACATGTACATCCGGGTCCTAAAATACTAAAAATCATAAGAAGTTCCAGCACAAGTGCCGTCACCGCTGCTAACGTCGCGAACCCCACAAAGCACCACAGAAGGCCCCGGCCAGAAGCCTGACCCAGTAGGCTGCTTTGGGACTCCGTAGGATTCCTGTGTCCATGCCGATTCTCCTCCAGGACCTTCTCGGCCGCTCTTACCAAAGGGTCCCTGCGGACTGTGCTCGGACTTGGACTGTACGCCGGGTTTTTGACAACCCCAAACGTACTCATTGCGCTGGTTTGCTCTTTGCGAGAGCTGACATTTCTCTGTTGTGGTTCACGCTATATCGAACAAGGGTGATTAATCTCGTCATGCAAGATTGTGTGGACACGTGATCAATTCATTGCTCTTAACATACTCACCAATGAGGCCAACAGTGTTTAGCATGACATGAAAGTCGATTACACACAGAATCGAAAGTGTCTCCGTAACTGATTTTTCGATAAAGATCGGAGCCATTCATCAAAGAAAGAAACAGAAACCAAAAAACGTTCACATACTTGCTACATATTCTGTAATGGCTAAAAAATGGGAGGACATCCCTCAAGAAAACTCCAAGGTAAACCTAGCCACCAGCTGACCAGTGGTTACAGTTATCGGGAAATCATATAAGGTACTTGGACAAATGCAAGAAAGGGCTTACCCTGGAATCGTCAACGAAACCAGACTTTTTCAACATAAAAAACTTCAATAATGCAGGTGTAATTTGACATCATTTCTATAGCTTAATTTAACTCTTTTTAGCTGCATGATTTCGAATGATTATCCTTTCTTTCTGTCAGTTTTGTTTTGCCTACACATCCGGGATTTTAGCATTTTTTTTGCTATGATAAGGGAAAGTTCATTTATTATCCCGAGGGGGGGCGTGAGGATTTTGATAAAAGTAATGGATAAAATAAGTTGACCCCCCCCCCCTTCAGGACGAACAAAATTTTCCATGCCCCCCCCTTACGCTTCCCTCCTATTTTCGGTGCCCCCCCCCCCCTCCCGAAAATCGATGAAAGAAGGAGAAAAGGAAGGAACAGCAATGACAATGTGAAAGGGACGCGATCAAGGGATAATGGTTGATGCTTAAAAATGCGTAAAAGAATCAAAAAGGCTTTTCGATCTTCTCCTTGCAAAAAAAGGGCAGCATGAGAAAAAAGAAAAAAGAGAGAGAGAGAGAGAGAGAGAGAGAGAGAGAGAGAGAGAGAGAGAGAGAGAGAGAGAGAGAGAGAGAGAGAGAGAGAGAGAGGGGGGGGGGGGGGGGGGGGGGGGGGGGGGGCAAAAACACCGAGTTGCGCGGACCGAAACCTGTTTTTATACCGCGTTACACGGGCCACCGAGTTACGCGGACCAAAATTCGGTCCGCCTAATGTTTTTTGCTGCAAACATCGCAAAACACACTTAACTGCTATTATTAAGTGTTTTTAAGGTGGTCCTTGTAACTCGGTCTAAACCTGTGGAGTGAGGGGGAGGAGGCTGGTCCGCCTAATGCCGGTTTCTGCAACTTTGTATATTTTTATGAATATTTCTCCAACCTAAGGGTGAGCAGCCTTTTTTACGACGGATTTCAAACAGTTATTGGACAATCGTTCAGGCTATCGGCTGGAATTTTATTTTCACTCGTGTTTTATTTTTGCTATTAAGGAGCTTTCTGGTCCGCGTAACTCGGTTTTAAACCAATAAGAGTGCAATCTATTTCTTTGACAATTAAGTGTGAGCAACCTCTTTTCGACGGATTTCAGACAGTTATTTGACAGTCGTTCAGGTTGGTAACTGGGATTTTATTTGCACTCGTGTTTTATTTTTGCCTCTAAAAGCTTTTTGGTCCGCGCAACTCGGTTTTAATCCAATAAGAGAGCAATCTATTTCTTTGAGAATTCAGGCCGTGAGAAACCTTTGTTCGACGGATTTTAGGCAGTTTTGAAGGCTGGGACTGGGATTTTGTTTTCCACGCGTAAAATTTTTGCCTTTTTGCAGCTTTTTGGTCCGTGTAACTCGGGTTAAAACTAATAAGAGTGCAATCTATTACTTCGCTATTAGAACAGACGGGGGAGCGACTGAAACAACCCATTGTGGGGGTAAGTCCAAAACGCACAGAAATAAAAGCGTTTTAATATATGTGTAATATATTTATATATATTTAACAACTGGCCGTCATCTGTCGTGGTTTTTCACCTTTGTTCCACCTTTATTGTACATATAATATAAATAATAATGCGTATATTTACAGTTTTAAAGCGTTTAATTAATAAATACTTATCAACAGTCACGCATAAACACATCGCGCAAACTGGAGCAACATTTTCATGCATTGACGCTAGTCAGATTCTTTATTTCAATTGTCTTTGTAGCCTCAAAATGCAAAAAGCTATCAAAACTACATTTCGATTACTTTCGACTAACTGGGGAAAAAGTGAGAATTAATGCATATGCATCGTTATCAGACCAGTGTTTTAGTTACTTCCCTAACAAAATATCCAGCTGTAAGTTTTGCGCGAAACTTCAGAATTACTGTCTGATTAAGTAGCCCAAGATATTTGGGAAGTCATAGCTAATTCGTCGGAACCAAAACTGAGGTACTGTAAACATTTCTCTGTAAACATTTCTCTTTGTTGCTTTTTAATTTTGGTTCCGCCGAATTCGCTAAAACTTTCCAAATATCGAAAGCAACTAAATTTAACATTATTTGTGAAATTGCACGCAAATCTGCCAGCTCGATTTGTTTTTATTGAAGTCTGAAGTAAAAGAAGGGATTCCACTGTGGCTGAGATATTATTAAAAAATATTATCTCTAATGAATATCAAAATATGCTAAACTATTGGCAAATGATATCTATTTCAGACTCATAACAATCTTCGACACTTGCACTAATGACTGTAGAATAAGACTCCTAACACTTCCACTTTCTTGGGGACGATAATTGCTGTGGAAAAAACAAAAAATAACACAAGTCATGAATCGACATTACGTCTATCTCAATTCTCATAGCATAGATTACTAACATTTCAAAACAGGAACTTTTTATCTACGGCCATTGCGATCAAAGATGTTTACAAATAGTTTGACAAATGCTATTTACTTTTATATAAATAAATCTATATTTGAAATAGCAGTGAACCTGACAAAAAACTTAAGACTCGAAACATCGCAGTCCACAATCAAAGCAATGTTATGTTAATGAAAATGATTATACAACTATTGATTTAACCCCTAAAGTGATTTAGCCTTTAAGGAGAATCAAAACATCCCAGTCCACCTAACCCTGGTAAAATGGGAAATTCCCCTTCTTTGCTGTGACCATTATCAAGAACGCTGGTAAAATGAGAATTATAACTTTGGCGAGCATTGTGGCGTATTATACGGGCTCTAATGAACGTTTTGGCGGGCTCTAATATATTTAAGCCCGCTGCTCTAAGCCAATGAGAGGGCGAGGAAATTGCAGCGAGCCAATCAGAAGGAAGCAGGAATTCCCGCGTTTCATTCAAACCGCTCGTCGCATCGCTTGCCGTGTTTGGTTGTGTTGACAACTACCAAAAAACAAACAGGAAAACATGGCTGAACACGATTTAAAAAAATGGAGCTTAAAAAAATGGAAGAAGATTCTGTCCCCAAAAATACTAAAAAACAAACATCCTGGGCGATGAAAAAGTTCACCGAGTGGTGCACGAAGCGAAGTGTTGAATGTGATTTTCACAGTATCAGCTTCTCGGATCTTGGAGTCATTTTACGCTTCTTTACGTTTCTATGCTGAAGTCAAAACAAAAGAGAAGAAGGACCTCTCGCCGAGTGCCTTTTGCTTCTAGTGAAACCATTGAGATGGAAAACAGTAATGATTGCAAACAAGGCAGTTTATCTAGGGCAGGCGGGGAAGTGAATGTAAGTTTTTCATCCTCGACCGAATTATACTTCTGCACAGGCTGTCATGCCAAATTGTCACTTTTCCAATTGCACAATAAATTTTAATTCCTACAAGTGGCAACCCATTAAACTTTCTATATTTTGAAACAGTTGTTTCGTTTACAAAAATAACCTTAAACACGTGTATATTTAGCAACGTTTGTAAAGTGAATTGAAGCTGTATTTATTAATTATTGTATAACATCTTTCAATGAATAAATATCACGCGAGTCATACTCGTTTTCCGTATATATTTTTGTTTTTGTTTTTGCGCTTAATGCTCGCCAAAGTTATAATAATAGTAATGTTGCTCGCTGCGCTCGGGCTAAAATGAGCTCGAGTCGGGCCCAAAATATATTTACGCCCGCGAACATCAACTATATTGTTATAATACCCCTTCCTTATTGGCACCATCACCAAGATTATACGGCTATGGATTGCCAAATAGTAATGATTTAACCCCTAAAGTGCATCAACACACCCTGGTCCACCTAACATTGGTAAAGTAAACTTTCCCCCTCTCACTGTGACCATCATCAAGATTATACAGCTATGGATTGTCAAATAGTAATCATTTAGCCCCCAAAGAGCATTACGCACACTGGTCCACCTAACGCTGGTAGAATGGGGACTTTCCCTCCCTCACTGTGACCATCCTCAAGATTATACAGCTATAGCATGTCAAATAGTAATCATTTAGCCCCCAAAGAGCATTACGCACACTGGTCCACCTAACGCTGGTAGAATGGGGACTTTCCCTCCCTCATTGTGGCTATCATCAAGATTATACAGCTATGGATTGACAAATACTAATGATTTAGCCATTAAAGTGTATCAACGCACCCTGGTCCACGTAACACTTGTAAAATAAGAACTTTCCCTCCTTCACTAGACCATCCCCAAGATTATACAGCTAATATGGCTTGTCAAATAGTAATGGTTTAGCCCATAAAGTGTATCAACGCACCCTGGTCCACCTAACGCTGGTAAAATAAGAACTTTCCCTCCCTCACTGTGACCATCTTCAAGATTATACAGCTATGGTATGTCAAAATAGTAATGATTTAGGCACTGACGTGCTTGTACACATAGTGTACAATCTAATGCTGGTAAAATGGGAACTTTTCCTCCCTCACTGTGGCAATCATCATGATTATACAGCTATGGCTTGTCAAATACTAATGATTCAGCCATTAAAGTGTATCAACGCACCCTGGTCCACCTAACACTTGTAAAATAAGAACTTTCCCTCCCTCACTAGACCATCCCCAAGATTATACAGCTAATATGGCTTGTCAAATAGTAATGGTTTAGCCCATAAAGTGTATCAACGCACCCTGGCCCACCTAACGCTGGTAAAATAAGAACTTTTCCTCCCTCACTGTGACCATCATTAAGATTATACAGCTATTGCTTGTCAAATAGTAGTGCTTTAGCCCCTTAAGTGTATAAACGCACCCTGGTCCACGTAACGCTGGTAAGATAATAACTTTCCCTCTCTTACTGTGACTATCATCAAGCTTATACAGCTACATATGGATTGCCAAACAGTAATGATTTAGCCCATAAAGTGTATCAACGCACCCTGGTCCACCTAACACTGGTAAAATGAGAACTTTCCCTCTCTCACTGTGACCATCCTCAAGATTATAAAGCTAATGTATATCAAAATAGTAATGATTTCACCCCTAAAGTTTATCAACGCACCCTGGCCCACCTAACGCTGGTAAAATAAAAACTTTCCCTCCCTTACTGTGACAATCATCAAGATTATATAGCTATTGCTTGTCAAATAGTAGTGCTTTAGCCCCTTAAGTGTATAAAAGAACCCTGGTCCACGTAACGCTGGTAAAATAAGAACTTTCCCTCTCTCACTGTGACTATCATCAAGCTTATACAGCTACATATGAATTGCCAAATAGTAATGATTTAGCCCATAAAGTGTATCAACGCACCCTGGTCCACCTAACGCTGGTAAAATAAGAACTTTCCCTCCCTCACTGTGACCATCTTCAAGATTATACAGCTATGGCTTGTCAAATAGTAATGATTCAGCCATTTAAGTGTATCAACGCACCCTGGTCCACCTAACGGTGGTAAAATAAGAACTTTCCCTCCCTCACTAGACCATCCCCAAGATTATACAGCTAATATGGCTTGTCAAATAGTAATGGTTTAGCCCATAAAGTGTATCAACGCACCCTGGCCCACCTAACGCTGGTAAAATAAGAACTTTTCCTCCCTCACTGTGACCATCATCAAGATTATACAGCTATTGCTTGTCAAATAGTAGTGTTTTAGCCCCTAAAGTGTATCAACGCACCCTGGTCCACCTAACGCTGGTAAAATAAGAACTTTCCCTCCCTCACTAGACCATCCCCAAGATTATACAGCTAATATGGCTTGTCAAATAGTAATGGTTTAGCCCATAAAGTGTATCAACGCACCCTGGCCCACCTAACGCTGGTAAAATAAAAACTTTCCCTCCCTTACTGTGACAATTATCAAGATTATATAGCTATTGCTTGTCAAATAGTAGTGCTTTAACCCCTAAAGTGTATAAACGCACCCTGGTCCACGTAACGCTGGTAAAATAAGAACTTTCCCTCTCTCACTGTGACTATCATCAAGCTTATACAGCTACATATGGATTGCCAAATAGTAATGATTTAGCCCATAAAGTGTATCAACGCACCCTGGTCCACCTAACGCTGGTAAAATGAGAACTTTCCCTCCCTCACTGTAAACATCTTCAAGATTATACAGCTATGGTATGTCAAAATAGTAATGATTTAGGCACTGGCGTGCTTGTACACATAGTGTACAATCTAATGCTGGTAAAATGAGAACTTTTCCTCCCTCACTGTGGCAATCATCATGATTATACAGCTATGGCTTGTCAAATAGTAATGATTCAGCCATTAAAGTGTATCAACGCACCCTGGTCCACGTAACACTTGTAAAATAAGAACTTTTCCTCCCTCACTAGACCATCCCCAAGATTATACAGCTAATATGGCTTGTCAAATAGTAATGGTTTAGCCCATAAAGTGTATCAACGCACCCTGGCCCACCTAACGCTGGTAAAATAAAAACTTTCCCTCCCTTACTGTGACAATTATCAAGATTATATAGCTATTGCTTGTCAAATAGTAGTGCTTTAACTCCTTAAAGTGTATAAACGCACCCTGGTCCACGTAACGCTGGTAAAATAAGAACTTTCCCTCTCTCACTGTGACCATCATCAAGCTTATACAGCTACATATGGATTGCCAAATAGTAATGATTTAGCCCATAAAGTGTATCAACGCACCCTGGTCCACCTAACGCTGGTAAAATGAGAACTTTCCCTCCCTCACTGTAAACATCTTCAAGATTATACAGCTATGGTATGTCAAAATAGTAATGATTTAGGCACTGGCGTGCTTGTACACATAGTGTACAATCTAATGCTGGTAAAATGGGAACTTTTCCTCCCTCACTGTGGCAATCATCATGATTATACAGCTATGGCTTGTCAAATAGTAATGATTCAGCCATCAAAGTGTATCAACGCACCCTGGTCCACGTAACACTTGTAAAATAAGAACTTTCCCTACCTCACTAGACCATCCCCAAGATTATACAGCTAATATGGCTTGTCAAATAGTAATGGTTTAGCCCATAAAGTGTATCAACGCACCCTGGCCCACCTAACGCTGGTAAAATAAGAACTTTTCCTCCCTCACTGTGACCATCATCAAGATTATACAGCTATTGCTTGTCAAATAGTAGTGTTTTAGCCCCTAAAGTGTATCAACGCACCCTGGTCCACCTAACGCTGGTAAAATAAGAACTTTCCCTCCCTCACTAGACCATCCCCAAGATTGTACAGCTAATATGGCTTGTCAAATAGTAATGGTTTAGCCCATAATGTGTATCAACGCACCCTGGCCCACCTAACGCTGGTAAAATAAAAACTTTCCCTCCCTTACTGTGACAATTATCAAGATTATATAGCTATTGCTTGTCAAATAGTAGTGCTTTAACCCCTAAAGTGTATAAACGCACCCTGGTCCACGTTACGCTGGTAAAATAAGAACTTTCCCTCTCTCACTGTGACTATCATCAAGCTTATACAGCTACATATGGATTGCCAAATAGTAATGATTTAGCCCATAAAGTGTATCAACGCACCCTGGTCCACCTAACGCTGGTAAAATGAGAACTTTCCCTCCCTCACTGTAACCATCTTCAAGATTATACAGCTATGGTATGTCAAAATAGTAATGATTTAGGCACTGGCGTGCTTGTACACATAGTGTACAATCTAATGCTGGTAAAATGGGAACTTTTCCTCCCTCACTGTGGCAATCATCATGATTATACAGCTATGGCTTGTCAAATAGTAATGATTCAGCCATCAAAGTGTATCAACGCACCCTGGTCCACCTAACACTGGTAAAATGAGAACTTTCCCTCCCTCACTGTGACCATCCTCAAGATTATAAAGCTAATGTATGTCAAAATAGTAATGATTTCAACCCTTAAGTTTATCAACGCACCCTGGTCCACCTAACGCTGGTAAAATAAAAACTTCCCTCCCTCACTGTGACCATCATCAAGATTATACAGCTATGGTATGTCAAAATAGTAATGATTTAGGCACTGACGTGCTTGTACACATAGTGTACAATCTAATGATGGTAAAATGGGAACTTTTCCTCCCTCACTGTGGCAATCATCATGATTATACAGCTATGGCTTGTCAAATAGTAATGATTCAGCCATTATAGTGTATCAACGCACCCTGGTCCACCTAACACTTGTAAAATAAGAACTTTTCCTCCCTCACTAGACCATCCCCAAGATTATACAGCTAAAGTATGTCAAAATAGTAATGGTTTAGCCCCTAAAGTGTATAAATGCACCCTGGTCCACGTAAAGCTGGTGAAATAAGAACTTTCCCTCTCTCACTGTGACTATCATCAAGCTTATACAGCTACATATGGATTGCCAAATAGTAATGATTTAGCCCCTAAAGTGTATCAACATACTCTGGTCCACCTAACGCTGGTAAAATCGGAACTTTCCCTCCCTCACTGTGACCATCATCAAGATTATACAGCTAAGGTATGGGAACTTTCCCTCCATCACTGTGATTATCATCAAGATTATACAGCTAATTATGGCTTGTCAAATAGTAATGGTTTAGCCCATAAAGTGTATCAAAGCACCCTGGCCCACCTAACGCTGGTAAAATAAAAAATTTCCCTCCCTTACTGTGACAATTATCAAGATTATATAGCTATTGCTTGTCAAATAGTAGTGCTTTAGTCCCTAAAGTGTATAAACGCACCCTGGTCCACAAAACGCTGGTAAAATAAAAACTTTCCCTCTCTCACTGTGACTATCATCAAGCTTATACAGCTACATATGGATTGCCAAATAGTAATGATTTAGCCCATAAAGTGTATCAACGCACCCTGGTCCACCTAACGCTGGTAAAATAAGAACTTCCCTCCCTCACTGTGACCATCTTCAAGATTATACAGCTATGGTATGTCAAAATAGTAATGATTTAGGCACTGGCGTGCTTGTACACATAGTGTACAATCTAATGCTGGTAAAATGGGAACTTTTCCTCCCTCACTGTGGCAATCATCATGATTATACAGCTATGGCTTGTCAAATAGTAATGATTCAGCCATTAAAGTGTATCAACGCACCCTGGTCCACGTAACACTTGTAAAATAAGAACTTTTCCTCCCTCACTAGACCATCCCCAAGATTATACAGCTAAAGTATGTCAAAATAGTAATGGTTTAGCCCCTAAAGTGTATCAACGCACCCTGGTCCACCTAACGCTGGTAAAATAAGAACTTTCCCTCCCTCACTGTGACCATCTTCAAGATTATACAGCTATGGTATGTCAAAATAGTAATGATTTAGGCACTGACGTGCTTGAACACATAGTGTACAATCTAATTCTGGTAAAATGGGAACTTTTCCTCCCTCACTGTGGCAATCATCATGATTATACAGCTATGGCTTGTCAAATAGTAATAATTCAGCCATTAAAGTGTATCAATGCACCCTGGTCCACCTAACGCTGGTTAAAATAAGAACTTTCCCTCCCTCACTAGACCATCCCCAAGATTATACAGCTAATATGGCTTGTCAAATAGTAATGGTTTAGCCCATAAAGTGTATCAACGCACCCTCGCCCACCTAACGCTGGTAAAATAAGATCTTTTCCTCCCTCACTGTGACCATCATTAAGATTATACAGCTATTGCTTGTCAAATAGTAGTGTTTTAGCCCCTAAAGTGTATAAATGCACCCTGGTCCACCTAACGCTGGTGAAATAAGAACTTTCCCTCTCTCAGTGACTATCATCAAGCTTATACAACTACATATGGATTGCCAAATAGTAATGATTTAGCCCATAAAGTGTATCAACGCACCCTGGTCCACCTAACACTGGTAAAATGAGAACTTTCCCTCCCTCACTGTGACCATCCTCAAGATTATAAAGCTAATGTATATCAAAATAGTAATGATTTCACCCCTAAAGTTTATCAACGCACCCTGGTCCACCTAACGCTGGTAAAATAAGAACTTGTCTCCCTCACTGTGACCATCTTCAAGATTATACAGCTATGGTATGTCAAAATAGTAATGATTTAGGCACTGACATGCTTGTACACATAGTGTACAATCTAATGCTGGTAAAATGGGTACTTTTTCTCCATCACTGTGGCACTCATCATGATTATACAGCTATGGCTTGTCAAATAGTAATGATTCAGCCATCAAAGTGTATCAACGAACCCTGGTCCACCTAACGCTGGTAAAATAAGAACTTTCCCTACCTCTCTAGACCATCCTTAAGATTATACAGCTAAGGTATGTCAAAATAGTAATGGTTTAGCCCCTAAAGTGTATCAACGCACCCTGGTCCACCTAACGCTGGTAAAATAAGAACTTTCCCTCCCTCACTGTGACCATCTTCAAGATTATACAGCTATGGTATGTCAAAATAGTAATGATTTTGGCACTGACGTGCTTGTACACACAGTGTACAATCTAATGCTGGTAAAATGGGAACTTTTCCTCCCTCACTGTGGCAATCATCATGATTATACAGCTATGGCTTGTCAAATAGTAATGATTCAGCCAGTGTATCAACGCACCCTGGTCCACCTAACGCTGGTAAAATAAGAACTTTCCCTCCCTCTCTAGACCATCCTTAAGATTATACAGCTAATATGGCTTGTCAAATAGTAATGGTTTAGCCCATAAAGTGTATCAACGCACCCTGGTCCACCTAACGCTGGTAAAATAAGAACTTTCCCTCCCTCACTGTGACCATCATCAAGATTATACAGCTATTGCTTGTCAAATAGTAGTGTTTTAGCCCCTAAAGTGTATAAATGCACCCTGGTCCACGTAACGCTGGTAAAATAAGAACTTTCCCTCTCTCACTGTGACTATCATCAGGCTTATACAGCTACATATGGATTGCCAAATAGTGATGATTTCACCCCTAAAGTTTATCAACGCACCCTGGTCCACCTAACGCTGGTAAAAAAAGAACTTGTTTCCCTCACTGTGACCATCTTCAAGATTATACAGCTATGGTATGTCAAAATAGTAATGATTTAGGCACTGGTGTGCTTGTACACATAGTGTACAATCTAATGCTGGTAAAATGGGAACTTTTCCTCCCTCACTGTGGCAATCATCATGATTATACAGCTATGGCTTGTCAAATAGTAATGATTCAGCCATTATAGTGTATCAACGAACCCTGGTCCACCTAACGGTGGTGAAATAAAAACTTTCCCTCCCTCTCTAGACCATCCTTAAGATTATACAGCTAAGGTATGTCAAAATAGTAATGGTTTAGCCCCTAAAGTGTATCAACGCACCCTGGTCCACCTAACGCTGGTAAAATAAGAACTTTCCCTCCCTCACTGTTACCATCTTCAAGATTATACAGCTATGGTATGTCAAAATAGTAATGATTTTGGCACTGACGTGCTTGTACACATAGTGTACAATCTAATGCTGGTAAAATGGGAACTTTTCCTCCCTCCCTGTGGCAATGATCATGATTATACAGCTATGGCTTGTCAAATAGTAATGATTCAGCCTTAAAGTGTATCAACGCACCCTGGTCCACCTAACATTTGTAAAATAAGAACTTTCCCTCCCTCACTAGACCATCTCCAAGATTATACAGCTAATATGCATGTCAAATAGTAATGATTTAGCCCATAAAGTGTATCAATGCACCCTGGCCCACCTAACGCTGGTAAAATAAGAACTTTTCCTCCCTCACTGTGACCATCATAAAGATTATACAGCTATTGCTTGTCAAATAGTAGTGTTTTAGCCCCTAAAGTGTATAAATGCACCCTGGTCCACCTAACGCTGGTGAAATAAGAACTTTCCCTCTCTCACTGTGACTATCATCAAGCTTATACAGCTACATATGGATTGCCAAATAGTAATGATTTAGCCCATAAAGTGTATCAACGCACCCTGGTCCACATAACACTGGTAAAACGAGAACTTTCCCTCCCTCACTGTGACCATCCTCAAGATTATAAAGCTAATGTATATCAAAATAGTAATGATTTCACCCCTAAAGTTTATCAACGCACCCTGGTCCACCTAATGCTGGTAAAATAAGAACTTGTCTCCCTCACTGTGACCATCTTCAAGATTATACAGCTATGGTATGTCAAAATAGTAATGATTTAGGCACTGACATGCTTGTACACATAGTGTACAATCTAATGCTGAAAATCGTGTGAAACGGGGGAAACAAAGTTAAGTGTTGCTGTAAGCCGTGTGCCGTGCGAGCTTTGGGCATTTCAAAAGAATGGATTAACCCAAAGTGCACGCCACTGGGGATCAGTGCCATTTTTCAGATCCAAAGCTTTGTGTGGTGAATATAGTCACGATGAAACTATCTCTTTAGGATGGACTCTTTTATTCTCTATCACATATCTCGTAATACCAAGCCAATGCGAAAAATTATGTCATTAAGTGATTCATTTACCTACCTCTTTAAATAACTTTGTCCACCATGCCCCAACATTATGAACCATGCATAGCATTGACTACTGTACTCTAGATACTCTAGCTAAGAATCTTACATCGTTTAGCGCGCGCAGATTATAATTTGAAATCGGACGTTAATTCGCGACGTCAATGTTTCGTGGGGTCATCTAATACCAACAACTTCCATAAGTGAATGGTAAATGGTAGCTTAACCCATAGACATCACGAAAATGTGTTTCCCGCGCAAAAAGACAATCATTTAAATATCTCGGCCAATCATTAGTTTGATCAACATATCACTATGACAACAGAAGAAACAAACTAACAAACAAGTTTAGAGGCAAGGGTCAGAGGTTAGAAAGATGGGCGCTAGCGACACACCACTGAAATCGGCAGGTAACGACACTTCTTTTTTGGGGGCTAATCAGTGCTATAAGTTAATACGTACTCTATTTTCTCAGCTCCTGGTCCTCGTAACTCGGGTAAACACCAACGTCGAGTGAGCTCCCGGTCCTCGTAACTCGGGTAAACACCAACATCGGGTGAGCTCCTGGTCCGCATAACTCGGGTTAACACCAAATTCGAGTGAGCTCCTGGTCCGCATAACTCGGGTTGACACCAAATTCGGGTGAGCTCCTGGTCCGCATAACTCGGGTTGACACCAAATTCGAGTGAGCTCCTGGTCCGCATAACTCGGGTTGACACCAAATTCGAGTGAGCTCCTGGTCCGCATAACTCGGGTTGACACCAAATTCGAGTGAGCTCATGGTCCGCATAACTCGGGTTGACACCAAATTCGAGTGAGCTCCTGGTCCGCATAACTCGGGTTGACACCAAATTCGAGTGAGCTCCTGGTCCGCATAACTCGGGTTGACACCAAATTCGAGTGAGCTCCTGGTCCGCATATCTTGGGTATACACCAACTTATCACTACAATCCTGCACTTTGAGTATATACACGCGAACACTAGACATCCACGAATAGGAAGTGGCAAACTATAAATCAGCAGGATAGAGTAAGAGAATAAAAACACGGGGGTTACTCTTAATCTCGCGAGCAAATTACCGCGAGAATTATTATTTTTTAGTTGATCACCAGGTCGACGAAACACGTGTTCCCACCTCAGAGTGAGGCGCTAGTGATTTGCATAACACGAACTCGGAGAGAAATTGATGTAACATTGTTCTGACACACATCTGACAAGTCGTTTCTATGCGTAAAACGTCGATATGACGCAAATTGTAAATTGAAGCTCTGGTTTGCGTAACGCCGGTAATTTACCGACATGAGTTTCGGCCCGCGTAACTCGGTAGAGCAATCACTCACATTTTAAAATTTTGCTTTTCTTGAAGTTTTTCTGCAAATTATTTTAACCCAGTCCCAAGACAGTATTGCTATAAAATATTTTTATTTTCCCATTAGTATTTCGGGTGGACCGCGTAACGCTAGTTCCTACCGACAAAGGGGCGCCCAGCAGCGGACGGGGAACGAAGTAGAAATGAGTTTGTTTTTTTAACGTAAAATAATTCAGGCACATATACAGGGTGGGTTTCTCGCGTATCCCCCCTATGCGACCAAAAAAGGGTCATTCCTTATAAAGGAATATTCACATACTGTGCTTTTTCCTTATAATACCTTTGACGGCGCAGGCCCCCTCAGCCGATCCTGGTTACGCGCTTTTAAAGCATGCGCGCGCACTCATCATGGGAACGTACCTCAACTACCGGCATGCAGCGCGCGCTTCGTTTGATGTAAGCTTAAAAAAGCGCGCGCTGCATTCTGGTAGTTGAGGTAGGTTTCTATGGTTATGCGCGCGCAAACTTATAGCTGGAATGGCATATTCAATGGAAGTATGTCAGCTGAATTTAATCAATAAAATAGGTGGGGCTACCAACAGCACTTAGTGGATGCATAACAAATGTCTGTGTCATCCTTATGGCGTTGTTCGTGGGCACTCTGTGTAGGCGATGTGGCATAAGAGACTTCCAGTTCTGCTAGAGTATCCTTCAGCATCTCCATAACACTCGCACATGAAGACATTCAATCCACCAGATGTTTGCATTGGACCCTGTTGGACGACATCAGCCCTGTTACTGCTGCAGCCAGCAACAAAGATCTTCTTGTCCTGTATTGATTAGAGAGAAATCAAAAACGATATTATTTCTATAATTACACTTTGAGTCAAAGCCATAGACAGAGGCACAATCACTTCCGATGAGACTATGATCATATGACGCAGGGGCGTAGCCAGGGGGGTGGCCCAGGGCCCCCCCCCCCGTTTTAGCAGCCAATAATACAGTAAATAAAATACGAAAATACAGGAGAAAATGCCCTGAAAGAGCCTTTTGGGCCCCCTTCTATTAAAAAACCTGGCTACGCCGCTGTGACAGACATCAAATAATGGAAGGCTGGAGGTTGATACGATGTACTCATTATACATAGGAAAATGCATGGAATTTAGGCGATGGGGTGATCTCTTCTGTCAAAGCTCACAAAAAGAGAAATATGATGGAATAACAAAAGTGGGGAACAAAACATGGTATTAAAACCACAAGATCTTTTACCAGCTCTTCCTCCCTGTTATACAATGATCGGTCCCTAAATACACTTATTTCAATAAACGATGTCATTGCAAATGGCGAAAGGCAAATGAAATGTCAGTTCTAAGACTTTTAAGTTCTAAGGATCGAATTTCTAAGAATTGCTGTTTTGGGTATAATTATTTGTAAGAACTAATTATTATATGGCTACGATAGTGCGCGCGATGTGATTGGCTAATTGGTAGTCGTGACATTCCCGTATTGCCCGTCTCTGAGGGCATTACGAATTTTCGTATTGCCCTACGAAAATTTTTCACAATCTTCTGTTTTTTGCAATTTTTTCCACCTTCAAGTTTGTGAGTTTTTTTGTGCTGTTTTGTTCGGTTGCAAGAATTTCGCTGAAACAAAATCGACCAAAAAATCAAAGCCACCAAAAAAACAAGAAACAAACTGGTCTAAAAGTTGATAATGGGAGAGGACAAGCACTTGGAGTGAGTCGGGGTTATATTATCCTGAAGAGATTGAAGAGGAAAATTTTGACAAGAAGAAAAACAAATGACAAGCCGGCGAGCGCCACCGATAGCCAAGAAATACAAAGTTTATAGCGGACAAACAAACAAACAAATAAATAACAAGGGGTGTAAAGACCCAAAAAGGCTCTTTAAGATAAATACCACATGTTTTTTTAATTTTTTCATTTTTAAATTCAATATTTTCAACAAGTCATAAAGCAGCACAAAGCGATTGGCCTTTCTTTTCAAACTTCTGACAGAAGTTTGTTCTGTACATACCGTGGAGTTTTCGAACTAAACAGTCCATTCATGCATTGAAGACAAACATCTGAGCTTTCTGTGTTATTATTTGGATCAACTTCACCTATATATAAAACCTGTTGCTTCCAAAAGGTGCAAATAGGAAGAAAAAAGTCGTTCAATTACCAAATCACGGGTGATACAAAGTCGAAATCAACGATGAACGGTGCTCCGATGTCCATTCTTCTTTTACATCTGAAGGGCTACTAAAACAACATATTTCTATCTTTTCACTCCAAGGTCTGTTAAGTATGTTGTTGTCTTAGTTATAATGTTGTTAAATCTTTTCCCTTATTAACATTTTTAATTTGGCAGCGCGCGAGTGTTTCTTGTTTTCCCGCCTTTTTGAAATCGATCGATAAACTAGTCGATATTCGCGCAGAAGCGAAAGTTGATTTGTTTTCTCCAGTTTGATATTTCCCGGCATGACCTCACTCTCGGTTAGTAAGTAGTTACTAATCGCAAATTTTCCTGAAAGTGGGAATTGGTATGGTTATTTTTCGATAGCAGAATTGTCATTTGCCATTTGTCATATTGGCTGACAACATATATTGAAATAGGTTAAGGAGCGTTTGAATGGGATTTGTTGCACCCTTTTGTTTGCATAACGCTCGATTTTTCTGAGATGGGGAGCGAGGAAGACATGTCCGAACTGACAGAGAATACGTTTTCGCAAGCCGATTAGTTTCTTCCGGATTTCGGTCTTGTCGGAAGATCCCTGGAACAACAAGCCATAATATTACGAGGACGATTCTAAGTGAAGAAGTTGAGAAGAGAAAGGCCGACAGGATTCCGGATAACACGAAAACCAACACGGTGTTGGCTTTTCCTATCTGGCCAGAGTGGGCAGAAGAGAGTAATTAGAACCAGAGCGGTTGCAGGTTCGGATAGTTTCGTAAGTTTCGATAGTATCAAAGGTGTTCGATTGTAGGGTTGATGAAGTAATGAGAGAGGATGTTTGTAAGGTTGATAAAGTCATAAAGAGCGAGGGCGAAAGTGGCAATAAATCCCTAAAAAGACCTGCAGATGTAAAAAAAAATAAGAATTTTGAAAATTTGAAGTTTGTTATGTTTATGGTCCAATAGATAGAAAAGTGTAAAGTTAAGTGCCAGCCATATGGTTGGGTTTTGATATTCAGCATGGAAGAGTGCAGGTAGTGAATTGATTGAATTGCTCATTATAAATGCAAGGGATGTATACGAGCTTCCCCGGGATGTATCTACTATATACATCCCTTGCATTTATAATGAGTAATTCAATTAAATTCATCAGCCCCGCTCTTCCCTGCTGAATATCGAAACCCTCCCCGGGCTCTTAGCTACTTGGCTATTAATGAGGTTTGTACATGAAATAAAGCCCCACAGAAAACAATGGAAACCATGTCAATCATGAAATAAATATATATACATACCGATGCTTCTGTTACTTTTATGGAAGATTGCCCGGATACTCCGGGAGATCCTGGGATGCTGGTTGCAATCTTGAACTCGCACTTCGACAGGTCGCCGACTCCTTTTTCTCCTTTTGTTCCATTAAAACCTTGTATCCCTTGATCACCTTTAGCGCCCATGACGCCTTGATCACCCTTGTCACCCTTGACACCCGCCTCTCCCTTAGCTCCGCTGGCGCCAGTGTCACCTTTATCACCTTTCACCCCTGGAGCACCTGCCGTACCATTAGCACCGGTGTCACCTTTGTCGCCTTTAAGTCCTGGGTCGCCCTTGAGCCCTTTTGGACCTACTGGGCCTTCGCTACCATTAAACCCTCGCGGTCCTTGTGGGCCTTCCATCTTGGCGATAGCCGCTACCTTGGGAAAGAGAAGGTGGATGTTTCTAAGATCTAATAAGATAGACACTGGGGAGATTAAGCCCACCCACCAATATATTTTAAAGCCATGTAAGTTCGGCCCGCCAAGCAGTGTTTTTCAACTGATATTTTTGTAAAAATAGAGTGGTTTCAGATACTTAACTATACAATATTTGACCACTTAGCGACATAGACTCGAAGCAGTCGCCGCTGTGGCGATATAGTTGGAGTTTCTAAGGGCCTTGGCTGGCGTAAATTGGGATGGAGAATATTTCCTTTTTTCTAGTTTGACTATTGGTGATTATTTTTGAAAGTGGATGGAACTTGTGTTATTTACGTCAGCCTGTTTTGGTCATTTCATAAATGTTGCTTTTGTTCTCAAATAATATCCAATAGGTTGTCCGGTTGATGTCAGCGAAAGGCCTTCGCAGTTAGCGTAATGGGTAGAGTGGGCTGGATTGTCCTCCCCAGGCGCGCGCGGTCTGTTTTCACTAATTTCTCCAAATCTCTTGCGCTTGCTAGGCAGACCTGATTTCGGCTGGATTCTTGATACGGTCTTCTCACCTTTTCTGATAATGAACTGTTGATTTGTGATAGATTACCACGTATGGCCGCATCAGTTGTACTCAACTGAAAACAGTAAACAAGGGTAGAAAGTTAGTTTAGTCCATGATATGATCGCTTTATACAAATCTAGCATGACAGAAGACCAATCACGCTGCCATTTATGCTTCCGCTAAATGCCGTGTCGCGCAAATAATCCATTTCCCTCGGTTAATTCATGCAAATGACCAATGTATTTTGAATTAAATATCGTCAATAACGTATCAGATATCATTCCTAGATTGTTATGTTGAAGTCATTTTGCGAAAAAGCTGTTGTATTTTCAATTATAACCAATAACAAAGGAGTGGTTTATCGACATTCGTTAGAAAGACAACGATAAAAGCCATAAAAAGGGATCTCCCGGATAGGCGGTTCGCTACACCTTGCAATCTGTGCAACTTGCTTTGAAGCCCCATCTAAGCCAGACACCAACTAGTTTATTTTTAAGAGCCTCTTTCAAAGATTTCTTTGCTTTAAGTTATTATTCAAAAATATGAAAACAACATATACTGTTACCATATTATGGAATCCACTAGTTTATTCAAAAATATGAAAACAACATATACTGTTACCATATTATGGAATCCACTAGTTTATTCAAAAATATGAAAACAACATATACTGTTACCATATTATGGAATCCACTAGTTTATTCAAAAATATGAAAACAACATATACTGTTACCATATTATGGAATCCACTAGTTTATTCAAAAATATGAAAACAACATATACTGTTACCAAATTATGGAATCCACTAGTTTATTAAAAAATATGAAAACAACATATACTGTTACCATATTATGGAATCCACTAGTTTATTCAAAAATATGAAAACAACATATACTGTTACCATATTATGGAATCCACTAGTTTATTCAAAAATATGAAAACAACATATACTGTTACCATATTATGGAATCCGTTCGCTGGTGAGTGGTATAGACTTGGCTTGGTTCGAGCGCATTTTCGCGAAAGTGCGCTGGAACCGCCAAGGCATCTGATACCAAGGTTTATTACTTTATAAACAAGGTGAAGATTGTCGCGACACTTTGAACTTTTAATTTTTACTCGCACTTTTTTAAAGATTTTTTCATCTACGTCGACCTTAAATTTTCAAGAACTGTGATTTTTGCAATATGAACATCTTGAAAAACGCAACAAAGCATAATCATCTTAAACAAAAATAATGTTAGAAAATTGCAAACAAAAAAAGGTATAAAGGATGCTTGCAAAGAAAAAAAAACCTTGAGCCGGGAAAAGGCCAGTCACAAACACAAACTCAAACAAACTTATTAAATGGTTTGAAGTACCTTTGTGTCGAGTAGTATTGCCCTCGTGACCTCTGAACTCAGCTCATCTCGCGTCGTGTTCAGAGTACTCCACAGGGAGCCCACCTCCGACTTGCACTCTGCAACATCTGACTTGGTGGAATTTGTCGTAATCCACAAGTTTGATACATCTTGGTCATGCTTGACGACTTGCGCCTGGACATCTGTCTTTGTGTTATTGATGGCAGCCCACAAATCTGTTACATCTTGGTCGTGTTTGACCTTGTGTGCCTGGACATCTGTCTTTGTGTTGTTAGTCGCAGTCCAAAGGTCTAGTACATCCTGGTCGTGTCTCATCTTGTGTGCCTGGACATCTGTCTTTGTGTTGTTAGTCGCAGTCCACAGGTCTAGTACATCCTGGTCGTGTTTGACCTTGTGTGCCTGGACATCTGTCTTTGTGTTGTTAGTGGCAGTCCACAGGTCTAGTACATCCTGGTCGTGTTTGACTTTGTGTGCCTGGACATCTGACTTTGTGTTGTTAGTCGCAGTCCACAGGTCTAGCACATCCTGGTCGTGTTTGACCTTGTGTGCCTGGACATCTGTCTTTGTGTTGTTAGTCGCAGTCCACAGGTCTAGTACATCCTGGTCGTGTTTGACTTTGTGTGCCTGGAGATCTATCTTTGTGTTGTTAGTCGCGGTCCACAGGTCTAGCACATCCTGGTCGTGTTTGACTTTGTGTGCCTGGACATCTGTCTTTGTGTTGTTAGTTGCTGTCCACAGGTCTAGTACATCCTTGTCGTGCTTGACCTTGTGTGCCTGGACATCTGTCTTTGTGTTGTTAGTCGCAGTCCACAGGTCTAGTACATCCTGGTCGTGCTTGACCTTGTGTGCCTGGACATCTGTCTTTGTGTTGTTAGTTGCTGTCCACAGGTCTAGTACATCCTGGTCGTGCTTGACCTTGTGTGCCTGGACATCTGTCTTTGTGTTGTTAGTTGCTGTCCACAGGTCTAGTACATCCTGGTCGTGCTTGACCTTGTGTGCCTGGACATCTATCTTTGTGTTGTTAGTTGCTGTCCACAGGTCTAGTACATCCTGGTCGTGCTTGACCTTGTGTGCCTGGACATCTGTCTTTGTGTTGTTAGTCGCAGTCCACAGGTCTAGTACATCCTGGTCGTGCTTGACCTTGTGTGCCTGAACATCTGTCTTTGTGTTGTTAGTTGCTGTCCACAGGTCTAGTACATCCTTGTCGTGCTTGACCTTGTGTGCCTGGACATCTGTCTTTGTGTTGTTAGTCGCAGTCCACAGGTCTAGTACATCCTGGTCGTGCTTGACCTTGTATGCCTGGACATCTGTCTTTGTGTTGTTAGTCGCAGTCCACAGGTCTAGTACATCCTCGTCGTGCTTGACCTTGTGTGCCTGGAAATCCGTCTTTGTGTTGTTAGTCGCAGTCCACAGGTCTAGTACATCCTTGTCGTGCTTGACCTTGTGTTCCTGGACATCTGTCTTTGTGTTGTTAGTCGCTTTCCACAGGTCTAGTACATCCTTGTCGTGCTTGACCTTGTGTGCCTGGACATCTGTCTTTGTGTTGTTAGTCGCAGTCCACAGGTCTAGCACATCCTTGTTTTGTTTGACCTTGTGTGCCTGGACATCTGTCTTTGTGTTGTTAGTTTCCTTCCAAAGTTCTAGTACATCTTTTTCGTGTTTTACGCTATTGATCTGAACATCTGTCTTTGTATCATTTAAAGCGCTTTGAAGTTCTGTCACATCATTTTGTTGTTTTGTTCCCAGCTCATTCAAGCTTTTAGTTATCGTAGTGTCGTTTGCTTCGTAGCCTGCCCTTGTTTCTTGGATGGCTCGTGTAAAACTCGCTTGTAGACTATCGATTGCTTCTTTCGTTTCGTTGTCCTTGTTTCTCAATGCTTGGATTTCTTCACTGATGTTCTTATCTGCAGCCTTAAATTCGTTTTGAGCCTCATACAATTTCTTGATCGTATTGTCCAGCACTCCTTGGAGGTTCGCTTCCTTTGCCTAGAGGTGACATCAGTGAGCAGGTTAAACTTTCTGGCACCGGCCATATAGATGGATTCTGAAAAATGTTGCAAGTTGGGGGGGGGACCTGATTAAAATCTTCCCCTCCCCTCCCCCTTCAGGGTATTAAATGACTTTCCCGTAGAATGTGTAGTTAAAAAAAATCTCTACCTCCCCCCCCCTTTCATTGAGGGAATTGGAAATTCCGGGGGGTTGGAGGGTTCGAATGCCCAGGAATTTCTAGAGGAGAGGGGGTAAAATGCCCTTTTTCCTTAACAATAACAATATTTTTTTCAGGGGGTTGGGGGGTCATACCTCCATCCCCTCAATGGGGGGATGGGGTACTCATATTTTCTGGAACTACACAATCTAAAAAAAGAGTTAATAAGAGGTATTCTTGTGACTCTTATAGTGAAACGTCTATAATTGTAGCTAAGTAGATTAGCTCAAAGAGAACTACTTTCTTTTAAAGAAGATGCTACAGCCCTTAAAAGGGAACGGTATTTCAATGTGCCGCCAGCTCAATTTTTTTCCCTTATTTTATAAAATTTCACTATTATTTTACACGCTGCCACAATTTTCTATTGCTAAATTTCAGGATTCTGCTACTGAAAGCCACTTAGACGCTGCGCTCACCGTCAAGGTTTTGTTGAGGTCATATATCTGCTGTTGTAGACTCCTCTGGGAATACTGGAACTGTTCTTGAGGTACTGAAAGCAATAAGGCGAGATTAATATCCAAGATAACGGAAAGGCTTGGTTTTTGGATGGACTAGATTGCAAAGCATTATTTTTGCGTCACTTCTCAATTTTGAGATTTTTAAAAGCTAAAGTTGATTCTTTTCATTCAGGGGTAGGAGTCACCTCCCGGCAAAATAAACTCGCAAACATTACAAATTTGCTGTTCTAATAATTACTATTAAATTAATCTGATCTGTTGCATCCCTAATTTCTCCTATTACTAATTGTCTTGACTTTATTTGGTGTCGTACACTTTGTAATCCTTATTTGCAAATGTTTAAATCACAGGAAATGGTATTTGTTTTTATACACCTTAATTCAATTCAAAAGCTTGACCAACCGTTGAAACGGTTATCAATTATAACATTCCTTATAGTGTATAAAAAAACGCATGCAAACTCCAACATTATTCATCTTTTCCTATTACAGTAATTGCATTTATCGGGATACCGTTGTGTTATGGAACTAAGCAACACTGATGAATTATTGTTTTTTTTTTTCTAGCTAAAGTAGCTTTTTCTAGCTAAGGAAACGACTACTCAAGAAGCAAATGTTTTTGTAGTCACGCCTACTGCCTACGATTAAGACGAAAGATAGGTTTTGGGTTTTTTTCGGCTTAAATTTTTAAACGAGCGATTCCTATGATGTGTCAGGTGGCGGCTTGTTTAGATTTGTGCCGAGGCTTACTGCAATTTGGTTATATTTTCTAGTATTAGTGTTTGTTATTTGGGCAATTTCTACTGAAGCGCATCTAGTGACATCACGCCATATGTAGAGTACTCAGAGACACAATGGATCTGAACAAAACGCGAGTTTTACTATCCGACACATCGAAAGTGAACCTTTTCTCTGTTTCTGCAAGAAAGCTGATTGAAGATCTTGCTTAGGAGGAGAGAATGGTTATTTGTATTTTGTAATGTTTGAACGTGTTTTTTATTTATACGTATTATTTTCTATATCAGCATAAATTAAGACGCTCAAACACTCGCAAACCCATTCAATTTTGAGGTTTTTTACTTTAAGCAAACTGTTAAAATATGTTGGACTGGATGTAATTTTTAGACCGTTGATTATTTCTTTTATTAACTGTTATATTAACTAAAGCATACAACTTCATACATATTTTGTTACATACTCCCAATCAAAACATTTTTAAAATTTTTAAGTCAAGCCACTACGTAGTGGTGTACTGCCATGGTGATGTTTTAGAATGACAAGTGAATGCGAAAAGCAATAGATAATTCACCTTGCTCTGTACATGTACATCCGGGTCCTAAAATACTAAAAATCATAAGAAGTTCCAGCACAAGTGTCGTCACCGCTGCTAACGTCGCGAACCCCACAAAGCACCACAGAAGGCCCCGGCCAGAAGCCTGACCCGGTAGGCTGCTTAGGGACTCTGTAGGATTCCTGTGTCCATGCCGATTCTCCTCCAGGACCTTCTCGGCCGCTCTTACCAAAGGGTCCCTGCGGACTGTGTTCGGACTTGGGCTGTACGCCGGGTTTTTGACAACCCCAAACGTACTCATTGAGCTGGTTTGCTCTTTGCGATAGCTGGCATTTCTCTGTTGTGATTCACGCTATATCGAGCAAGGGTGATTAATCTCGTCATGCAAGATTGTGTGGACACGTGATCAATTCATTGCTCTTAACATACTCACCAATGAGGCCAACAGTGTTTAGCATGACATGAAAGTCGATTACACACAGAATCGAAAGTGTCTCCGTAACTGATTTTTCGATAAAGATCGGAGCCATTCATCAAAGAAAGAAACAGAAACCAAAAAAAGTTCACAGACTTGCTACATATTCTGTAATGGCTTAAAAAAATGGGAGGACATCCCTCAAGAAAACTCCAAGGGAAACCTAGCCACCAGCTGACCAGTGGTTACAGTTATCGGGAAATCATATAAGGTACTTGGACAAATGCAAGAAAGGGCTTACCCTAGAATCGTCAACGAAACCAGACGTTTTCAACATAAAAACTTCAAGAATGCGTGTGGAATTTGACATCATTTCTATAGCTAAATTTAACTCTTTTTAGCTGCATGATTTCGAATGATTATCCTTTCTTCCTGTCAGTTTTGTTTTGCCTACACATCCGGGATTTTAGCATTTTTTTTTTGCTATGATAAGGGAAAGTTCTTTTATTATCCCGAGGGGGGGCGTGAGGATTTTGATAAAAGTAATGGATAAAATAAGTTGACCCCCCCTTTAGGACGAACAAAATTTTCCATGCCCCCCTTACGCTTCCCCCATATTTTTGGTGCCCCCCTCCCGAAAATCGATGAAAGAAGGAGAAAAGGAAGGAACAGCAATGACAAAATTGAAAAAAATCTAGCACTCGAAACTTCATCGACACTGTTCAGCTTTTATCGGCGCTGTTCAGCATAAGAACTTCAAGCATGCGTTTCGATTTAATTCCCTGGTCTTTTATATATCACCTAAGCAGACATCTTTTCCATAGGTAGCGTTTAGTCTTCTTAATTATACGATGTTGAAGGATTATCCTATTCTTCTCAATTTTAAAATTAGTACACTTCCGAATGAGAGAGGATAAATAGAAAGCAATAATAAAAACCGTTATTTAAAAAAAAACAATTTCTCATAACCTTTGAACTGAGACCGGTATTATCAGTCCTGCTGATGGCATGGTTACGATACGCTGTGAGGCTGTGATCACGACTTTATGCCAATGCACTCTGCCCAGTGTGTTTGTTATACGTGACACCCATACTGCTGCGAGTAGCGAGAACACAGTCCTTTTACAACTGTCATGATTACACAAGGATTCCATAACAGTGTTGCTCATCTGAGATACAAATTGGAGCGCGCCGCCGTAAAGGGCGCCTTGGAACAGAATTCAACGACCCGTCATATATTCCCAATAAATTCACTTTAAAAAAAATTAAAAAATCTCTAATATTATCTACCAGATATTGAAATCATTGTTTAAGTACGATTCTAGAAAGGCCTTGTGCCAGCGGCGAACCGTTCAACCAATAAGGGGTATGTATAGACTTGTTTTGTTCGCTTGTTTCCACGGTCCACGTCCTATATACTTATTAAATTGCGTGAGTGTCCCCGAATTCTTATAAATTTTGATTTTGTCGCAAAATGAACAATTCTTGCACGTTCCTTTTTCAAGTGCTCGTATCCCCGAATTCTTGATTAGGGGTAGCTGCCAAATCCCGCTATTATGCTCTAAGTATTTTAGTCCGTGTCATTGATTGATGTGTATCGTTCAATTCGTGCGGCTGCCAAAACTAAAACATCATCTTTGGCGGGTAAAATAAACCGTCGGGTGTTCTATCTGAGCTTGGTAAGCATCTGGTGATTTTTGTGTTGATATTTTGGGTTCTCGATTGAACTATTCAGCCTTAAATCATGCCACGAGCCATACAGTGTTACGTAAATATATGCAGTGTTTTTACTTTCAATCCCTATATAAATGTGGAGAACTGTAAGGCGTCGTGGTCACCTTATAAACCCCACTCTTTTACTATCAGATTATACTCCATACGTCGAACAGCATTTTTTTTTAGTTTAACATGAAACCTTAGCCTTTCAATAAATTTTGATCCATTCTGAAACGAGCGCACAAAAACAACAGGGCTAAAGAAATGACGATAATGGGAATGAATACTCTTTTTTAAACTTTCAAGTGTGATGGTCATAATGTAACACCCTCTTGAAAAGCCCTTGATACGTTTTAAAATACTACACATTCATTTCTTTGTTTTTGTTGTTTGTTAATTTATTTTCTCTTGATTGAACACCATACTGATTGCAGGTTGTGGCGAGCTGTACAACCATGAGTAACATTATTAATAGCTAAATAAAACTTTTTACATTACCAAACTATGTCTAAACAATGCTGTTCACTTTTCAAGTAAACAAAAAATATAATTTTCCATCAAAATACTTTATAGAAGGGATATATGCTAGTAAACACCGTATTAAGTCGCACAATGACTTCACAACTATCAAAAGGAATCTCATAATTCGAGCTCGTCTTACCTTGCTCTGTGCATGTACATCCTGGTCCTAAAATACCGAATATCATAAGAACTTCCAGCACGAGTGCCGTCACCGCTACCAGCGTCGCGAACCCCACAAAGCACCACAGAAGGCTCCTATTATCAGGAAGCCCCGACGACACGGACTCGCCGCTGAGAGAGTTACCCTTAAGCCTACTTTCCTTTAACACATTTTCGGCCGCTGCGCTTAGAGGGTCCTCGTACATTGAGTTCGGGGTATATGCCGGATTCTTGACAACCCCAAAGCTGCTCATGTTGACTTTTTTTCCTTTAAAAAATTTAAGCCCCCTGTCTTCGCGTTTAGATCTGTTTTGAATGCACCCCGAGTAATTAATGCTGCATTGCAATTTTGTTAAGCTGAGTAGAACAACTGGATGTGTGTATTGTTTAGGGCAAATGGCGCGAGGATTTTGAAAGTGGGTAGTCAAGTGACGAGTTTACATTCCAAATTTTAATAGAGGGATCTGGTTGAATAGTGTTGCACGCGATAGACTGATAAAATGTGTCCCTACAAGCTTCACCTTAGTGCGACCCACATACAAAGAAGGCACCGAAAGTCAGCAAAACGCCCCAAAACAGTTGTGACGTTTGTTTTACATTTTACGCTTTAGGGCGAGCAGAGCGCAGTAAAGACAGGGCGTAAAAAAGGGGAGGGCAGGAAGATAAGGAGGATATGGTTAGTATAATTTGTTTGCCTTGGTATCACATTATGTTATGTATTTACACGTTATGTTTACTTGCATTTCGTAATACTGTACAGTTGCTTTAAATGCCTTGATGTCCACGAGGAGAGACACTGAAAGGAAGATAAATACTGGGATAAATGGGAGATCAGTTGCCATGCTTTGTCTGTTTTAATGGCACTCTTACAGCTGTAACAAAGCTGAAAGTAATAATCATACAGAGAGACTCGCCGTTACTGTTACACAAACATCTCGGCCCAAGCTTTCCAAATACGATTAAAATCATCTAAACTAGAGACTCCATTAAAAAGGGAAAGAGCTTCACAGAGAACCACCGTGCGCCACTGTTAGCCTAGCACTCGTGGTCGGTCGCTTGCTTTCTCTTTTGCACCGATCCCTGAAGATGGCTCATTGACTTGGCTTGTTCTTTGTCTTGGTACCATGTACAGTGTCATATTTTTAGTCAGTCTATCGCGGTCTTCATAATGATGTCAGCTACCATTCTCGATGTTTTCGTTGGCTGAATTCGTCACTCCGGCTGAAGGTGCTGTGTCCAGCGAAAGCTTGACCTCAAGATTCGGCGTACCCGTATGATCATAATGACAAAGTATACCCCTCAACGAAAGTATGATTCTTTCCTATTCTAGGGTGGCTCTTTTTGAACAAGCTTT
This sequence comes from Nematostella vectensis, assembly GCF_932526225.1. Lineage (NCBI taxonomy): Eukaryota > Metazoa > Cnidaria > Anthozoa > Actiniaria > Edwardsiidae > Nematostella > Nematostella vectensis. The sequence continues at coordinate 12,620,948 of NC_064040.1, read as the reverse complement.
TGAACAAGCGTGCAATTTGTTTTCAGAGCTGTGTGCCTTGTTATTTATTATATGGCTACGATAGTACGCGCGCTGTGATTGGCCAATTGGCAGTCGTGACATTCCCATATTGCCCGTCTCTGAGGGCATTACGGAATTCCGTATTGCCCTACGAAAAAACTCCCACAATCTTCGGTTTTTTTAGTTTTTTTTTTTCACCTTTACACTGCAAAATGAGCGACGCAAAGCCTCGATCGATACGCCAAAGCCTCAGTTTGATATTTCCCGGCATGACCTCACTCTCGGTTAGTAAGTAGTTAGAATCATATAATTGATATAGTCATGTGTTGGGTCAGTAAACAGTGAGTCATAGTTCTTCAGTGTTAAAATTAAGTCTTTACACAGTTCTCATATCATAATTATTTAGCCTCTATAGAAAAGAGGGGTTTTGTGTTTTTAAAGGCCTGTGGCCGAGCTAGTATGTAGAGATCGTGGAGCATCAATCTTGGAATTAAATTGTTGTTATTAAGTTCAATCTTGTGTGAGTTAAATCTCGGTTAAACACGGTTTAGTCCGGTCAAGATATCCATAGTTCGAAACGGATACAACACTGGCGACGAGCAAGCAACAGAAATTCGACTGTTTCTTATTCGATCCGTCAACTCAAGGACCACGTTGAACTCGATGGCTAACCTCATTCCAGCTCTATGCAGACGGCAAAGGCCTTATTATCGACACGCCGAGGTGACCAAGCAACGCCAAGGAGCTTTGTTGTTACATCTAAGCTGGACCTGATATTCGAGAAATTTTCGTCACCCTGTGGGAAACGGGAACCGCCTTTGAGTATGATAAAGCAATGGCTGCCCTGAATGAATACTTCATTCCAAAGCCTATGCAAGAAAAGCAATTAAGACCCTATCCTATAGGCAAAATGAAACGACACAGCCTTTCGTCACGAGACAGCGCAAAACGGCTTAAGACTGAGAATTCGGGGCAGATGCAGAAATCCAAATAAGAAACTCTGTCTTAGAATAATGCACGTCCACTAATTTCAAATGAAAATAACTAGAAGAACGCCAGGCCTTGACACTGTAAAAAACGCTAGAAATTGCTGAACAATGCAAAAATATTGAGTTGCAAATGGCTTGACAAAACATCTTAAAGTCAGTCAATGCAATTACTGACACACACCCTAAGCATGGGAACCTCAGAAACCAATCTAGACAGGTAAGGGAAAGACCAGATAAGAAGGATAGCGTATGTTATCAGTGTGGCAAGGTTGAGCACACCAAGCGGGATCCAAATGTGTAATAGGTGTTTACATGTGCTCGTAGACTCAGGCAAACAGCAACATTGTAGACGAACAAACTTGGGGACAATTGGAAAGGAAAACAAAGAAAATGTGAGTCAAGAGCAGGCCCAATAGACATAACCCTCTATGCTTATGGTTCCGAGAAATCTTTGGATGTCAAAGGAGCATTTTAATGAGTGAACTCACTAAAAGGGGGATCCATTGCTGGGCAAGAACACTACCATGAGATTAGGAGTACTGAAAATTGGCCCTGATGTCTCCATGGTGACAAACAAAGCTGGAATCTTAAAACAGAAACATCCAGAAGTTTTCAGGGGTGGGGAAAATCAAGACGAAGCAAATCTCCGTAGATAGAGAAACCAGTGTTACACCAGTGCATCAACCCCATCAGAGAGTTTCCTTTAATTTGAGAGATAGAGTGTGGCTGCCATTCCCAAATGACACCACGACGGCACTATTAGGACAAGTTCAAACGCGCATTCACCTGATTAACGTTTATTCTCTTCACAATGTTCAATCATTCAACATTTCACCGAGTCGAGATACGTGCAGCGAAAGGCGAAAGCGAAAGCAAAGCGGTTCCTAAACACAAAATACATCGCTTAGACTACAAACAATAAACAAACAGCATCTAAGTTTACAAATAAATCAATACACGGTACTTACGAATTCATTTGTCCTCAATATCCTACGAACAACTCGCTGATTAACAAAAACAACTCTGTGGCTCCTCCAAACACGCCACAACACGCCTCTCACTCCCATTCGATAATCTAATCAATAATCTCGCGGGCTCGCGCGGGCGTGCGCTACATAGAGTAGACGAAAAGATCTCAGAACTTGTGGAACATCATCGAACCGGTGAAGGGCCCAGCCCAATGGGTGAGCCAAGGGGTTATCGTTCCTGAAAAACAATTGATAAGCGTCTAGCAAACAATGCCAACACACGTAGGCGTTACCCCATTCCAACTGTCCTTTACACCATAAATGGGTCAACAGTGTTTAACAAACTATATCTTAAATAAAACCAAAATGACCTGGGATGATAGTCCTTTAATCTATCATTAGCTCTAAGAACAAATAAAGTTAAAAGACGTAAACAGTTCTAAGAAAGTTTGTTAGGGAGATTACTTGTCGCAAACGTAGTCATCTAACTTGTGCGGGTGTGATCGTGCGCGTTGCGGGAAACGCCGCGGAGGGGTAACATCTACCGGGTTAGGTGGCTCTTGATCGGGGGCATCATCTTGGATTTCAGCAGGTACAGGTACACTCTTGATGAAGGACGAGTTTCTTGTGATCTTGATTCCATCCTCGTTGCCAATGTAAAGATGTTGTCTTGAATAAGGACTGAGTCGATGACTTAGACAAGTAGTTTTTCTTCAGTGCCGTCCAACGGTCAGCTGTCAACTAACTTCCTAGTTACATGTTTGATCCAAAACTAAATGATGCGTTACTATGGTAACGACATTACAGTCATCATTTTTGGCTTTAGATTGGGGGGTGGCTCGAAATTTTTTAATCAAAAAAAATATCAGCTTAGCAACCCCCCACCCCCGACAAATAATGACCTTTCCCTAACCTTTTCCTTTAACTGAATAGGTTCATATTTTTGGCTGGCAGAAATGACTAGAATTTCAACAAAGCAAGAAGCCTAGTTTTATTCGCACACAGTCAACCTCTCAATGTTGCCTTTTGATGTTGATAAGCTGATGACAGTTATACAATGACCCTCTACAACTACTTGTTTTACATTAAAGGTATTGATTTGCCAGTGAGATCTGGTATAAATGCATTTCAAATTTCTCGTGCTAGCGCACTCGCAGGTTTTTATCAATTTGTGCCGTAAATCCCATAGAAAACTCGCCGGCAATTTTCAAACTTTACTTATGGCGTGGTAGCAATGGCAGCCCGCAGTTCTGCTATGTCCTTTTCGTGCTTGCCAATTTGTGCCTGGACATCTGTCTTGGTATTGTTGGTCTCAGTCCAAAGCTCCAATACATCCTTATCGTGCTTTAGAATGTGTGCCTGGACATCTCTCTTGGTATTGTTGGTCTCAGTCCAAAGCTCCAATACATCCTTATCGTGCTTTAGAATGTGTGACTGGACATCGTTTTTCGTGTTTTTAATGGTAACTATCAATCTTTTTACATCTTGGTCATGCTCCATCTTATCCTTGATGAAACTGGCTTTCAGTGCCTGGACATAATAGGAAATAAATCTGTTAATGTTAAATTCACGATCCTTGATTTTTTTTCATAGCTATGTCAGATATGTATGACGAGTTGTATTCTCTTGCAACATGTTTTCATTAGCTCTCTCAATCTTTTTTCGTGTTTTTCATCGTGCCTTTCCAGATCTCATTACCTCTACTTACTCTTAAAGCGTTCCATTAATCAAGTGTTACCATTTTTTAAAAGCTACACTACAGGGCCGTAGCAAGGTGTGGGTTACTATCGGCAGGTCACTCCCCCACCCCACCCACCCCCCCAGAAAAAAGTCAATTCAACAAGAAACGCTAGTTTGCGAAAAAATGCCTCACCTCAGAGTTTGCGTTAATAGTGTCTATTTGTCGTTGTAAGTTCTCTGTGGCAAAGTGGAGCGGCTTCAGAGGTCCTGAAACCACAAGACAAAATAATAGTGACCATCTCGACACCATTTGGAAGGTTCTTAAAAAGAAAGTTTTTTCGGTACCAGTAACCCCCAGACGACAAAAGTTTGTGGGTTTGAACTGGTAAGTAATAATTTTATTTAGCGTAGAAAAACTCTTTTCCAGAGCCTTTGGATACAATGATGCCCGGATGCCTCCTAATTTTTTTCATTAAGAAATTATAAATAATATTCCCATAAAAACTAAAAGAAAAACCCTGGCTGTTTTCTTGAACTTTTCTATCAAATGTTAAGCAGTTGTAAACGAAATGTGTTCAGTATTTGTTGTGAAAATAAGCAAAAACAGGGAAAGAAAGGCTTTGTATTAATTTGTGTTATAGGTGTTCTAATATAATCATAATATATGGATGGTTTTTAAATAAAAATCAGACGAGAATATTCGCCTCAAGTGCGAATATTATTTTTTAGATTTTGCTGACACAGTGAATTTTAACGAGTATGATATGACGCGTGACTCGTCTAAAATGCCTTTCTGTATTATGCTACTTTGGTATAAGCTTGGGTTAAGACGTTCTACAAAACATAGAATTCGAAAATATCAGAACACTGCGTTTAAAAATCACAAATTTCGAATAGCAAACATTTGTCCAAGTGCTTCGAAGCTGTCATTCCCTGCTAGCAGAGGCCTCTTTTCTCTGTATTTCGCTGGGCTGGAGTTCGCTCCAGCCCACTCAAGTATATTAAGGCCTGGGTAGATTGCTTTTAGCATCGGATATAACTTTTTGCCATAAACTTTGTTAACATCGCCTTAAATTCGTTCTTTTTGGCAAGATGATTAAAGTCGACGGCCTTAATATTTTCGTAATGTTTTCTTGCTGGTGATGACGTCACATAATAGATCACGTGACAAAATAGTTTTTTGCCTTTCCGCCGGTGGGGAAAACAGCTTGGACAAAGATGTTTACTAAATAAGTGTTGACTTTATGTGTGTCATATAATAGCGTTTTAGCATCCAAAATTTTCTCTGCCGTTAACAAGATTTAATTATTTTGTTAAGTCACGTGACCTGCTGCGAATTAAAATGTTGATTTGTGACCGAAAGGTTATACTTTTCTTGACGGTAAAGACATCAGTGTGCAGATGTGTTTCAAAGGAACATAAAAACATGCGATGTTTTCTTTTGCATAGCGTATCCACCAGCGGAGAATTTTTTGAAATATTGATTTGCAAAAGTCACGTGACCGGCTGGATGACGTCATCACTCAAAATGAAATATTACCAATCAGCTAACATTGCCGAGTTTGATGTTTTGGTCAAAACTGGTGTATTTAAGGCAATGTTAACTCACTTTAGGGCAACTTTCAAAATTTCAACTGTTTTAGCTTAAGATCCAAGCCTTAATACACTTGAGCAGCGAAATACAGAGAAAAGAGGCCTCTGCTAGCAGGGAAAAGCTGTCAAAACTGTCGATCCAAAATCCCTTAGCCAATCAGAAGCTTTCCCTAAAACGCACTGGATTTGTTTAGACTTGATTCGATTTCTTATTAAGGAACGTTCAAATACTATGGTTTTTCCACGCGTCTAATACAGATACGTCGTTCATTTCAGCCTGTATGAGGTCGCTTGCGAACGGCGCCTGCCTACAAACGCCTGCAACGGGGGCTAATGCATGTATTACGCGGGATGAAACATCAGACTATATCAAGGTTATGGTTATGAGTTTTGCCTTTTTGTTTCAATAAAAGGTCAAATGAAATTGCCATTTTCTATTTGTCTAAACAGTGCTTTGTGCTTTTTAATTAATAAAAACAAAAAAATGTTGTCAAAAAGTAAGGGTCTAAACCAGGTAAATCAAAATGGCAAAAAAAAAAACAATTTATATTATAAGGGTCTAAACTTGGTCATTTTTAAAATACTTAAAATACCGAAGATAATAAGAACTTCCAGCAACAGTGCCGTCACCGCCACCAGCGTCGTGAACCCAACAAAGCACCACAGGATACCTGTACATTGGCCAGAAGGCGTGTTAAGCATTCTCTGGGTCGTCATTTTCTCAGGGACTTTGTACTTTGTATAAGGCTGTTTTCTATCAACCTCGCTGTTGGCTATGTTTATAGCTCCCTGGCATAGACGCACACGCGGTTTTGTTGCGCTTTGTTGGGCTTATATAAACCTCGTTGGTATTGTCTATAAGAAGATAAAGTTTCTATTGTCTAGGGTAAATGGTGCGAACAGAAGAGCGAAGTTCCTTCAAGTGATCACATAACTGTAATCGTTTCCTGTTAGCATCTTATAACAGCTTACAAACACTCACATTGCCTTGTAAGATTAAAATATTTTACAGTAAAGCAGTTTGTTAATATTAAATAGCATATTGCGCGAGGACTTTGAAAAGAAGTCAGTACAGAATGACGTCAAGTGAAGGGTCTGCGTTCTCGCGCTCTTGATGAGCAAAGAACTTGTCCCAGCATGTTTCAAACCTTAGCGCGTCAAATGCAAAACCAGTATTATTATATTATTCAAAGCACGTTTGCACATGTTCTGATCAATCCTACGCGTAATAAGTGTTGACGAAGCAATATCAAAATGAGTGCGTTCTTCGTCGATGTCGTCAAAACCCGGATCAGACTGCAAGTCGGATCACTGACCCCAGATTGGATCACAAGTACGCCCTTGTCTACGAGTTTCATATAGTAGATGCGATTTTTCGTGTCCACACCACAGGCCTCCCAGTCGGCTGATTTGTATTTTGATTTCATGCTGATCTATGTTTTTTAGCGCATGCGCGAGATTTTGGGAGGATGCAATTTTTCGTGTCCACACCACAGGCTTTCAAGTCGGCCGATTTGCATTTGCATTTGATTTTATGCTGATCAGCGGTGTTTTTGTAGAACCCTGTACTGAACAAACAAACAAACAAACAAATAAATAAATAAATAAATAAATAAATAAATAAATAAATAAATAAATAAATAAATAAATAAATAAATAAATAAATAAATAAATAAATAAATAAATAAATAAATAAATAAATAAATAAATAAATAAATAAATAAATAAATAAATAAATAAATAAATAAATAAATAAACAAATAAATAAATAAACAAATAAATAAATAAATAAATAAATAAATAAATAAATAAATAAATAAATAAATAAATAAATAAATAAAATAAATAAATAAAATAAATAATAAATAAACAAAAAAAAAAGAATAAATAAATGGATGGATGGATGGATGGATGGATGGACATCCATCCATTACACCTGTATAGTAAACATCGTACAGTCATTAACATATTGGGAGAGTGCCCTAATACAACATTAAGTCTCCTTCAAACTTTAACCTAAGTGTATAAATGTAATGTAAGACAACGCCATATTAGTTATTCTCATGATGTCATCAATCACGTGACCGTGGGAAAAAATATTTTCTCGAGTTCCTATTGAGAAAACATTACGAAACTTTCGAAATATGACAAATAGCACATGGAATTTTACAATTATGAACTTTAACAACGACGAATACGATATTCCCAGTGCATAACGAGTTACCTGCTGTACTGTCGAATCGCCTGCTATATATGTTTTTATTTAAGTAAATCACGTATAAGTACCAGAAAGTGGACATTAAACAACGACGAATGCGATATTCCCAGTACATAATGAGTTACCTGCTGTACTGTCGAGTTGCCTGCTATATGTTTTTATTAAAGTAAATCACGTACAAATACCAGAAAGTGAACATTTAACAACGATGAATACGATATTCAAAGTGCATAACTAGTTACCTGCTGTACTGTCGAGTTGCCTGCTATATGTTTTTTATTAAAGTAAACCACCTACAAATGCCAAAAAGTGAACATCAAAAAGTGAAGCTTAAATAACGACGAAAAGTAAACATTTAGCAACGGACGAATGCGATATTCCAAGTGCACTTGTCGCTTGCCCGGGCGTGTGTCGGCGGCGCGATAAGTTCAAAGAGAAAGTGAGCTGTCACTCATCAATCATGTCTCATACCAACATCACAACATTGGCCGTAACTAGGCAGGTTTTCGTACAATGGAATCGAGCGTTGTTTCACTCCCTTCCTATTTTATATAGAACCTAGAACCTAAATACGAAGCTAGGTTCGGAGAGCGTTCGGGCTAGTCACGAACACTCAAGAGGCTATGGTTCCTCAGTACAAGAGAAATAGATACATAACAGGAAAGGATTTCGCTGAATCGGGAGGCAGGAGACATTTCGCACAAAGGTTAGAGATATTTTATTCGCTGAATACAATATTCAATACAAATTGGGAATGCATTTTTGGTTATTTTATAAAGAAATCGCTGACAAAGTATCCTAATGCCCGTGGGAAAAACTGCATGATTCTTGTCATTTTTAAGTCGTGGATAGCGAAGCTATTCAGGACTTTTTGCGGTAGCGGGGTTGTGTCACTCGCTAATCGCTAATAGCTTACTAATCGTCGCATCAAGTGTAACCCATAGCCAATCATGACTCTTCTAATATCACAACACTTGGCCAATCAAGTCAAACGTTTTAGCGAAAAAGCCCGCGAATTGTCAGCGGTTTCCCAAACCATGTAAAAAAAAAACTTTTTGAAGGTTAAGACTATGATTTAACGTCATTCCTGCCTTTTTTGCCAATTATAAATCGAGCCACATTCGATAACTAGCTATCTGAATGCAAGGTTCGTTATCAGTTCAGCGATATATCACGTTGTCAACACACTCACGAAACGCCACTGGTAAGCCATTTCCACTTCCCCTCTACTACTGCTGGCCGTGCACCAAATTCTTTGTTTATTTCTTGCATGCCTGCTTGCTGAATCAGCTCCAACACATTCTTGTTATTATAATTTAAGCTTCGGAATTTATCCGTACTTCGCTACGAATAGCGTTGTTTCCAATGTCTCCATGAATAACATTTCTAGACTGAACTTCGTTTGCCAAGAGCAGGAATCAGTTTTTTTAAATGTCTGTAAGCAAAATCACCCAATGAGGGCTAGAGGGCCCCTTTCTATCAATGGTATCTGGGTCGACTGGTTGTCCCCAGGGAATCAATCAGATGGGCATTGACTTACCTCAGGCCCGTAGCCAGGATATTGAGCGGGGTGTTTCGTTTTTTCCATTTTAGCGGACCAAATTCCCGGTATACCCCTCTCCTCGCCTTATTACATTAGGCATGTTATTAATAGGGTACTTTTTAACATATAGCGATAATAATAAAGATAATTAAGATTTTTATAGTCGTTTTAAAGACATATTGATGTGCACGGTATATCTTCAGCCAAACGTTATAAATTTTTGTTTGCTCTGAGCGGACCTTCAAGCTGGGTGTGGGTGGGGGGGCTCGTCTGAATTTCCCCCCCCCCCCCCCCCTGGCTACGGGCCTGTACTTGAAGCAGTTATTCCAACATCATAGTAGTACCATTATTTACACTTGTCTGAGACAAAATACCCTATGTATAAATAAAACCACATAAAGCCAAGAAATTTATTAGTTTGGTCCATACTCTACATACCATTTTTCCCTAAAGTGTGTTAAAAATAAATGCACCAAAACCAAGCTTTTGTCCCAAATTACCATTTTATTATCCACGACTTGGCAAGGGCCTTGCTTTTTGATTAAGGTTGACGTACCGCAGGTGCTTCATAACCTTCATGACTTGTAATCAGAAGAGAAAAACAGTTACTGTGACCATCTTTGGTCAATGGAGAAAGTATCTGAAAGGAAACTAAGCTTCCTCGGTACCAGTCGACCTTAAAACGACAACGTTTTCTTCAAATGATTTTTTTTTCCTCAATATAATTTCCAACTTCCTTTAGTTACAGTTGCTTCTGAGAGTTTCGCTGATGTTTGTGAAGATTTTGTTCGCAATGACCATTAAGTGAAATCCAGTTCGTATTTCCATACAATGCTTTTAATCATCCACAAATGCAGAACTTCTAATTAAGACATCCTTTGAATTTTTACCAACAATTTTGTGAAATAAAGTATAGTCCCAATTGATCGTCGCTTTCCACTTGACGATTGATCGTAGAGATGTTTTCTTTTACTTGAATTCTCCACAGACAGTAAGACATATTGACTAAAATACTTCTCTTGAATGAAGATACATTAATCAGGTAAATTCCTTGAGTGATTTGTCTTTATTCCCCGATTTGCTACCTTTTTTATCGCAAATAAAGTTTCAGCAAAACTTGAAATTGTCGCGCGCGTTGCAATCATTATGGCGGGAAATTGTCATAACGCAAGGAGTTTGAAGACGTTTTTCCGTAGACCCAACTAATCTAAATGAATTAACATAAAAGTAATGATGGTTTGATGTGAAGGTCGGTAAAATCGGCGTAATAAGCAATTTTCGGGTCATTTTACAAATCGACTCGTTATTTCGAGCTTTGGAGTTGAGCACTCGTGGCTTGTAAATCCAGAAAGGGTTCCTTTTTTCACTTCAGCAGCATAAGTTGTCCTTCTCGTACAAATATTTAAAAAAGCCATATAATAAATAACTTATTAACCTCGCTTGCTCGGTCCGTACTGAGAAATCTCAGTCCTTGGTGTTTTTCGGCCTGCTGCCTCGGTCTGTACAAAAAGCCCGCGGGCTGAGATTTCTCAGTACGGACCTCGCGCTCGGTTAATATAGGTATTGTATTTTTCGTGGCAATATGGATTGGGTTCGCGGTGAGGGAGGGGTCACATATCGGACTCTTTACTTGGAGGTTGTGAACTATCAGCTTCAAGCGATGTCGGCTCCTGTGAGAATGATCAGGCCAATCAAGCGAAGAAATCTGGCAAATTACATTGAATTTCTGTACAAGCTGTAAAAAAAGATCCTGTGAAATCAATCAGTTTGCGAAAAAAAAAAAAAACAGAAAAAGGATTGGTTCTTCTAGCAAAGTTTATTGGTACATCCAGGAGTCATGGTTAACCCCAGGTCTTGATATAGTACAGCAATGAAAAGCCAGACTTCGTGAAGCCCTCTCAGTGCAAATATGATATTTCCGCCTACGTAAAGAAAAGAAACCCTCTAGCAGAAGCTATACAATACAGTTAGAACCTTGATACAATAATACTCGATATAACGGGGTAAAATACTAGTACACAAGGTATGGGATAAACGCTATAAGGGTTAACAATATATTAAAAAGTGAAAGCAAATATGTATTACAGTTTGACCTATTTGTATTTTACACTAAATCTCTCGAAAGTGTTGATTGCTTCCACGCAATTGCATTTATAACATTTACAGAACCGAGCAAGTCAATCTTCCTTGTCATGCATCCTTGTCTCGGATATTCTCTCTATTTTCTATTTTTGATTTGTTTGGGTGATGGAATGAATATCTTGCGGTTGCCGCGATTGAGGATGCATTCATCCGAATCGGTGTAAAAGAAAAGATCAAATGGATAAACCAGACTTAAAGAATTTTTTCAGGACATAGGAATGATTCACAGCTACAGTACTATGCCTTAGTTAGGTACGAATCCAAATGTACATCCAAATTACTAGTTAGTAGGCACCAGTGAAACATTCACGTTCATTAAAGAAGTTTTCTTTATCCTCTCGTTAACCTACAATGCACAAAGTATGGCAATCTTTTTATACCTGTATACCCATTTGAAATATCGCTCCTCGAGTTTTTCTTTCTCCTCCTTCGAGACAGACAAATGTTGTCGCTATATAGTAACCTTTTTTCATTGATCTCATTGTGCTCTATGTTAAGTTATGGGAGAAGACCTGGCGGAGCTAAAAATGTTGCGAAAGAATACTGAAAGGGAAGGGCGGGGCCAAAACAAGCGCCGCCAGGCACAAGAAGGGAATACAACCAGCCTGTACGCAATCCTGGAGATACCCGTCCCATCACGGGCGACGTGTAGAGAATACAACCAGCCTGTACGCAATCCTTGAGACACCCGTCCCATCACGGGCGACGTGTAGAGAATACAACCAGCCTGTACGCAATCCTTGAGACACCCGTCCCATCACGGGCGACTTGTAGAGAATACAACCAGCCTGTACGCAATCCTTGAGACACCCGTCCCATCACGGGCGACTTGTAGAGAATACAACCGGCCTGTACGCAATCCTGGAGACAACCGTCCCATCACGGGCGACTTGTAGAGAATACAGCCAGCCTGTACGCAATCCTTGAGACACCCGTCCCATCACGGGCGACTTGTAGAGAATACAACCAGCCTGTACGCAATCCTTGAGACAACCGTCCCATCACGGGCGACTTGTAGAGAATACAGCCAGCCTATACGCAATCCTGGAGACAACCGTCCCATCACGGGCGACGTGTAGAGAATATAACCAGCCTGTACGCAATCCTTGAGACAACCGTCCCATCACGGGCGACTTGTAGAGAATACAGCCAGCCTGTACGCAATCCTTGAGACACCCGTCCCATCACGGGCGACTTGTAGAGAATACAGCCAGCCTGTACGCAATCCTTGAGACACCCGTCCCATCACGGGCGACTTGTAGAGAATACAGCCAGCCTGTACGCAATCCTGGAGACAACCGTCCCATCACGGGCGACGTGTAGAGAATACAGCTTCCGACATAAAGGATGAAATCCTAACAGCCTGAGTTCTGCCTTGTAGAAAGGACGCAATCCAGCGAACTAATGACGAATGAAGGCCAAACATCTTGAGTTTTTCAATCAGCACTTGATGGTCTATCAAATCAAACCCCTTCTTGAAATCAGCAAAGAAGAACCGCACCCAACAGTTGCCCCGATCAAGACCCTCGAGAGCGTGGTGTAAAAGGAAGGCGAGAGCTTGCTCTGTAGATTTCCCCGCAACAGCAAATTGGTTTCTGTCGAGGCGGTCCAAGATGTTGGGGAGAGCCCTTGTCAATAGCAGCAACGAGTGTTTCTCTGAAGATCGCAAACCTTTCTGAGTAAGAAGAGGCCATAAACGAATCATGCCATGTGAACGAAGTTAACCATTGTCCAAACTCGCGAATCCGACTGTCACGCGTGTAACGCTTAGTTATTGTCTTATGGGTTGATTTCGCGCCATCACCCCTTGGCTCCTGCCTGGCAAGGACACTACAATGGTCACTCGTCCCTATCTTAGGCAGCTGGATGGGACTTGAGAACAACTTGGGGGCATTGGTTAAAAACCAATCGAGTATTCCAGAATCTCGTGTAAGCACTTTTACCACCTGGGAGAGTCCGCATGCTCGCCGGAAGACATCTGCAGAAACCTTGGTCGACGTAGGGTTTAAGTCGCCAACTACACACACCAAGCAGTCGGGGTGCTTGTCAAGGTACTGGTCAACCACATATTGCACATGGTCATAGAGCTTTTGGTTGCCATCGGCTTTGGCATGTGGAGGGTGATAGATAACTCCAAGAACGATAGAAGAGACGGATCTCGGTAGTCGTATGGGCAGTAGCTGTAGCCACAATACCTCAGATAACAAACCAGTCGGCTCAAGGTGGTCAAGTCTCCTGCTTGGAATGGCGCAGTTTACATAAACACACACTCCGCCAAAGAGAGTTGGCCGATCTCTTCTGAAGATGGTGTAATCCTTCATGGTGACCGCAGAGTCCAGGGAAGAGCTAGAGAGCCAGGTTTAAGGTAATACAGGCTATATCCACTTGGTTGTGTATAAGAACGCACTCAAGTTCGTCAACTTTGGGGCACAGCGAGCGCACATTGCTCAAGAAGAAAACAGGAACACGAGTGATAGTGATAGGTGGGCGCTCAATGACGTCAGGTGGGGAACCTGTGCGTTCCACCACAGGTGGACCGGTCGCTGTGGACTGCCGCTTACGTTTTGATCTAGAACGTTTCCTAATACCAAGTGATCCAAGATCTTGCCATAGTTCCCTGGGAAGGACCTGTTTCGGCTGAGTCTTGCCTATTGATTTCAAGTAGGAGCTGCCGTAGACAAGTCTCTTTGGAATTGATGTGTTGGTAGATTCAAAATGGCCGCCGACACGATTGCCACCGATCGAAATTGCCTGTCGCTCGCTACACCACCAGATGTCGATGAACTTGGTGAAATAGTAAAAGCTCGGACAAAGGGACATAGGGACAAAGCTCGCCGGAAGAGCGAAAATATACCAAGTTAGGTGCTTTATGCAACACTAACAAGATATGTGCTTGCGTTCTGTCTTGGCCCGACTGGTGCAAATGTTTGTGTGCTGTTAAAGTTCAAGATATTAGACATCATTTTGGAGTCAAATTATCCTATAGCCCGTGGTCAAAAAATGTCAAGCATTTCCCCCCAAGAGTGAGCCTATTATTGAGTTCTTTACTCTAAATTTTATTTGGCCGAGAAGCTTTCATTCGAGTACTCGAATTTGTTTTCTGGACTCACTTCTCCTTCGGTTCGTCGGGTGCTGCATGAAGATTCGACAAACCAAGCGAATCACTGTTTTTTAGCCAACCGAGAGATTATGTATTTTTCGTTGGTATATGCAGGTAATGAACAAGTTGGTTGTTTTATAGGTATTCAGCTCCTCATTGGTTATCATATCTATATAATCTACTCTCAGATTATCGTTCGGCCTCTCTCTCTTGCACTCCTAGAGTGACCGTGAAGTTGCTATTTTTCCCGCCCACCCACCCACCCTGTCAGTAGTTTAAGATTATTAATTCCTAATAAACACTGTGTTTTATCAGGCCGCACAGACGCTAGTACAGGCATCAGGTGCTTTGAAGTGTTTCAGAGTTGGCCACTGGGCAAAGGAGTGCAGATCGGCATGGCCAGGCTACCAGTCCTATGCGGGTTACGTATTCCAGAACCGCAGCGGCTTCCCTTATTCAAGCGCACCCGGAGGTGCTTACCCTAACGAAGGAGGGCGAGGAATCGATAAATCTGTTAACTGGCTAAGTGATGATTGTGATCAGGAATTACTAGAGGTATCGTACGAGCCTGATATATTAAGTGAAGGGGAGGAAAATCAAGTAAAAGGCAAACTCAAAAGGAATAGCCAGTTTTGGCATGATATCGGTAGTGCTGAATTCATACTAAAGATTATAGAACACGGATACGAGATGACATTGATTCTACTACGGAAAGAAACATTAGCCGGAATAACAGATCGGCTTGGGAGAAGAGTGATTTTGTCGTCGAATCGGTTGAAAAATCATTTGAAATCAGGTGGCATCACAGAAGTTAATTCTATACCATACGGTGTTAGTCCACTATCTATCTCATCTCTGACATCTGAAGAAATACAGAGTTAAAATATGAAGTTTGGAAAGTTGCGCGTTTCCTATTTTCTGAAAGATGCTTATGATTCCCTTTGACCTTAAAAAGCGGATATCATTATATCAATATACATGAAAATTCGCAAAAGTTTCTTGGATTTTCCTGGCATTGGAATGGAGAAAACAATCCCAGATATTTTGTTTTCACTATTTTGCCGTTGGGCTTGGCAACCGCGCCACATATTATTTTTACTATAATATGTGGCTATAGAGCTATAGAGAAGTTTTGGCGTAATTAAGGCACTAAAATCGCTATATCCCTAGAAGATGGTTGGGTCTTAGAGTACACTTTATCTGAGTGTGCTAAAGTGTCAGATATGATAAGACCTGATTTTACACAAGGCAGGTTTCGTTACTAACGAAGATAAAGTCTGCCTGGTAACCGTGCCAAGTTAAAAAGTGGATGGGAGTCATTTGGAATTCGGTAGATGCTACAATTAGTATTCTGATAAAAGAATCGATGCTATTGAAGAGCATTTGAATATGATTTGTAACGGAGAGCTTGTATCTGCTAGACAATTGGCTTCCTTTGTTGGAATGTTATTTCTGCTGGACCGCTATTTGGTAACATAGCAAGAATTATGACCAGACATTGTGCCATGTCGGTTGCGGCTGCGCAAGACTTGGACAGCAAATTCTTTGTTTAAAGGGATTTACATTGTTAAGCGATAAACATTTTTAGTACATGGGGGGGGGGGGGAAGAATAGAACTTGATAGAAACTGGATACGCAGTAGAGGAATTGAAAGAGCTGATTTCATTAGTCATTTCATTGACATAGATGATTGGCAGATTCACGAGTTTTTTTTGATACGCTTAATAACGTCTGGGGCCATCGTAAAATAGACTGCTTTGCCAATTGTTTATACACCTGCAAGGCAAAAGCTACTTTGTTAATTCCAGATTGGCCGTCCTCGCACTTTTGGCTATTATTGTCAAGAACTTTTAAGAATTATGTAGTACATCATATACAAGTGGCGGGTCTCGGTGTGCGGAGGCATGGGCGTAATACCAATTCTATTTTCGGTTCTGATAGATTTTATGGCGACATAATCGCCATCAGAATGGATTTCCGTAGGTGATAATTTTGTTATTTAGGCATTTGCATACTTAAGGGTCACGTACTCGTAGTAGCCAGGACGCTATTACATTGAGGCTGAAGGGCGCTGGCTTAGAACAGAAAAAGGACACGTGTCCTAACAAGCGGATGAGCGCTGGCTTAGTGAACTAGGGGTTTAAAGATCATTAAAGATATACTGTTGTTTAATGGAAGACTAGTGTTATTCGCATAAGGTGCTCAAATATGTTTGTTTCCTGGTAAGTGTCTTTCAGATCATGAACTCTGCCAGGGCTGGCATACGCTTCCCCAAAGTCTGAGGGATATCCGGAAGAGAATATTAGAACTAGGAATGAAAGCAAGGGCTGAGTCTACATTAAGGAGATATGTAAAAGAGATAAAAAAAAGTTTATCACTTGGTATAGGTAGTTAGAAATGAATATTCCATTGCCGGTACCAATAGCTCTTTTAATTGCTTATCACTGGAATTTTGACAAATCAAAGCGTACGCTCAAGTGGTGATGGCGCATGCAGCGATTAAATGGTTTAACACGTTTGCACCTGAGGTGCAGAAAAATCCGCTTGACAGTCCGTTATGCCATGTTATTATAGAAGCAGCGAAGCGTTTGAAAAAGCCTCATACAAAAGAAGGTACCAGTCACTACGTAGATGATTCGTAGAATCGTAAATACGTACGCCGGTGCGGATGCAATCTAAAGAATTTAAGACTAGCATGTATATGTGCGAAAGATTTTGCAGAGTTACTTCCGTTTCGATAAACTCAGCAGAATAGCTCCTGCGCATTACCAAGAGTATGTTAGAATTTGGTTTCTAAATCTAAGACAGATATTAACGGGATGGAAAGTGTGTGTACATCTAGATACTGCCCTGTTACACTCTTGGAGATATATATGCGCGCCGCAGATCTACAAGCAAATAATACTCTTGCTATATTTAGGTTGGTAACGTTTAGTAAGCTGTCAAACGCATATAATTTAAGAGGCAAGTCCATGTCGTATACACGCTGTCTGGAATGTATAGCTTCTATAGGGTTTGATCCAAAATGCTATGGTTTACAGTCTGCGAGCAGGAGACGCAACAACAGTTACAAATAGTGAACACGATGGCTAAATCTCAATTAGAGTAATGAAACGGAAGATGGAAGACGGACGTGACAAAAGACATGTATATGCTGGAAAGCGTCGAGAACAGACTAGATGTATCAGCAAGGCTGGGGTTGTGATTAGAACATTGGACGGTTATATGAATAAAATAATAATAATAAATAAACACGGTCATTCTGGATGCCTGAGTATCAGGCATTTTTTGCATTTAAGTGCAAAATATTTTACGTTCGTTTGAGGAACGAATTAGAACGTAAACAAAATGTTTGTGTGATTGATAACAGGGCTGAATACATCTGCATTAACATATAAAACGACGAAAAAGTCCTTTCGAGAATAGCAAGTTATGGGCCCCTGAAAAATATATTTTAATTTGCTTAATACTTGATAAGGGAACGTACACCGTTATCCCGAGAGTGGGGGGGGGGGGGGGGGGGGGGGGGTTGTGCGTGAGGATACTGTGGGGGGGTCAAAATTTCCTAGGTCTAAAGGGGGGGCGTCGAAAGTGTTTGGATCTTAAAAGGGGGGTCACTGATTCCTTTCGGTGTTGTCTTTACTATATAATTTGACAAATTTCAAATCAGACTTTTTGGTAACTTGTCTCGGTTTGGGGGCAGTTATTTGGCATGCACAATCCAGGAGTCCAGGATACGTATTTTAATACGTATTTTAATACGTATTTTAATACGTTTTATCTATGCAATGCAAACCTGTATACACCCTAAATACATCTTTTTTATGGTTTCCGCTATATAATATTATAAAGTGCTTATGTTCCATATCTAAAAAAAACAAAACGTTTTAATGCTATAAGCACTTATTCTCCATCATCAAAATCATCGCTCATATCTGATTCCCTGTCTTTCTTGCTCTCGTTTTTTCTCTCTTCTCGTGCTGCGCTCTTCTTGCAAGGAGAAGATGGAAAAGCCTTTTTGCTTCTTTAACGTCATCTAGAGCATCAAACATTATCAGGTTGCAACCTGGAGTCGCATCTTTGAGAAATTGAGTGCCTCCGATTTTTTAATTGTTTTTTTTTTTTAATGTTTTCATTCAATTCCTTCCCCTCCACTATCTGTTGTCCAGCTTGCAGCCAATCTCTTGCTCGCGTTCCTTTTACATTGTCATTTTGCCGTTCCTTCGTTTGCTACTTCTTTCTTCGGTTTTCGGGAGGGGCGGCACCGAAAATATGGGGGAAGCGTATGGGGGGGGGGGGGGGCATGAAAAACTCCTGAGGGGGGATAAACTAATTTTATCCCTTACTTTATCAAAATTCTCACGCCCCCCACCTCCTTCTCGGGATATTAAGTGAACTTCCCCTAAGTTATAAATTTTGAAGAAAGTATTTTAAGTAGTAAAGTAAGTAAGTGAGTAGTAGTAGTTCGCGTCCGCTATCCGGCAGTCCGCGTCCGGTCCTCGTTTTATGCACACTCACTATCTGGTACTACCGTGACAGAATGAAAACATGATCGACTCTATCTCATCTTGCTGCACAACAAACACTAGGAGGAACTTTCTTCGAGGACAGAGGTACGTGATTGCTGATGTTATATTTTTCTCCTTCGATCAACCTCATTTCTTATGTCTTTGTTCTTCTTCGTTTTGCCATTATATCATATAGTTATATAGTCATATAGTTATTTCAGTCCATTTCATGACCCATGATGTTCCAAAGATTATAAAAAAATAACCTATTCAAAATCCACCCTGAAAAAGCGGTTAACTGGTTAAATACTGGTGGTAATATTTTGTGATTTCGTCGTGTTCGCGAGTTGCTACGTTTCACTGAACCTACTTGAGATCACAGGTAGCCCAAGCTCTGTCAATAAATAATTTGAACCGACCGGCTCATTGAACGTTAGAGAGAACATAGAGAGAACATAAATGGAGTTGTTACTATATGCTAGTATTCTTCCAAAAAAATGTAAAAATTCAATCCAACGTGATAAAGTACTTGTAGCCGTCTGTTATTTCCACGTTTAAGGCTAAGTTCAAACGTCGTATTATCCATGAGCCGTTCAATGCAAATGCATGCAAATGAAGATGAAACAATCGACTCGATTCATTTCATTGAATACGGCTCATGGATAATACGACGTTTGAACTTAGCCTAAGAGATTTAGAGCCCATTACTCCCTTCCATCAACCACAGACTAGCATTGTTTGGGGTAATAGTTGATTGACCACAGAACATAGAGTAAAACATTACAAAGCTGTCAATAAACAAGAAAAGCCCACATTGGAGGGCGGGTCGAGTCGTTGATCTGTCAAGCAGGTAACAGAACATGACTCCAACTGACGCTGATATGCCTGTCACTTGACTAGCTACATGGGCTTGTGCCTTATTTGGTCGTAATTACGTACATATTATCACCTTATGTTAATTATTAACAAATTACTCCCATCAACCATAGACTAGCAATGTCGGGGGTAATTAAGTTTATTGACCACAGAACTAGAGTGAAACATTACAAAGCTGTCAATTAACGTAAAAAGCCCAAAGATACCCCCAAACAGAGGTAGAATGATGGTTGATGAAGAGGGAGTAAGATGTGAAAACTAATATATCAAGGATATAATGACATTAAAAAAAAGAATTTTTGAACGTATAATTTTGTTCTGTAAAAGAAGTGTCGTGAATTTATGCGTGACGGCTTCTGGTAAGGCGTCCGTATTTTATCATATGTATGTATATTTTATTATTCAATGGTCGATTGCTTAATATGCTCATGTTACGCAGGTACCTTATGCAAAAATGAATGATTGATTGCACTGCTCTGACTTGTGGATGCAAATAGCTGTGATTTAATTTGCTGTGTGGGTTTGCTGTGTGCCAATCTGTGTGTGGTGACAGGATGCGATAACTAAGACTGTGGATGTGGATAAATGAATGCGAGTTGCCATGGGAACCAGGGGTCGCCATACTTGTTACCAAGCTGGCAAGTGGGCTTATAGGCGTGGGTATGCTAATAAAATGCAAGGAGGCTGTGGCTGTGATAATTGGCCTGGGTATGCTAACAAAATTTACCCTGGGTACCAGAGGCTCCGATCTTCACGGCGACAACGATTTGAGCGATGCGAAAGAGCCTCTGCAACGGATAGCCAGCCTCACTATGGTGCTAATATATACATACAAGATTTGTTCTACGCCGTTGATTGGCCAATAAAAGTTGCTATTGTAGTAGTATTCCATATTTGGAGGATCGTCTCCATTCCAATCAAACCGGTTTTTATTTGGAAAACGTATACAAACAAAATAATTCCCGCTAAGCCGATGATCAGTGAATAAGCGGCGAATCTTTTAGTAGTTTCCCGGGCCTGGAAATGAAGGCTATCTCCTTTTTGCCTCTAGTGTTTCTGTGAACCTTGACTTTCATTCCGGTAATGCTCGGTGGACGAGTGAGCTTGCCTTCGCTATCCTCTCTAGTTGTCGAACGCAGTTTATGCAAATAACAGACAGGATTTTATTGTATCCGAGCGAACGCTCAGCTCGATAAACGCTCTACAAACTACCCTTTTTAGCTTTTGTTTCAGAAAACAAATAAGACTGACCTAGAACACGCTTCGATGTATTGTTGCTGCACACTCGACTAAAATTATTTTGATTAAATACCGTTTTTGCGGAGTTCACTGTATCCTAAAGTTATGGCCATATCGGTGCGAAACTTGTACGGGCATGTAGGACTTGACAGGTAATTCTTGCAACACTGATGCCATGATCGCTAGCACCATAGTGAGGCTTGCTATCCGTTGCACCAGAGGCTCTTTCGCTTCGCTCAAATCGTTGTCGCCGCGAAGCTCTGGTACCCAGGGTAAACAAAATACAATGAGCTGCGGCTGTGATAATACAATAATAGGCTGAATATTGTGGATGTGCTGACAATATACACGGAGGCTGTGATATTGACAAATAATAGCGTCAGTGGCGGATCTAGATTTTCCCTAAAGGAGGGGTGGCTCAGTGACAATAGGGGAAGGGTAATTTTTTGTTACATATGGCTTTCTGACAGCCCAAAGAGAGGTTTAAACCCCCTAAACCCTCCCCCTAGATCCGCTACTGAGCGTAGAGTTGCCTTAACAACAAAGGGGCTAACTGACGTTGATTTGCTGACAATACACAATGAGACTGGCTGGGACGAAAAAGGAGTGGATATCAACAAATAAGAGCGTGTTGCCTTGACAAAAAGTGTGTTTAATGTTGCGGATGTGCTGACAATGAGACGGTAAGTTGCCCTCACAGCAAAAGGGGCCAAGTGACATTGATTTGCTGAAAACATACGATGAGACAAAGAAAAGCGATATACCCTGCAAAAGGCGGACAAAATGGTGCAGATGAACTTACAACATAAAATGAGACAGTGGCTGAGACAAATAAAAGCGAGATACCCTGCAAAAGGCGGGCAAAATGGTGCAGATGAACTTACAACATAAAATGAGACAGTGGCTGCGGCCTGGCAACAACAAAACGGTTGAAATGGATATCTACGAATGAGAGCTCGTTGCGCTGACAAAAGTGGGCTGAATAGTGCGGATGTGCTGACAACAAACAATGAGATTGTGATGATGACAAATGCTAGTGGTCGCCCTTTCAATAAAAGAGCTAAATGGCATGGATGTACCGACAAGATACAATGAGACTGCCTGTAACAAATACTAGTCAGTTGCCCTGCCAACAAGAGCGAACGGGGGGGGTCCACCCCCCCTGGGTATGGGCCTGGATATGGTCTGATGCAGTGATGGCGAGGTTCTGCAAGCTGCATGAAAAATACTTTGTAACCAATAACTTTGTCTCATTATTGGCTAATTTTAAACGGCTTTCGCATCAGTTATAAAGCAATTCGCAATAAGTTTGAAATCCAAATATGGGTGCATATCTAGAAATAGATGCACGAAATTGATAGAGATATAACTTCTAATATGAATAATAACAGCGCTGGATTAGCTTGTTAGTGTCAATTATTTAAATTAAAGTTAATATAAAATCCGATGTAGCGTATCGAATTAAAAATTTAAAAATGCGTGCCACGTAACTAAATTGTCCTCAAACAGTTAAACCTAAGCGACGAAATTGAGCAATTTATAGAACCAATCCGGCGCGCAACTCCTAGAGTGCGAATACACGCGGAAAGCTCAGAATAAAGTTTTTAAAATAACAACCCTAAGAAACAGCATCATTCACTGCAGCCATCATCGCTAACCTACACGCCAACCAAAACACCTCCATTCGAACTCATTTGACACCAAAGAACAACGCCGGATCAAGATTTCGATCATCTTTCAAGACAACTTGCAGTTTGATAGGTAACGCAATCATAGCTGATGCGAAGCGGGATTTTCCGGATTGAACGGGCTTTACCGACTTGTATAGACCACTTGTATAGACCACGCGAAGATTGGCTTCGTTGCCGAGAGTGCGTGTATTGAATGCTTGAGATGCGGGATTTTCCGGATTTAACGGGTTTCTTCCGACTATTAAATAGAACTGCGCCGGTAGCGTATTTATCCAATTCTTGTACGTGGCTTGGAGGGTAAAAACGTAGAAAAGATGTGATTTTATAAGGTCTTGTAAATGACCGAGTCGGTCAACTGTCCAGCAGGTAAAATGACTCCAACCGACGCTGTCACTCCACTAGCTACATAGGCTTGTACCTTATTTGGTCGTAATTACATATTATCACCTTACGGTAACTATTAACAGCCGTTTTAGCGTACGGTGAAATTTAGAATTCCCTATATCACTTAGTGGTTCTAAATTTCACCGAACATCGCTTAAACGGCCCCAAATGCGTTCTAAATCTCTTAAACGTGGAAATAATAGTCGGCTACAAGTACTCTATCACGTTGGATTGAATTTATTACATTTTTATGGCTAAATACAAGGATAAACATAACGAGTCGCATGCAAACCGGTAGTTCAAAAATACTGCTGCCTCTGTGATTGCTACGGAGTGACGTCATATTGCTGTCATCGTACTGGATTTGCGGTTTGATATTGGCACCATAGGCGTTGGTAAACAAAACACTTGTATCTTTGAGTCTGGTAAGTATGATAAGCATTGCCTAGTTGAGGATTTAACATATGCGACAAAACTTAATAAAGAAGCGAGCGCAATTTATGATACTTCGCCGGAAGAGCGTGATAGCGTAGCTCACATATCACCGAAAATCCTAGTCTCCTACGCTCTGCGTGACTCCGACGGGCGGCTGCAAAGGAGACTACGAAAATCCAAGCTCCAAAACAAATTAGAGGTAAAGTCTAGGCGCCTGGAGGTGGATACAATTTTGTAGGATTTATCTATATGGAGGAGTTTGTTTTTTAATTTGACACGAGAGCACATGCTTTTGGTTGCTGCCGCTTCTGTCGTATTTGTCGTATCAATTTGCCCACCGACTGCGCAGACACAACTCAATGCAACTCATACAACTACTGGTTTCCATATGTCGTATCAGTCGCTCCTACTTTATCTGTTTACGGAGAAACATGGCGGCAATAAATGAACGAGAAAGGCGTTTTGGCTTGTTATCTACTTTAACGGGCTGTTCAACAAAGGAAAAGGGACAGAGGAGAACGCAGAACACGCAGATTTCGGGAAGAGAGAAGAAGAGAGGAGCTTAGGCTGTTAATGTCCTTGTATTTTCGTTCCGCCTCGTCGGCAGATATGTGGAATTAATCGGTCAACTTCTTCCAGCAATTTTCTCTATGTTGTCTTTGAAAAATTTGTGATAGAGGCATTCGAATCGCTGCAGAGCTTCCATGAACAGCGACACAGAGAACGCATGTGTTTCTACCTTCGCCGCCATGTTGGAAACGAAGTGCATTGTGGTATATGTTTATGTTGTATTTGCCGTATTTGTCGATTGCAATGGTTTCGATTTACAAAATGCGGTTGCATCACGCCTATTTCCTGTCGTATCTGTCGTCGTATGGGATAGAACCAAATCTCAAGCGAAAAGTCGTATCTGTCGTGTCGGGTCGCGTCTGTCGCATCAGGCTGTTGCGTCTGAAGTTTCCATATGGTCGTATCTGTCGTATAGAATTTCTTTCACACGACAGAAACGACCGAAACGACAGACGCAACCATATGGAAACCAGGCTTTAGGGATATGCCTAAGGCACTCCGTCCATGACCCCTCGCGATCTTTCACGCCACCTCATTCTAAACTACGCAAGTATTCTAAATATTTGGCGCGTCTTGAGGACTCATATAGATCATTTTAGGGATTGAATCTTATTTCTTTAATACGATTTTTGCGCTCTGCTTACGCACATCCATAACTCTAGCAAAAAGATGTGATCAAATATCTAATATCTAAAGTTAACATAACCAAAAATGAAAACCCGCCGCATATCGCTGTGATAATAGGTAATTTTTTTAACCATCCAAATTGGGGGGGGGGGGGGGGTGTCCAAAACAAAAATGGTCCCCCCTCCCTCTTTTTAGCTTTATATTGATTAATATAGTTGATTTCCTGCATTTATTGTACAGATACAATTTATGTCGAGTTTACAATGACAATACCATGAAATATAATATTACACAATTTATAAAAAAAAAACTGGAAAAATGTCAATAACTGTGGAGCAGTCCCACAGGGTCATCTCACTCGCCCCCGTCAACAAGAGTGATCCCTTTATAGACATAATTATATTCTCAGTATGAATA
Source organism: Nematostella vectensis (assembly GCF_932526225.1). Lineage (NCBI taxonomy): Eukaryota > Metazoa > Cnidaria > Anthozoa > Actiniaria > Edwardsiidae > Nematostella > Nematostella vectensis. Next base: position 12,595,968 of record NC_064040.1, on the reverse strand, counting down.
AATGAAACAATGACATCAAAGCTGTGAGTAATGGCGAAGCATGAGCTCTGAGGCCAAGAAAACTAGACGGGTGTAGTTTTTTTCCCGAGGGAGGGTGGGGGGTGGGTGCGCCTTGGCCAACCCGTCCAAGCTCACCTCATCGAGGTTGAGACATTATGAATATATTACTATTGTGAGACGCTATTTATTTATTATAATTTATGCATACCGAGAATAGAATAAGAATTTACATCGTCCTTTTACCCTAACATATACAAAGCCTTGTTGTCGCCATATAGCCCGGTACGTAAAGGAGGGTCATAAAAATGCCCGCACGATTCAAGGGACATTAAGAAAAATGGGGGGGGGGGGGGGGGCACAGCCACGCCCCTACTGGTCATTTTCTTACAATAGAAAAAAATTGTGGAGGAATGGGGGGAGGGGAGGGGGCCTCCCCTGGTGTTACGGGACGGAAACCTATTCTCACGTTCGGCGTCACCAGGGCCTCATACATTATCACGCCCAAACACTCTAAATGCTAATAATCAAGAAAAAATACTGTTTTTATAATCCTTTTATCAAAAAATTGATTGAATTAACTTTTTCCTTTATCACCTGATTTGCAGCTAAGAATCGAAATAAAGATGTTACGATCATCACCACTGAGCTTGGGCCTATTGACATGTCAGGATACCTGTGCGCATGTCGAATTAAATAATGTGAACAAAGACCCTGTCTTGCAATCAGGTGCGTATCGTTTTTTTTATAATTATTTTTACTCACTTTCACTTGATACTTTTATCCATCGATATGCAGCCGTCAAAACAAGTCAAGCTCCTCCCAAGAGAGTTGCTGTCGTGGGTGCGGGGATGGCTGGATTTGCTGTCACAGTTGCTCTGGAGGAGAAGGGGTTTGATGTAGTTCTTCTTGAGGCATCAGACTACCTTGGTTGGTATTCCACTCTTAAACATATAGAATCAAAAAGCCCAAACTGTCGTGATCTCGTACCAGAACAATGAATACAATACACCAAAAACTGGAATTCGACTCTGCCAAATTTTCGTCTTTAATAAGACTTCTTCTTCTTCTTCTTCTTTATCTTCTTCTTCTTCTTCTTCTTCTTCTTCTTCTTCTTCTTCTTCTTCTTCTTCTTCTTCTTCTTCTGCCCTAAAGAGTCGAATTGCAGTTTTTGGTGTATTCCACTCTTAAACATAGATAGACAAGTGATATTGAGTATATTGAGTATGTTGATCTCGTTGTGCTCTTGTGGTAATTCTCACGGCTCAGGGTAGATGGCTGGAAGGGTCAATGTTGTTTTAATGTCAATGTTGTAATATCACTATCTTTGATATTTCAGGTGGTCGAGTCAGGACAGTCAAGCCTTTTAAGGGATTCCCCCCTGTTGATCTTGGTGCAGATTTTATCCATGGCTCGGAAAATGTCATTCATGATTTAGCACATGAAAACAACTGGAAAATAAATGAGGTTAGTAATTTGGAGGAACATTTGAAGACGTTTGGTATTGCATAAAAATGCAGACGACGGGGAATTTGAATCCAAAACTCCAAAGAGAAGCACTCTTTTTCAACAAAACCCCGAAAAAGAAGCACGCATTTCAATCTTCGTACGCCATTTTAGATCAACTAAAGCCTGCCAGTCTGTGGCATTTATGCGCGCGCAACATTGTAAAAACGGTCTATAAATCACAGGTTTCATTATTAATGTCATTAGCCTCCATTTTTGGCCTGCCCATGAATGTGACACATACACTAGCATCTTTTTCCTCCCCAGGGCTACGACGTATCTAGCGACCCGTTTGAGTCTACACTTTACCACAACGGCGGACAGCGTCTCCTTCATGGAACTGACCCAGATATCAGAAAAATGCTCGAGGCTGAGGAACAGATAACAAAAATTGGAGAACAATTAAACCTGGAGAGCACGAATGGTCATGAAAGTGTTGACCGATGTGACAACAATGCTGATACGAAAGAAATTTCTTGCTGTCAAACGAGACAATGTGGAATGCGCTGCACATCTTGGAATGCACAAGACATGGAAACATACACATTCGATAGGATACACCTATACAAGAAAATAAAAGAACTAAAACAGAAATGCAAAGATGGTGATGAATTAAGGTATTTAATAGGCCACTGGTCAAAACCTCAAACACTCAATATTCAATTTAAATCAGAGCCGTAGCTGACCACGTAAGATTGATGGGGGGGGGGGGCACAATACAGAAACATTAAGAAAATATTGGTGGGGCCACGCCCCTAGTTGTCACTTCCTGTTTAATTTTTAGAAATATTGGGGGGGGGGCACGTGGCCCCTGTGCTCCACCCCCTGCTACAGCCCTAAAAATAGTTATCTACACTACCTACCTGTTTTTCACACCTAAGAAGGAGGGGGGAGACCCCCGGACATTTTGGTAAGGTAACGCTTATTTCCCAAGCTCTACCAACAAAGGAAAGCTACCCATGTTATCCCTTCTGAGCCTGCTAGTCCACGTGGGGTCCTTGAAATGGGGCTGAAAAGGGGATTCTTCAAAATCACCAAATCCGCTTTATTAAAACAGCCCGAAATTGTGCCAAGAGGCTATTTTTTTGCTTTTTATTTTTGTATTTCGTACACTTGATTGGTTCGTACACTTCATTGGTTAGCCGGCTTTCGTTTTGTATTATTTGAAAAAGTTTTGTTTTTGAATTGCGTGAAGTGCCAGAAGTTACCCAGTGCTCAGATAAAGTGAGGAGCAGATAGTCTCTTGATGCACGAAAAAGATATGCATTTTTCTTTCCGTTTTGTTATCTAGTTTGTCTTCTTCTTGATAGTGAACACATTTTTTTTGCTTCTTAACAGAGCTGCCATGCGTAATCTTGATATCAGTCTAGCAACATGGCTAACTAAACTGGGCGCGACCCGGTCAACGTGGGATCTCATGGAGTGTACGGTTGGGCAAAATTATGGAGCACCCCTCTCTAAGCTTGGGCTTCTTGGTGTTGCCGAAGAAAAGGGATGTTGGGGTTATGGTCCTGGTAACTACAGGTTTAGCAGATCATCATTTCTTAAATAAAAATATAAGTCATTTAGTTTTTAACACCTTTGCAGCTTTGATGATGGATTCCTAAGGACAGATGCAATGTAACCAAGTGGAAGGTATATAGAGGCTCATTATTCAGCCGTAAAACGACTTGCATGATTGCTGAGCACGGCATTAGGGAAGAAATGTTGTATTTTTTAGAAGGAGGAAAATAGGAGAACCCTGGAAAAACCCTCAGAGTGAAGATGAGAGCCAATATATTAAAGTCACATCAAACCAGGAATCAAATACGAACCCAGACGCGAAAGACCCAGGAGCTTAACATAGCATAGCTGTACCACCCATACTCTACATATCTATAATAACAGTGTAATTCTGAAATAATATATTCATCATTAAAAACTATGTATTCTCTTCACAGATTTGAAGGATCCTATGAAGTGCTTGTTTCTCATTTCCTGAAAAAATGCCCTATGACTGATATTAGGACCAACTGGCCAGTCAGGCAGATTACCTGGTCAGGTTGGTATGGGTGATTATTTAATTATTTAATTATTATTTAATTCCTTCTTTTTTCTTGTTGTAGGCTACGTCTAGTGATATTAAGAGCACCTCGTAAATTGTAATTTCTTTGTTTTACTCAGGTCAAAATAGCACGTCATATCACCAGGATATGCAAGTTGCTTTAAAAATTAATATCAACGATTTCTACAAGAAATATAATTTCTTTGTTATACTTAGGTCAAACTAGCTCGTCACATGACCAGGATATGCAAGTGACTTTGAAAAGTAACAGTGGCGAAATAATATCTGCAAACTATGTCGTCATCACAGTCCCTTTGACAATCCTCAAGGATGGCGATATCATTTTCTCACCACCACTCCCAAGGGAAAAGGAATTGGCCATAGAAAGACTACACATGAGTACGGCTTTAAAAATTGTTTGTCGCTTTAAAAAAACCCTTTTGGGGTCAGTCTAAGATTGTTGATGTGGCACATGGATTCATAAGCCAAATATGGACTTATACACGTGACCAGCACGTGGACGGCGAGGAATGCCACGTGCTTGTGGGTTTCCAGTCTGCCGAGCATGCAGCCCAGAAGGTTCACCTAGAGAAGGAGGTCGTCAGGGATCGTTTCCTGGAGCAGCTTGATCAAATTTTTGGGTATGTTTGAAATTTATCGAAGTTAGCAGGTTGCTCTGTCCGTAGAATCCTTAGACTCAGTATTTTTTTAGGTTTGTCGTCCTTACACCTTTTTTGAAGGTGTATGCGGAATGTATGCGGAATCCCGGGTTTCCAATTGTGTCGTTCGACAAGGCTAGTACTTCGTGGATGTCATAATCATTCTCAAATTTGAGACGATCTGTTAATCCGGTTCCTTACATCAAACTACATAAAGTATATTGCTAAACAACTCTCGACATGTTCCAGCCGCTCAATCCATGAAAGCGTTTAGTGAAGATCTGACTCTACTGTGAAGACACTCGCAGAACACTTTTTGTTGGGAAATCATTCGCATACGATACCAGAAAACGCTGAACACTGGGACACAGACGGCGATTGCTTAGCTATAAGCATATTTTGTAAGGCTTCCTGATTTTGAATCAGAATTGTTCCGTTCTGGGCCTGAATAAATACGTTTGTTTATTATTGCCAACCGATACTGATAACTGTAAGAAAAATGTAAACAACCAAACCTAAGTTATTTAGTTATATCTCGATTGATTACAGTTGACCGGCTCAATTATCCAGTTCGGATTCACTTTTCCCCGTACACGGCTCTTGACGTCCCCGTGTCCCTTGATGATTGGTGGAGTGTCAGTGATCTAAGTAGCGGCTAGATGATACGCCTAACCAAACCTTTTGTCCGTTCCTTTCAGTTCCCATGAAAACCCTCGCCCAGCCTCCCAATGCTTTATGAGTTGCGTGTACTACCATTGGTCCAAACATCCTTACGTCAGAGGTGGCTACAGTGCATCCAGCGCGCATGCGTACGGAATGCGCAGCGATCTTGCCAAACCTGTCAGCGGTCGCTTGTTTTTCGCGGGAGAGGCAACTCACGTGACAAACCCCGCTACTGTCCAGGCTGCTATAGAGACCGGAAGGAGAGCTGCATCTGAAGTTTTCCAAGTGGCATCATCTCCAAGCACAGCGGCAGTGATGGCCTCGTTATCTAGAACTTCACTTTGAGAAGCTTGAAATAGTGCAAGTCTTAGGTGACACACAAGACATGTTTTTGAAGACCCCATCACGGTTTAAAGAACCGCGATAGCTTAGTGGTGTGATTTTCGCTTATCAATACTTTAATTCATATTTCCCAGCGCCATTTTGAAGAGTAACCCACTCTCTCGTTTGAGAGCGAAGCGGCTGTTGACCACGCACTGATTTGATGCGTATGATTGGCTTTTTTAAAGTTTATTCAGTGTTGGATATGTGTACGATAATTCATAGCTAATATCATCCACAGAAAAACGAATGTTCTACAAAACTGACCGTAAATTCAGTAAAAAGACAGGGTATCCGGGTCATTTGATGTCTGAAGCCTGCGAATTGGAGTATTGTCCATATAACAATGATACGGCTGAACATGTTTCTAGAGATTTAAAAGTTTCTTGGGCAATAATTTCCAGTGGTGCAACCTCGTACGAATATATTATGCTTTGTTATTTTTTGTATGTGTCAGCTTTCACTGAAAATCGCTTTGGTTCTCGAGGGAGAAAGGGCAGTCGCTAGACACTAAGGACTAAGGATAGAACTAGGGAGAGAGATCCGGGAACTTCATGTTTTACCCTTCTCCCTCTCAGACCGGTGAAAAAGATGATAACATCTGTCTCACAAAAAGGGGTATTTAGTTCCCCCAAACATCTGTCTCACAAAAAGGGGTATTTAGTTCCCCCATTTGTCTAATCTAGCGCAGTTCACCAATACACATGACTTTCATTTCAGTATTTTATTTGTGTCAATACAAGGCGTTATGCAGTAGACGCAACTAACTAACGTTGCAGATGGCCAGCAGCTAGCTTAATGACGAACGCGAAGGTCGTACCTGGGCTGCGCTTTTAAGTTATTGATAAGGTCTGCATTAATACAACCCAAAACGCAAAATCGAACGGCTTCCCACCGGACGATATACTACAATTCAACGACAAACGACCAAAGGCAAGCATATAATCGCCCTGTCTTACTATACCCAGTGCCAGGAGTTTACGCATGCACTAAAAACTTTTTACGATGACTCCTAGAAGTTCTAGGACCTTCCAAAGTGATTGAAATGCTCTTAATGACAGAAGCGTTCTAGAAGTTTTTTAATAAAAGGAAAGAGCAAAGAAATTCTCTAGACGTTCTAGGATAGTTATTTCAGGAATAGTCTAGCATAAATCTAAAATATTATCAAGTATATTTCCTTTCTAGAATCAGAGATGTACCGGGGCATCTCAGAGTTGTTGTTTTTTAGTCTCCTGACACGAAGAGCATTTCTACCAATCAATTGTGAGAGATTTCACAATGAATTATTTCCGAACTAATTGGCCTCACTATATGCCAAACTCAGCACGAACTTTCCAAGAAAGGCTTAAGTCGAAAACTGTTTCTTGAAAAGTTCGTACCAATCTAAGGCCTTCCTTAATAAGTGCATTTTAATTTACACTATATATTTTAAATAGTCTGTACAATGAGATTTTTACTTATTTTACCTTAACCTCTCCTGCTACAATCCTTTTCTGTTACCTATTTTGTTCTTAATCGTTCGTACTTTGCAATAAAATAGTCGACGGTTAACAGCATGAATGACACGTGATCTGGTTGGAGTACCTCTCGGTCAATACAAGGGCCTCTTATTTTGTAGAATTTGAAGACATGAAGAAACCGTTCATTGTAATCTTATTGTTGCGTATTACCCTACAATAACACTAGGTCTTTATCCCATAACTTCTTTTACAATGAAACGTAAATCTAGACAAGCTAGGTTTGGGGTTTACAGGGAACATAACATAACAGAAAGCATTTTTCTTAAGCTCTCGCGCATCCTAAAAGCTTGAAAGCGATAGCTTCGCGATTATGCAGCGATGGATATTGAGCAGCTTGCATGGAGCTTACAAAACAAGAATCAGATTCTTGACCTACGAATTTGACTTTTTCTGAATAATACAAAAATACTCTAAGATATTTCACACTCTTAACAAAGATTTAATCCACGCATTTAGAAAATTTTAGAACAAGAAACCCTAGTTTTATAAAAAAAAATCTTTTTACAAATCTAATATTACTATAAATCGGTATCTTACAAACCAGCGAACACGCTATATACTGGTAGGAAACACGACAGAAGGCAACCTAGTACTATAAACCAGTACTTTGACGATTAAACGTAAATAATAATTTCTATAGCAACGAAGTATTATCAACAATACCGATGGCCTAAAGGATCAACTATTCACTTACAAAAAGTAAAACTTTCAGGGATAGTAACATTTCAGTATACATAATTCAAAGAAAATTATACCCTTCAGTGGGAGAGCTTCTCTAGGAAATTGTTTTCTTTATGGGATCTTCTAAGTCTAGTAGAAGTCTAGAGGGCAGTTCTTCTAAAAGTATTTTCCAAGAGCGGTTCTCGAAAAATATTTTCCAAGATTTAAGGAGTGCAAATTGATGTGCATGGAAGCCGCGCAGATCCGCACGGAAACGTTCTGTTGGTCCAACTTGAACTACACAGTATTTAAATATTAAATAATAACGTTCATATACATATTTACATCTTCCTTAAAACACTGATACCTCTAGACCTATCAAGACCTAACGTTTATAACATGAGGTACTATAAAATATTCTAAACGGTGAGTGTTCTAACAACAATGCCTCCAAACGGAAGCCTCCTACATTGGCATTCGAATATCATAACAACCAGTATGACGCCATGAACCGTGTAATAGGCATCTGCCTGGAGTTGAATAATCTTCTACAATTTTTAAACAGTATATGTGTATTTTCATAGATCTAAATAATATATATATAATATTTATTTACTCTGGACTACACAATGATCTCAATTTGCGTACTGTTGCGGTGAACCCTGAATCTCCGCCATTCGTCCTTCGCACCCTCCTCTTTGGGAGACATGGGAGGTGTCAGTACTTGAGGAGACGAGCACGACGATTCGAGCAAACTCGCTCTGTTGTACTCGAAGCCCCTCAAGTCAGATGACTGTGTCGAAGAGGAGTTCGCCGAAGACGATGAGTCCGACGACGTTTGGTTGTAATACTTGCGTCCGTCGCTGGTCACTCTTTCCAGCGGTGCGTTGCGGGTTTTCTTGAGCGGTGTGCGCATGTCTAAGCGGGTCTGCCGCAGGTTGCGCTTGCGGTCCCGCCACTTGCCGCGAATGCATAGGATGAGAAGCAAGATAGCGGCAAGGACGACTAAGGAGGCGATCACTGGGATAAGGAATTCTTGGGTAGCCGCTGAAAAATGGAAAGAAAACGGTTTTTCGCGGTAGCCCGAGTTATATAATATTATGCCCTAGACAAAGCCTCTGTAATACTTCAAAGCAAATTTTCTAGAGGTTTTCCAGGTTTTATGCAACACTATCTACTACTGGTTAGTTAAACCTGGGAACTAAACAGAGGTTATATATTTGCCCAAGGTTAACCCTGTCACACTGAAGTATACCTTCTTTATACTATCCAAGTGGACTTGGGCTTTTAATCATAATAAACAAGGATCTCACAAACTTCAAAGGAAGAAATACGCCGTGGTGTTTAAACCAGCCTGCAGACTTTCTCGATATGCCCTTTCTAGTAACATTTAAAGCCGCATTGTCACCAGTTTACTTCCGGAGGTCCGACGGAAACCTCAGCCGTTAAAAGACAAAAGAATCTATTCGAATCCGAAATATTTAACTGGCCATCCGCTCTAAATTAGCAGACACATCTTCAAAGAAACTTCCAATAGACACACTGCTTTCTATATTTTGAAATATTTTTTGTGTTTTCCGTTAAAATCATCGGATATTGTTAGGTAATCGACCGGAAGTAAACTGGTGACAATGCGGCTTTAAGACACTGGACATATGTATTTACTTATCCTGTACTATAAGTATATTAGCACACCTAACACACGAACACTGATATTCGATCGCCATTTTTCGTCTTTAGGGGACTTTTTTTTGGTCTGCGCTATTGTCTTAGTAAATACGGAGTTTCTGAAAGTCGAATGCTATTTTGGATGGAGATCTTGTGTGTTGTTACTTGACACAACACACTAACATGGATACAGTACGCGATTCTATGAAGAGCAAGACTACTCACTTGGCTCCTGGTGATAGGAGAGGGTGACAGATCTCTCTACCGTCACTTCCTTGACCGCCACCAGCACCTTGTACAGCATCACATTTATGTCTGATCGACGGGTGTGGTTGGTACGGATAAAAACCGCAATGTCCATGGCAGCGACCTCGGCTACACCAGAATTTGGGCTACTCGCCTAAGGAAACAGACCCAGGTTAGTCACTTTAATGGTGAGAACGAGTGCGTTTCATGTCTGGTTCTTTGCATTTTTTAACATTTTGCTGCCGTAATCGTCGTCGTTGCTTAAAGAGCCCTTGTCAGCCACACATTTGTTTTTGTTTTCATTTAATATTAAGGCATACAATGTGCTAAAATCTCGAAATAACTATCTAAAAACAAAGTTTTATACTTTATTTACCAAATTCAATAAACAACATCGCATTTGTTTCCCCAAATAAGCCGATGGAAATAAATGCTTTCTTACACTTGGTACTTTGCTAGGATGACAAAATGGCGGCTGGCAGGGGCGGTTTAAGTTCTCTTTCGCCCTTGTTCCAGTGCCTTAGACCAGGGCACCAAACTCATTTAGACACGAGATCGTGCCTTGCTACTTACCACTGAAATGATGATCCCTGTATCTCTCTTCTGCTTGCCTGGTTTAGGCGCCCACGAGCCGTCGCATAGTAAGCGGATTTGCGCCTTACGCGCGTGTTTTTTCAAAAAAGGGAGGTACCTCAGCTGGCGGCAAAACTCTTCAATAAGCGTTCCCTGGAAATATAACAACATAAATTAGTATAGTGAATCAAATATTGGACTTCCAAAGAAATGTGATAAAAGCATTGCGGCATTAGAAACACGTATAAGTAACTTCCTATTAATACTTAAAACAAAACTCTTTATTTCAGCCAACAACTGCTAAGGATATTTCAAAAAGCATTGTTCTAACCTGCAAAACAGATTCATTATTCTCAATACTGAAATATGCAAAACTTTTTGTCCTGAAAATCTTTTCTCCACGTGCTTAGTGTATCGTATACCCAAACTCCAGGGAAAAAGAAGCATTAAAGTGAATCCATAAAGAAATACTTACATTTGGTAGCTTGTCCCAATCCAGAAGAATGTTTATTTTAGCGCAGTCCTGGGTCAGGTCATTACTGCGCGGCAAGCAGACATCGTCACTGATATCACTGTCGCCATGTGGTTGGGCCACGGACCATCCCTGGCACTCTCCATATGCGGGGCAGGGAGGCTTCAGGCAAGTGCCCTTTTTCGGAACACACACGCTACCCATGGAGCAAATGTCGTTGCTGACGGTGGAGCTGTTTAGACAGTTGTCCGGGCCACAGACCACCTTGGTGCATGTCCGGGTACCGTGGACACAGCTGCAGGTGTTGCAGTCTTCTTTGACGGTGGTGTTGTGGGACTGGAGTTGGTTATCGCCGTATCGGCACAGATTCGGGTCGTTTACTGGAGAGAAGTTATTTGTAAGTTAGATTTTGACATCAATAATGATCGATCGTAAAACCAGCCACATTGCTCCCCACTAGGACATTTAAAAAAGACGTTGCCGAGATTTAAAACCATAGATCACACTCAACCTTTACGACAAATAAGTACAGAAGCACGTTAACTCGTGCCCTAAAAAGAGACAAACACCAATGATAAACAATAACAAAGGACTTTTTTTCAAGACAAATAAGTACAGAAACACGTTAACTCGAGCCCTAAAAAGAGACAAACACCAATGATAAACAATAACAAAGGAGTGGTAGATGGACATTTTTTAAAGCAAAGGTACCTTCGCAATTTTTGCCGATCTTCCCAGGTGGGCACACGCACGTGTAGTCCCCGATTAGGTCCAAGCAATGAGCCCCGGCCTGACACGGAGACGAGGCGCACTCATCGATGTCAATCCTACAGTCTGGGCCAGAGAATCCTTTAGCGCATGCGCAGAGTCGAAATCCGACGCCATCCACGCACGTGGCTCCATTGTAGCACGGGTTGTTTGCGCAGTCGTCGATATCTGTTGGGGTGGGGGAGATTTTTAGAGATTGTTAACTGAAGTTTAACAGTAGTGTAGGAGCCCGCTCGTAAGGCCTAACAGGATTGGCTGGATTACCTCATCGTTCTATTGTATGAGTCCCATTCTATTGTTTTGTTTCCCATTGTTTTGTGGTGCATCAATCCAATGTAATGAAATCTTCTGATAGCTTTTACTTAACCCAAGCTTAAAGGTGTAAAATATGTGTACTATTGCCTGACGGGTTTCCTGTGTACTATTGACGTGTACTTACTCTTGTCACAGTAGAATCCTTCCCATCCGTTCCGACACAGGCAGACGAACTGCTCTCCGACCTGGTCCACGCACGTAGCATTGTTCTTGCATGGTTTGGAGTAGCACTGACCAAAATCTATTTTTAAAGTAGCAGCTATTAAAAACTCGTATAAAAGAACAAACAATTTTAGGTACAAGGTTTAATTTGAGACTTTTGTATATAGAAATATCAAAAATTATTAAATATTATCCTGTTCTTTGATCTGAGGTACAAAATATGATTAAAAATGTACACACACATAAACCTGTACATTTCTGTTTTTACGTTCGGCAAAGATTGGACGTGTTCATACAAAATCAGACATGAATTTCACAATCAATTCTATTCAACGCCAGTTTACCCTAAAATCTACAGACGCAAGAAGAATAAAGGAAAACCCGTCTTATCAAATTTTTCGTGCAGAGTTTACTCATTTTGACATGTTTCCCAGGTTAAGTATATATCACACCGATAATGGCATGGGCTTATTGCCAAGGCAAACAATGAAATGACTAACATCCCCTTATACAGACAGTATGGCGGAGAAAACATTCCGTGTTTAGAGAGGAGACATCCACGAGCAGGAAATAGAAAACCGAGGTTCGCCTAAAGTTGAGTTCACGTTTGAGCGATAATAACATATTCAATCACATATTCAATGTAACTGCAATTTCGTGACATATCAATTGGGATAAACTGTTTACAGCATCACAGATGGCGCATTTCACACTGTGTTTTTGGATACCAAAAGTGACGCTCTCAAAACTTAAATATTCATTTGCACGTTGTCGCGACCAGAAGGGACAAAAGTCTAAGCATCTTGTCGTTCTCTAAGCAAATATCATTCAAATCTCCAAATTAAATTGGGCGCTGTGAAGTTTGTTCCCTTCTCAAATGTATAAGCTTAGTTGGCCTTGGGATAATGTAAACAACCGCTTGTCCATTATCACAACGTTGGCGTGTTTTGATGACGTAAAATAAACAAAATGTTTTCTAGTCCAAAATCCGCTGCTTAACTTATTTTCATCATTATCTTAACTGAGTGCCTTCATTCAGTAAAACAGTGCAATTGACTTGATTTAAATTCTCTTTGCCTAATTTTCTCGCAGAAACGAGTCTAGTATGAAATCATCTTTCTTTGTTTCGTTATCCATGCATACTTCTTTACGCAAAAGTTTTTTTAATTTATGTAGAACACCACGCATTTTTATTGTAAACAGAACAAAATGTTTTTTTTCTTTTCCTTTTCCTTTTCCTTTTCCATTCTGTCAGTTATTTCTTAACATGGGGCGCGGTACCTTAAGAGCTATTATTTAATTTTTCCCAATTATACTTTTCAAAGTATGATAATCAAATACAGGTAAATTAAGGACAAAAAGACTCAAGAAACTTTGAAAAGAGCCCGGACTCACAATAGGCATAACCAAGAACAGCGCCTAAGAATATATCTAATAAACTGAATGACATAACGTAATAATAGTGTTGGTAAAGATTTTTTGAGAACTGCTGTTGTTTTGTTCCAGGGTTCACTAATGTTTTTTTTTGTGAATGTACATCAAAATTTACACTTATTTAAGGGAAAAAGTAGTTACAAATCGTTAGTAACATTACTTCTTACTAAGAGGCATTGTTCTTTGTCAACAAGTTTTAGATTTAATCCATGATCGAATGAAAAAACCTTAATGTCATCAAGTAGTTGTGAAAAAGGCCTTAATGTCACAATATTAGATGAAATTTAATACCTAAATATTCAGGATCACGGCCTATAGCTTATAAGTTCCAAAAATAAATAAAAATACTGTATAAATAGAGATATACAAAAATAATCATCCATGCACCCATGTCATAATTAAGTACCATTGAAACTTTATGTCGAGGATAACGTCGTAACGTTTGCATTGAGAGAGTTGAAAAAGTCGTATTTATTGAGGTTTCACGACGCTAAAAATATTACATGTCACATAAAATGTGACATCCTGACTTTGAAAGAGGCAAAAAAAATATTTATTTAATCTATCTTTTAACATTCTAAGGATAATGAATGTTTATTTTATTGTTTTTGAACCTAACCGAGTTGGCAGGTTCTCCCACTGTAGCCTTCAGGACACACACATTCAAAAGTGTGCATTGAGAGAGTTGAAAACGAGTCGTATTTATTGAGGTTTCACGACGCTAAAAATATTACATGTCAAATAAAATGTGACATCCTGATTTTTAAAGAGGCAAAAAATATATATATTTAAATCTATCTTTTAACATTCTAAGGATAATGAATATTTATTTGATTGTTTTTGAACCTTACCGAGTTGGCAGGTTCTCCCACTGTAGCCTTTAGGACACACACATTCAAAAGTGTCGTCAAGGTCCTGACAGGTGCCGCCATTTTGGCAGGGATTCCTCTCACATTGAGATGCCACTGAAATGGGAACAATACAAATAGGTATTGACAACGATGAATACAACAGCTCTGAGTTGGTCTACGTGAACTTCCCGCCCTCCGACTAAAAATAAAGCGAAAAGTGATAAATAGAAGCCATCGAGTTGGTCAAACGAAATAAAAAATTCATCGGCTTGGTTTTAGAAAATGGGGCGATTTATAATGGACCTATTAAAGTGATAAGATAACAATGTTTCCAGTTGTAAAATTGAACAAAGGTTTTAATTATAGCGCACTGTTAGGATCACAGCAAGGCACTCCAACTGACCAACATGCATCGAGCAAGGTCAGCTCAGTTGGCTTTGAATGAATTCAAACACTCGTGTGGAGTTGCTAGAAATATCTCTAAACCTGCTTGAAAACTCAGCTTGATATTAAAATTAATAGATACAGCCTTTCTAGAAGGAAAAGCACTTGGAAAAGAAACTTGAATTCAGCGTAAACTTCATATCAAAACTCATAGAACAAACTAAATTATTCAAACTTGTTATAAGCAACGTATTGTGTAACAAGGTAAACACTCTTTTCTTGTAAGAATTAAAATTAATTTGTAAACTTTGCAATAGTGTTGTGACTGGATAAAATAAGTATTTAGTCTTGGATTCGTTTATCGTTGGCTCCATTTACCAGAGGTGCAGGCCTTTCCCTTCCATGGCGGTACACAGGTGCATACGAAGTCATTCACAAGGTCGGTGCAGTTCCCGCCATTATTACATGGACTACTCTTGCATTCGTTGATGTCTAGAGCGGGATAATAAACCTTGTCAAGAGTTTATGGGCTAATTTTTGACACGAATAACGCAAAACGATAAAGACTAAAGAAAACAATAAATGATCTGATATCAAGGCATATTGCGTTTGAATAACTAACAGTCAAGATATTATATGGGGCGAGGGGGAAAAAAAGGAGCAGAAGCTTAAGAGGCTAAAAGGCGCAAGCATGTTACTCTTACTTAACATTCAATTTTCATAAAGGTTGGCTGGCAACGGCAACGTTAGTAAACATAAATGTTACATAACTCAAATTCAAACTGAAAATAGCCAAAATATTATCATACAATCGAAGTAGCTTTAGAAACATTACCGCAAAACAAGCCGACTTTAATTAAAAAAATGCGACTGGGCAACAAAAAAAATAATACAAAAACAAAACGACTTATAATATATTGCAAACTGCTGACGACCTTTATGTCGACTAGACTTTGTACAAATGGACTGATCCTTATACCAAATTCTCTCTACCATAATGAAGAGGAGTGCGATATAGAAGAATGGAAAATTTCTATTTAAAACTTACTGGTTTTGCAGAAAGGTCCTTCCCAGCCGTCTCGGCAGATGCACTGGTACGAGCTAATTCCGTCTACACAGGTAGCCCCGTTACCACACTCGTGCCCAATGCAGTCATCGATATCTAAAGCACAAGGAGAACTCATTTCAATAACGTCTATTCCCAGTGCCACTAATCACTGGCCTTTCAAAAACTAAACATTAAATACGGGCTTCGATTAAGGTGTGGTTTCCGGTTTTCGAGGTCGACATGACTTAAACCCGGGGTTCCGCTATAAAGGGAAAGCTCCTTCCACACCCGGGCTCAAATATGCAATTATAATCAGAACACTGCCACGCTAGCGGTCGAAAATCATAAGTCTCCTGTAAAATTGCTTATCTCTGAGCCTAAGTCGGCTGGAATAAAACTATTTTTGCACAGGTCCAATTTCAAATTTCGCGCTATCCATAATCTAACGCATCTGCATAAATTATCCTCGCGCTGTGATAAAATGCTTGTATTTTAGAGCGCACACAGCTTGGTATAGCATTTTTTTTTACAATAGATAGACACTTTTTTATATAGAAAAATCAAGGAATGATATTTATTTTGGTTTAGAATATGAAATTTAAATTTAGCCCTCAGAGGAATTGTCCTGACATGGTGACTCATTGACGGCTGATTGATAACTGATTGTTCTTGAGCCCGGGGATGGGAGGAGCTATCCCTTTTATAGCGGAACCTCGTGTTTAAACGAATCTGTATCATTGTTGTTACGGCATGTTGTTGCAATGTATTGCTCGCTTGTCAAGTAGAGAAATATAATAACTGGCAATAAAAGAAAGCGAAGAAAAATGGATACCTCGCATGTGGAGACATTCAAAGCCAAAACAGACGGCTTCGCTGACCGAACAGAAGATAGGATTATTAATTGACTCTTAAGTTTTGCCTTACCAATATGGCAGTGGTTTCCGGTATAGCCCTCATCACAGGCACACCTGAAGTCCCCGCCCTGGATGTTGATGCACGTGCCATGTGCACCACAGACGCCCGTGTCCACGATCTTAGTGGCGGATGTCCCATTGAACGACACGGCAATCTTACACGAGTCAATCACTGGGGAGGTAACAGGACATTAAGCTCAGTTACAATGCGGAGAGGATATAAGTGAAAGGCAAAGGCAAAGTTTGGCATACACTACCTATTTCCTCTCGAAAGAGAACAACAAAAGGATCTAGACGGGAAACTCTACATAGCCAAAAATCCCAACTAAGATTCTCCTACTATACTCGACCGAAAAACCGGTAGTTTGTGGTTACTCAAAAAAGAGCCGTAGCTGAATACCTTGTTCACAGAAATGCCCCCTGGTTCCAGTCGGACACAGACAGCGAAAGTTGTTGACCTCATCAATGCACGTGCCCCCGTGCTGACAAGGCATAGAGTTGCACTCGTTCACGTTAACATCGCAGTGGGTACCGACGAAGCCTGACTCGCAGATGCACACGGCCTTGTCCTTGCCGTTCATGCAGGTGGCGCCGTTCGCGCAGACGTGCCCGATGCAGTGATTTAGCTTCGTCTCGCAGCGTTTTCCTGTGAATCCGACTGGACATTTGCATTGAAAGCTTGCGACGCCATCCACGCACGTCCCAGAGTTCAGACACGGGTCCGATTCGCACTCATTGATGTCTGCCTCGCATCGTGGTCCCGTGAAACCCGCGGGACAGCTGCACATGAAGATACCAAGGCCTTGGATGCACGTGCCGTTGTTGGTGCAAGGGTTGGAAGAGCATTTGTTAACAGGAGACTCGCATTCTACTCCTGTGAACTCGGGTCTGTGGGAAAAAGGAATGTGAACAGGTGAGAATAATAGGGTAGAAGGAGAAGGGAATGAAAATAGAAAAGCCTAAAATGGAATAAATCTAGACAATAAGCACAAGAAAATGATGAGAAGGAAGAGGAAAGAAAGATGAAAAGGAGGGGGTGAAGGAAAAAGGTTTTTTTTTACTCACCTACAGCTACAAACGTATCCATTCAACTTGTCAATGCAACTCCCTCCGTTTTGGCAAGGGTTCAACCGTCCACAGTCGTTTATATTATGGTCACAGTTCACGCCCGTGTACCCCGGTGCGCACCTGCACTCGTAATCATCCACTCTGTCAATACAAGTGGCAGAGTTTTCACACGGCGAGGAAGCGCAGTCATCCCTATCAACTTGGCACAGGGAGCCCTGATATCCTGCGTCACAGACGCACTTGAAGCCATCCACCCGATCAACACACGTGGCGCCGTTCTTGCAAGGCGAGGAGAGGCACTCGTTGATGTTGGTCTCGCAGAAGGCACCGGTGTACCCAGGCAAGCACTGGCACTGGCTGCCTCCATCGGACAAAAAGTTGCATGCGGCACCGTGGAGACACGGGTCCGGGTTGCACGCGTTGTTGCCATCCACAGACGGGACGGAGCAGTTCCGGCCCGAGTACCCATCACTACAGACGCACTTGTAATCACCGATCAGGTCCCGGCACGAGCCGTGCACGCAAGGGTTAGGGTAGCACTCGTTGTCCTTATACTGGCAGTTGTTACCATGGAAACCGATAGGGCACACGCACTGGTAACCATTGACGACGGCGGTGCAGATTCCTTTGTTCAGGCATGGGTTGCTAAGGCAGTGGTCGACCAAGAGGCCACAGTTCTTTCCGGTGTACCCAAGCGGGCAATGACAGGTGTAGTCGTTGAGTTGGTCTATGCATGTTCCGTTATGCTTACACTGACCGGCACAGTCGTTAATGTCTGAAATCGGCAAATTGCAGATAAATCATACGTCTTATACGTCTTATATTCCTCTTACGTAAGAGGGCAAACTCTCAAAATTAAATTTGAGGTACCAACAGTTAAACTCTATGTTCAATGAGCACTATGCTTGAAAGCGCAGAGCAGGCTTTGGAAATTTGTCCATGAAAAGAGCTGTCAGCTTGAAAGAGCGTCCACACACAATTTGCATAGTGTGAACAATTTGAACAATTTTCTTAAATCATCCTCGAGAAAATTTGCTAATGGTCAATTCCTACTGATCAAAAAGACAAACGTAAGTTAAAAAAAAAACACACACAAATTGGTCCTAATATAACAAATTCCCACAACCCCAGAAAAAAAAAGGTTGAAAAGAGCAGCCTATTAAATTAAAAGATAAATTTTTAACGAACATGTTAGTTTAAAAAATAAACTTTTAACCGCCGAAATACATCCATGACCAAATCGCTTCCTCGACCATTACAACTATTTACACATCTCATTGCTCGTTAGGCGGTGCGTCAGTCACCGTATCGACTGGAGACACAGCGGCACCGGTGGCTTTTCAATTTACAAGGGCACCTAGCATCGCCATGTGCTACTTAAGAGGCTTGTTTACAGCGTTTTATTTCACTTGCGAAAGTTGTGTTCGCGACTTCAAGCTTTTGTAAGGGCCGGTTCACATTAAAACATAAATAGAAACAGAAGTAAAAAAACGGAAGAAAATTAATTTTGTGTTTGAACCGGCGCGATGTAAGTAGCTAAGATCCCGCAGTAATTGGTGCAATACAGTAACAGCGTCCCTGCTATGTAGAATAATGAAATAAGCAGAAGGCAAAATAAATCAACCGCAAGCGCCTTGGATAGGTTCTTATAATATGTTTGTGTTTTGACAGTTTATTCACGATGTTTTCAAAACAAGCAGAGAATTGACAGAAGAATATGGAAATTGTTAAAAATTCTTCTTATGTTAGTAATGCAATAGGATGAACCATCGCTTTGTTAATATCCACTCCTTACACAAAAACGATGACAAGTGCGCATTATAGACGAACAACGAAGAATTGTTTATCCTTCGAGACTGTTGGCCAATTTGCCCTAAGGGGAAGAATTAACATTTCAAAAGAACAATTAAAATTCGAATGCGATAAGTCCTTTATGGCTGTATGTACGTCCACGAAAACACACCATCCCTTGCTGCTAGGAACAGCTGACTCTTTTGAACGGAATATTGCGCGCGTCATGAGCCGGTTTGTTAGCTCAGCGTGTAGTATAAACAACTAAGAGACTTCTCCGCTTGGCCTATTCCAAGACGTCGAATACCAGTATTATCATTGAAGCAAACAGGAGAAATGTCATCTCACGTCTACTTACTCTGGTCGCAGTTTTTGCCTTGCCATCCTTCCAAACACTCACATGCATAGTCGCCAATCAGGTCGATGCATTTGCGACCGTTGATACAGGGCCTAGCGGCACATTCGTTTGTATCTAGGTGGAGATAGTAACGTCAGAGAATAAGTGGAGGCATAATAACCACTTAGGGACTACTTTAAGACGACAAGATGCACTTGGGGAACGAAAAAACAGGAGGCACTCGATAATAAACAGTATTTTCAAACTAAAAAGCTTCCGTTAACTTATTGAGAGCGCTTCAAAGCGTCCCGTCACCCAGAAATAGCACATTGCATTGTTATTGAATCCTTCCTCTATGTTCACATCACAATGTAAATTTAGACAAACAGGTGGGGCTTCAGATGAAACTTAAAATTTTTCAGAATAAAAGATGGCCGTCAAAGTAATTAGTATGATAGGGTAACAATGCCGTACTTTGGTCGCATGTTGGCCCCTCCCATCCGTGAGCACATCGGCACTGGAACCCAGTCTCAGTGTTAATGCACGTCCCGGCATTCTGGCAGGGTTGGCTGTGGCAATCCTTACCTACAAAGAGAAGGATCTGTCAGACAGACGCCAGGAGATACCACATACCAAGGGATTTGTAGTAATTGGGGTCATAAGTGCAGCTCAGAAAGTTAAAAATAAAGTACTTGAAGAGGTAGAGTCGTAGCTAAGAGGTCTGTAAAGAGTTCGAGTATTGGTCTTGCCTGCTTTATTGTTTCAAGTTTCGTTTTTTTTCTGCTTCTAGCGTGGTTTAACACCCATGTGCAATTGCAATTACACAATTCCATTTTGCAATTTCAATTTTCAGAAACTGGTAAAGAAAGCTGACTTACTGAGTTGGCACGTCTTTCCCTCCCAATCTGACGTACACTGACATTGAAAACCTTCAATGGTATTGGTGCAGCTTCCATTATGGAGACAGGGGTTCGATGCACAGCTATCAACACCTATCACAGAGAAAAGATTGCATGGTTAAGCCCACTCTTTTTTCTTGCACTTCAAGGAAAATTGACTTACGTGTTTCACAATTGATTCCAGTATAGCCAGGGTGGCACTGGCAGCGGTGCTGGTCCGGCCCAACATTGAAACAAGTGCCTCCGTTTTGGCAAGGAAGATGACGACAGTAGTTCAAATCTATGATCGGCACGAGATTCCAAGTTAGAAACCCACAGAGACACCAGAAAACAGCAACAAATGTGTGTGTACAGCTCACAGTTACCTCTGTCACACAGCAGCCCTCCCCAGTTGAGCATGCAATCACACTTCCACGGTGTGGAGCACGTACCGTGCACACACCCCGGATACCGCTTGCACTTGTTACAAAGCTCTCCTGTCCAGCCGGGGTCACACCTGAAAGCCAAAGTGAGGGCTAAGGACACTTTCCAATACTTATGACCATAACAGGCCTGTACCCAGGGGGGGGGGATGCAGGGGTTGCGAACGCACCCCCCCACACACACACACACACAACGGCCAAAGGTCCACTTTCGGTTCTATTGGACATATGTGGAGTATTTGTAGACAAAACTATAAAGCATAAGTTAGATCAGTCTGTTATGTAGCCAAATCCGACAATAAACATCCCTTGGCAATACTGCAAAGGCATAAAAAAAATTCTTTTTTTTGTTTTTTTTCGGGGGTGTTCAGATTTTTATCAGAGAACTTCCGAAAAAATTAGGTCCCTTTTTTCAAACTTTGCACACCCCAAAGAACAATCATGGGCATAGGCCTGCATAAACCTTACAGTTTCATGCATCAACACAGCATGGCATCTCGATAAATTTTTTTGTGCAATAAAAACCTTGACCTGATACTGTACTTACAGACATTGTCCTGGTGTTGTGCACCTTCCATGTTCGGGATCACATCCAGTCTTACAGATGGCTGAAGGAAGAAAAAATAATCAGTGACACTTTAGAGCATGGGTAAGCAAGAGAGAGGGTCCAATCATGCAATAATATCATGGCTTGTACATCTAGTCACTACCCATATAAATGCATATTATAACAGAGAAGTATTCAAGTATACTATGTCCTTTACTCACTTGTGTTCATTGTTCATGTTATAATCCTTATGAGTTCTCATGCATCTAAGGCCCCCCTTGTCATGCCCATCCCACCTTTAAACATTCTGCAGACACCTTACCAATATCACAATGATCTCCTCTCCATCCAGGCAGACATATCTTGTGGCCCTGCTCGTCACACGTGTAGTGCCCAAATATATCATCTCTTGGCTTGCATAGAATAGTGCAAGTTCGTCCATAGTAGTGTTCATCACACACAACCCTAACATTGTACTTGATGGATGCTGTTGGGCCATTGTATGAGTGACTTTCCCATGTCTTGTTGGGAAAGAGGATGCCCCGTAGGGATGTTTCATCAATTAGTTGGCTTGCTGCAGAAGAGAGGGACAAATATAATTGCAAGGCAAATTTATGTGTAAATTAAACTATCAAATGTAAATCCCAGGAAAGAGTTTCTCTACAATCACCAGTAATTGTTACACATGCAAACCATCATCACAACAAGTATTCAGGATTATGACAAATAATGGCAGAAATGTTTCCATGTGAGAGCCATGAAATAAAAAATACTGTCCCCTTTACTCACTTGTGTTATCACTGTCTCTTGCCTCTAGCACCAGGAGATATGTTGTCTACATTGAAAAACAATGAAAATCAGGCATTTTTGCATAACTCAAATAACTCTAACCTGAACCTGTTATAAAAGACACCAACTTTATGATCTGCAAGTTTGCAGCTTTGGAACTTGTTCAATTGTTACATCCACTCTATAACCAGAGTATTAACAAGTTCATAGCTAGACAATTGGAGAGGGGGGCAACCTACAGTGATCTTTTTTAAGGGCGGCAGGCCATTTTTTTCATAATGTACTTTGTAAAATTTGGACTCTACTTGGAGAGCAGCTGGTATCTTGCTCACCTACTGGGTACACCCTTGCCACTAGGACTATAAAAAAATTTGGTTAAGGGACAAATTCTAAAGAACCACCAAACATTTACATAATGAGAAACTAATAATGGAAAAACAATTAACTAAAGCTGAGCATCCAAACAAAGGGAAAACAGGTACCTGTCTTTTAGTATGTGACAAGTAAGGTTTAATAATATTTGTATTGGTAAGACAGAAGTAGTTTCAA
Source organism: Nematostella vectensis (assembly GCF_932526225.1). NCBI lineage: Eukaryota > Metazoa > Cnidaria > Anthozoa > Actiniaria > Edwardsiidae > Nematostella > Nematostella vectensis. The sequence continues at coordinate 12,573,301 of NC_064040.1, read as the reverse complement.
AAAAGTAAAACTCATCACAGAAAAAAGTTGCAAGTTTGTGAAGTGTAAATTTCAAACTAATGTTAATTTTGAAAATAGGAAATAGTTATCCAAAAAATCAAACATTTGACAAAATCTCTTTTTGTAGTAAAATGCAATCACTTTATGTAGATATATAATTTTGAAATATTTTTTAACTGCAAGTAGAAGCAGTATGATGGAATTACTCCAGTTTTCATCTATTATCAATGCTCATTCAAGGCATTTCATAGAAAAGATGGTACTGCGGTTTCAAGCCATGTGTTGGAAAGATCAGACCACTTTATTATAATATTGTCATAAACAATATTCCTTTTAACCAGTACAAGACAAAATCAGAAACTTAATACATGCAATTATTGTGGTTTGTGGCTCAAGTGGTGTTGAGAATTGCTTCTGTTAATAAGCACACTAGGGGGTGAATCATTCTATCTTGGTTGTAGTTATAAAGTGTATGCTGTGACCATTCCTTTGTGTGAAAACTAATCTGAATAAACAATGTAAGAAATAATTCTTGGGTTGTTAGTAGTCAAACAAAGGAAGCTAAAGAAAATGCAAAATGGAAGTTGAAAAAAAGAAAATCCTCTTGAAATTATGCTCTACGTGTTAGATATTGAATTAAGGGCAGTACATTTGTGACAATTTGGACCAATATAGTGTATTTTGTAACTTGATATGTGAATTGCGGAGAGCAGTGTAAATGGACTACCATTATTGAAGTAATAGACACCTTTTGATGGAAGTATGTGTGTGTGTCATTGATTCTTGTATATAGGACAGAAATGGGAAAGATAATGGTTCTATTTGGAAGAAATTGTAATGAATGACACAAGCCTTTTAGCAAGCCTTCAAATATAACTTTTGAAAACAGATGTTGGATATGAAAACAATATCATGCTATATATATGATCATTATGCATGAAAAAATTAAATAGTAATCAATCTCACTACATCTTAAAACATATGTCATTAAGTGAACTTGGGCTAATCTAAGAGAACAAATTTGATGCAAAGACTTGATAAAACTTGAATAAATGTTTGAAAGCCTTTTTTCAGAACTTTGTAGCCAAAACATTTTTAAAGGTATTTAGACTCTGACATTCTATTGTTTGTAAAAACTCTAAACTTCACTTACAAATGCTGATAACTTCAGTGCGAAAATGCATTACGTGAAAAGAAAACTACGGAAAGAAAAATAGAGCGCGCGCCCAAAATGGGATAGATACAAAAATTGTACAAATCTTGAAATGACAAAGTTGATTATTTGTACCCGGTGGGTGTTTTTTTAGCTAAACAGCGGGAAAACATTATTTTCTTATTATGATGCTAAACGACTTTTTGATCGTACCACCGGCAGATTTTTTCGCGCCATTTGACTATATCGGCCCTAGAGCTAGAAAAGCCAATAAAGTGTACAATAAAATTGCAAATCCAGTCTTTTGGTATGGACCCGACTATTAATAGAAAAACGCTAGCAAATAAAGTCAACAAGTTCCACGGCAACGGGGAATTGCAGCCCGGCATGTCCAAGCTAATATATTTTTCTGAATAGAAAGTCAGTAACTACTGTACTGTTTGTGTAGATACTTTGAATTTTTCCAGCTTAGATTTCGCTCGGAAGTATTGTTTGAACACGATTCCGGGTTTCTATGGAGGCTCAGTTTTTATTAGCTATAAAAGGTAGAAGACTGGTATGGATTCTTTAAATTTGTATATTTTGGACGCTGGATTGTTTGAAGGCACTACGGAATGATTTCACATTGTATTACAAATCCCGTCAATTTCAATTGATTTACATGAAACAGAACAAAAGACTTGTCAGAAAAGACACGTGGCCTGGTGATTAGGCCACGGTAAACAACTTTCAAAACGTTCATCCAATCGAATGGAAAAATAAACCCTTGAGGAAAAAAACTTTCCCGAAAATCGACCCTGTCTAAATATCTGCAGCTGTATTTATTGTAAAATACAGGGGTTTGAATGTATATCTTATCGTCGCGAAAAACTAGAAGCGAACGTGCTAAGTCTCGACTGCAAAATACGCAACAGTCATAAGTCTTGTTTTGCATAAAAAATACGAAAGGTCTTTGAAGACTTTTGGGCGAAATTGTTAAGACTTTAGTGGAAATAATTCGACCTGCTTTTATCTGGGATAAATGTTTGACTGTCTTTCCGGCGGCACGATACGAATGCGTTTAATTTTTCTAATCTGACCGCTAAGGACCGATCTGACCGCATGTATTTCGGATTGATTATTTGAGGTTTTAGAGTCATTGTAGCAAGATATAGTAACGGCGGTTCAAAAAAAGAAAGCCACTTGGCTTTCTAGGGGATTTAATGTTATTACAATTACGCATGAGGGACGAAATAATACTCATCAGTACTAGAACAACATAGACACAAAAAGAAAATCTCCTTCACTTACCAACCAAGAAAACGTGAAGCGCAGAGATACTATTTGCTCGGATGAATCGGTTACGGTGAATGAATTTCCTCCAAGAACTTTGGTGGTGTATTGTCCAAAAGTACAAGTTCCAGAATTGGAGCCCGCCTGTCCGTCCGAAGGTTTGAGACAAATCGTAAAGAAGGTTTCACAGGCGTCGAGGCAATGGCTACGACTTCCGTATATTGTACGACTTCCATCGCAGCATTTACCATTTCTCAGTTCACCGGCGACATTTTGAATGGAAACAAACTGGACCTCAAAGTTCCCAGCCCCTAGAGCAGTCTGAAAAGGAAATTAGAAAAGTTTGTGAATTTAGAGTAAAATCATGCACCTGACAGTAGGAAAAATTTCCAACCGACCTGCAGAATACAAAACTGCAAAAGCGCTCCGAAAAAAACTTCTTTCAGTAGCCAACCTAAACCCATATCCAGTGCAACAACGCACTACGTGATAGACCTTCGCAGGAGGACCAGCGCAAATTTCGCTAGATGCAACATGTATTATCGCTTTGCAAGTGCTCCTAAATAATTCTCAGTTCTCGCTCTGTTGACGATTTGGATTGAATAATGAGAGATCGCGCCAGATGGAAGTTCAGATTTGAGGGGGGTGCGGTAAAATTGAGCATTGAACATGCGCAATGGCGCTTCTCATTAATGACGCAACATTATTCGGCATACTAACGTTATAGCTTCTCACTGATTGGCTCCTTAGACTTCTATTAGACTTCTAGGACTACTTAAAACTAAAGCGCTTTTCACGAGGACTTTACTGGGATACATTAAATAAGATTTTATGCAGAAAACTGCCCAAAAATTTGCATCGTGTTCGCTTTACAAGCGACTGAAAATTTTAATACATTTGGAATATCATTCTAATTGGCTTGCCACAAAGAAGGAAGTGCACGTTATAACAGATTATAAATAGTGAGACGTCTTTCGTTGCCGTCTTTTAAGACTGAAAGACTAAATGTTTAGCGCTTTTCTTTCAAAGATCATGAGATCGGTAGCGGCTATCTTTGATATAAAGGTTTATAAATGAAAAGCATGCATGAAAAAGACCCTGCGAAATCCGTGCTACAATCAAACTTTATTCCAAATAAAAAGTGTAATGATTTATAAACTCAAACACTGGTGTTAAGCGTACGGCGTTAAAAATATACAAGCAGAAGTGAAAAGGTCGTTATAGCTTTAACTGGTCCAGTATTGATTCGGGAAATTAGGCGGGAAAAACCAGTTACGAACACCTGTCTCTAGATAAGCCCCCCTGCCGATTGAAGCTAGCTTTTATACGACACATTGCAACTTAAAAATAGTTTTTTACAAGTCAGAATACAGCTAACGAGACTTCTTGTTTCGATGATTTGACGACTTTAAGTGAAAGGGGCGCGAAAATATGTGTTTTAGCTTGTTTACGTGGTTTATAATTCAGAAAAGCGTCTTCTTTTTCGCGTATTCACCTTATGGGGATCGAAAAACTAGAGATAAAATAAAGGGGGCGTCGGCTTACATGTTTGTATATTGCGTGATTGAGGTCTGAAAGAAATAAGTAAAGTAAAGATAGGCTTTTTCGTCTCGGGTTATTTTTGATTATTGACAACACCGTAGGGCAACTAGATCAATATCTGTCACCTCTAAATGATGCTTCCTTCACTTGGGAAATAACTTATATACAAGACGAAGACTAAACAAGGAAGAAAACAAATAGAAGAAGCTGCAAAATATGGCTTCTAATTAAGGGAAGTTTTGATAAAACTAGCGAGATTGTAAAATTGCGCAACGTTAGAGCATAACAGAGTTACATACTCATGCTAAGTGACATTTTTATTATACATGGTGTATTATAAGCTAGTAAAAGCTTGGATTATCTATTGGTTTGATTGGAAATTCGATAAAAAGGCGGGAAAATACTGTCTGGCGTTGAAACAAAAAGTTGTCAAAGCTCCGTAGTCCATTAGTAGAAGTAATTTAAAGTTGCTGTTAAGAGATCGACTTTATCAGGGTTTTCTCGTAGAAGGTGAAGGTCGATATGTATATGAGTCTCATGGCGTGGTACAACAATTCAGCCACCAGTTATAAGAAGCCTCAATTGATAAATACAAATTAACACGATCCAGAAAAGTAAGAAGAATTAATACGAGAACTACCAAAAATCCGCCCAGATGTATTGGGTTTTATTAGTTCTGGTAGGCGCTGGCATTAATTGACTGATTCTTATTCACGTGAATTTGAAACGAAATAGCGCGGGATAGCTGTATTTACCTACCTTATGGAAGAGGTTCAAAACCAGGAAAAATGTTATTGAAAGCCAAAGATCGACATTCATGCTTGAATCATTCGCTCGCAATATGCGGTCTCTCTGACAAATCTTCCCAATTTCTCCAACTTGTGAATCTAATCTTTCTGTACCACTCCGCAGTGCAATGCAGGGTATGTTAGCAAGTGTGTAGAGCTAGTGAAGAGGTGCTTGCATAGTGATGCTTGCCTTTAGCAGCTCGCTCGCCTAATGTGTAGGCCAAAGGACCCCGTTGCTCTAATTTGAGCTGACACGACACCCAAAGAAACCCCTTGTAATTGATAAGAGCTCGTTACAATTCAAAATTACAATAGACGATAACAATGGTTTGAAGCTTGTGCCTCAGACATCTAGTTAACCATAGTCAAGGGAGAGAGGGGATTATACGGCGCCAGTCCAACATTTAGAACTATTTAAAGTGTTCGTTGGATTTATTTCTTGTCAGAGAAAAAGGCAGTTTTCTCAATAGCAGATATATCGAGTTTTAATTTGATGTAGGTAAAGTTCATAGCCTTATAATTATGTAAACACATTTAAAAGTCCGAAAGAAAGATCGAAGACGCATAGTATTAATGAATAAAGTTCGCAGTAAAAGTGATAAGCTTTAATAGTTAATGTTTTAAGCGCAGATAAATAACGGTTTAACGACATTGTAATTTGCATACGAAAGTTCATATAACTTTTTTCGGTCGGTTGCCATGAAACGATTTGATAACGAGCTATCTCTTCAAAACAACAAAAGCGACCACATGGCTCCAGGACAGTTGAAACACGAAACAGAATTATATCACCAATGAATTCAGCGCCAAAAAATCTAAAATATAAATACAGAATAGTTATTGAAAACTAAAACACTTTGATTACCGTGTGTTTCAGACGCGCAAATTTTATGCGAATTTCACTTATTACAAAGTTCCACTCGAGTGAATATACATTAAGTTTACAAGTGGAAAGCGCGCCGCCGAACTTGGGGGTCAAAAAATTAGAGATTTGGTGGCTGAAAATATGGTCTCCAAAATGCAAACTCGGAATAAATTTGAGGGTTGTGGTTGACTTCAGGCCAAAGACAAGTAGTCTGTCTAGAAGTTAATTCACACGAAGAGTAGTTTACATTTAAAACAAAGCGACGCATTAGAGGAGAAAAAAGCATTCAATAGCACCACGTGTGTTTAAGTTATCGAACCAAGTAAGGTCGCGTGCCTTAACAATTGGTATTCAAATTAAAGCACACCTGTAAAAAAGGCGTATTTTGGGGTCGTATCACGAAGTCAACTGATGATTATTATATTCTACAATCAAAACACTTATGACATTGGTTTAAAGAATCATGAAATGATAAATTAGCCGATAGAAATGAGAATATTGGAATCTTTTTAATTTGAATGAAATCTCTTGCTGGTTTTGAATTGTCGCTCTAATTACCTGGTGTGTAAAGTTCTGTGTATTCGGGTCTTAGCCGAACAAAAACGAATAAACTAAGGCTCGAGCCGAAAACACTAGCTATGAATCACCACCTGTGTTAACTAACAATAAGTGAAATTCCGTAACACACTCAAAAACATAAACGAACTTCTTAAAAAAGACTCGGACTCTTGGTATACTAGAACAAAGTCTAAACAACGCGATGGTACAGCTTGTCGTGTTTAAGCTCACTGATTTAGAGACAATGAGGTTATCCCGGGGGGATTTGGAATGCTTTAGGAGGTGGACACAAGCCGTCCTTCATTCACGTGGTTCACAAAGCCCTCAGGCGTGATACGTGATGCTCGTTGAACATTTGACGTTTTTTTTTTAAATTTCCAGGCATCTTTGATTTCCTGACTGTCTCTGTTAAAACCTTTAAAAGAAAAAGTCGACAACAACGCAGATTTATGTTTTTTAGAACGATATTTCGGCAGGCCAATACCTGCCTTCTTCAGGTTATAAATGAGTTACAATGGCATGTTATAGCTAGTATATGTACAAAGTTCATTGATGATTAACTAACAAAAGGTAAAAATAGTAATTGAGTGACAAAGTACAAAGTTCATTGATGATTAACTAACAAAAGGTAAAAATAGTAATTTAGTGACTTATGGAAGATGGTAAATAGGGTGGTGTGGATTACTAAGTAGCTAAACGGTTTCTTCACGCCGGTTGAGGCCACCGGGTTCAAGAGTGCCAGCGCGAGCTATCAATGTGGCTTCTCTTGCTTTGCGGATGGAGTCGCGGTTATTTCTTATTTTTTCAATAGGTATTAGCTCTATGTCAGAAGCTGAGTGGTTGGGTTTTAGGAAGTGTTCAGCGGCGTGGGTTGGTATGGATCGAGATTGAGAGTCTACAGTTCTGCGGTGGTCATTAAAGCGTTCTTTTAATTTGCGTTTAGTTTCCCCAATATATTGAAGGTTACAGCGGTTACATTGAATCATATAAATCACGTTTTTAGTATTGCAGGTTATGTGGGAGGTTATAGGTCGTGTTTCACCTGTTGAGAAAAATGTGTAGCTTGTAAGGCCATCGGTTCTAATATAGGGGCAGGTTAGGCAGTTTTTTTCGCAACGGAAAGCACCGGGAGGTTGGTTGGTGGGAGAGCGGTCGGAAGGTAGCTTGGCTTTAACGAGGATGTCGCGGAGGTTAGGTGAGCGGCGAAAGGCGACAAGAGGGGGCTCAGTGAAAACCTTATGGCATCGCTTAGACGAGAGTAGAAGGTTGTAGTTTCTACGGATTATGTTGTTGATGTTAGGTAGTGTAGGGTTATAGGTAGTGACAAAGGGGATGCGACGGGAGTTTTTGTGGTTGTTATTATTAGGGCGTAGGGCGTCAATGCGGGAAATGTTAGCAACGCGTAGGATTTGTCTCTTGAGAAAAGCGGGTTTATAGCCACGCTTGAGGAGGTAGTTGGTGAGTTCATTGCAGCGGTTATTAAAGCTTTCTTCTGTAGAACAAATGCGGCGAATACGGAGGGCGAGGCTATAGGGGATGGCCTTTTTGGTGTGATGAGGATGGCAAGATGAAAAAAGAAGGTGTTGGTGTTTGTCAGTAGGTTTGGAGTAGAGGTCAGTTTCGATTTTACTATTAACAAGGGAGACATTAACGTCAAGAAAAGGTACATTGTTATAGGAGTGGGAGCTTGTAAATTTAATGGTGGGGTGTAGATTGTTAAGATAATCTACAAAAGCGTTCAATTTGTCTAGGCCCTCAGTCCATACAACAAAAATATCGTCGATGTATCTTAACCACGTATGGGGTTTGTAGGGGGCGTCACGCAAAGCGTTGGTTTCAAATAGACCAAGAAAGAGACAGGCGAAAGAGGGTGCCATGCGTGTGCCCATTGCGGTGCCATGCTTCTGGAGGTAGTGTTTGTCATTAAAGGAGAAGTTGTTCATTTGGAGGATCATGCGGATTAAATCACAAATAGTGCCAGCAGGGATGGGGTTAGTGTTACATGTGCGAAGGAAGTGGTGACAAGCGTTGATGCCATCATTATGTGGAATATTAGTATAGAGGCTAGAGACGTCGAGTGTGACCAGGAGAGAGTCTGTTGGTAGGTTGCTGAGTGTTAATAAAATGTTTAAGAAGTGGTTAGTGTCTTTAACGTATGATGGAAGTTTACTTACTAATGGCTGGAGGTAGTAGTCTACAAATTCTGAGATGCGTTCGGTGGGGTGGGAGTTAGAGGAAATAATGGGGCGTCCAGGATTACCATGTTTATGTATTTTAGGGAGTATGTAAAACCGTCCAGGTTTAGAGTCTTTGGGTGTGAGGTAGGATTTAGTGTCCTGATTAATTATTCCGTCCGTGTGCATTCGGTTGATGTAAGTTGTGACTCGTTTTTGTATGTCATTAGTAATGTCGGCATCTAATTGTGTGTAGAATTTAGTGTCATTAAGTTGTCTATTACATTCATTAATATACCAGTCTTTGTCCATTACGACTGTGCCGGATCCTTTGTCTGCGGGTTTGATTATGATGTCTTGTCTTTGGTTGAGTTGTGTTAAAGCGTTACGTTCACCAGGTGTGATGTTAGAGCGAGTCTTGTTAAGTGTAGAGTTTTGTATCTGTAGTTTGACAGAATTAAGGAAGGTGTCGAGTGAGTTATCCCTGCCTGAGGAGGGAGTCCAAGTGCTTTTGTTACGGAAAGGGTTAAATGAACTGTCAAAAGAGAGAGTATCATTATCATTGGGTTTGTCTTCATTAAAGAAATATTCAGCTAGTCGCATCCTACGATTGAAATCATATATATCAGCGTTGACTTGAGACCAGTCGATTTTGCGTGGTGTAGGGCAAAAGGTAAGGCCGCGAGCAAGAACAGAAGTTTCGTCGGGCGATAGAGAAGTGCTGGAGATGTTTATTACCGATGTGCTGTCAAGAGTAACAACGGAGTTGTTTTTACGTCGTCTTCGTCTACGGCGGCGTCGGCGCTGAGGGGCTGGTGTCGCAACCGGTGGTGGGTTAGTATTAGGAGCGGCTTGGGGAGTAATAGTAGACGTATTATCGTTGTCGGGATTAGGGAGATTACGGCGAGAATATTTGTTATTGCGGCGGTTTTCTAAGAGCGATTTGAGCGAGAGAGCCATGGAATCTAGTTTGCGACAGTAAAATATGTAAGCGTTGTTAGTACATGACCTTTCTAATAATGTTCTGTGATGGAGGAGTTCCTGAGATGATGCGGCGATCTTTCTATTGCACTCTCTTGTTAACAATTTTAGGTGCTTGGTAGCGGCGTTGCGTGAGATGAAGTACCATTGTCTGTTGAAGTTCCTATCGTGAGATCTTATTGGTGGTCGGGGCAGAATGGGTTGAGGTAGAAGGTTGTGCACTCTATAGAAGGTGAAGTTGATGAGGTGGTGCTGGAAGCGGACAAGTTTCAGCTGGATTTTTTTGGTCTTGTTGAATAGCGGAGTTAATGGGTAAATCAAGTTATCAGTTAAAGGTTGAGGGTCACTTGAGTCCATGAACATGTTTGTGACAGGTCCAGGGTTGGTTTCTATATCCATCGATTTTGCGATAAGGATTGGTAACACGAACAGCATGAAAATGGCGGGACGATTGAAATTGGCGGGACAATCGTCCCGCCATTTTCATGCTGTTCGTGTTACCAATCCTTATCGCAAAATCGATGGATATAGAAACCAACCCTGGACCTGTCACAAACATGTTCATGGACTCAAGTGACCCTCAACCTTTAACTGATAACTTGATTTACCCATTAACTCCGCTATTCAACAAGACCAAAAAAATCCAGCTGAAACTTGTCCGCTTCCAGCACCACCTCATCAACTTCACCTTCTATAGAGTGCACAACCTTCTACCTCAACCCATTCTGCCCCGACCACCAATAAGATCTCACGATAGGAACTTCAACAGACAATGGTACTTCATCTCACGCAACGCCGCTACCAAGCACCTAAAATTGTTAACAAGAGAGTGCAATAGAAAGATCGCCGCATCATCTCAGGAACTCCTCCATCACAGAACATTATTAGAAAGGTCATGTACTAACAACGCTTACATATTTTACTGTCGCAAACTAGATTCCATGGCTCTCTCGCTCAAATCGCTCTTAGAAAACCGCCGCAATAACAAATATTCTCGCCGTAATCTCCCTAATCCCGACAACGATAATACGTCTACTATTACTCCCCAAGCCGCTCCTAATACTAACCCACCACCGGTTGCGACACCAGCCCCTCAGCGCCGACGCCGCCGTAGACGAAGACGACGTAAAAACAACTCCGTTGTTACTCTTGACAGCACATCGGTAATAAACATCTCCAGCACTTCTCTATCGCCCGACGAAACTTCTGTTCTTGCTCGCGGCCTTACCTTTTGCCCTACACCACGCAAAATCGACTGGTCTCAAGTCAACGCTGATATATATGATTTCAATCGTAGGATGCGACTAGCTGAATATTTCTTTAATGAAGACAAACCCAATGATAATGATACTCTCTCTTTTGACAGTTCATTTAACCCTTTCCGTAACAAAAGCACTTGGACTCCCTCCTCAGGCAGGGATAACTCACTCGACACCTTCCTTAATTCTGTCAAACTACAGATACAAAACTCTACACTTAACAAGACTCGCTCTAACATCACACCTGGTGAACGTAACGCTTTAACACAACTCAACCAAAGACAAGACATCATAATCAAACCCGCAGACAAAGGATCCGGCACAGTCGTAATGGACAAAGACTGGTATATTAATGAATGTAATAGACAACTTAATGACACTAAATTCTACACACAATTAGATGCCGACATTACTAATGACATACAAAAACGAGTCACAACTTACATCAACCGAATGCACACGGACGGAATAATTAATCAGGACACTAAATCCTACCTCACACCCAAAGACTCTAAACCTGGACGGTTTTACATACTCCCTAAAATACATAAACATGGTAATCCTGGACGCCCCATTATTTCCTCTAACTCCCACCCCACCGAACGCATCTCAGAATTTGTAGACTACTACCTCCAGCCATTAGTAAGTAAACTTCCATCATACGTTAAAGACACTAACCACTTCTTAAACATTTTATTAACACTCAGCAACCTACCAACAGACTCTCTCCTGGTCACACTCGACGTCTCTAGCCTCTATACTAATATTCCACATAATGATGGCATCAACGCTTGTCACCACTTCCTTCGCACATGTAACACTAACCCCATCCCTGCTGGCACTATTTGTGATTTAATCCGCATGATCCTCCAAATGAACAACTTCTCCTTTAATGACAAACACTACCTCCAGAAGCATGGCACCGCAATGGGCACACGCATGGCACCCTCTTTCGCCTGTCTCTTTCTTGGTCTATTTGAAACCAACGCTTTGCGTGACGCCCCCTACAAACCCCATACGTGGTTAAGATACATCGACGATATTTTTGTTGTATGGACTGAGGGCCTAGACAAATTGAACGCTTTTGTAGATTATCTTAACAATCTACACCCCACCATTAAATTTACAAGCTCCCACTCCTATAACAATGTACCTTTTCTTGACGTTAATGTCTCCCTTGTTAATAGTAAAATCGAAACTGACCTCTACTCCAAACCTACTGACAAACACCAACACCTTCTTTTTTCATCTTGCCATCCTCATCACACCAAAAAGGCCATCCCCTATAGCCTCGCCCTCCGTATTCGCCGCATTTGTTCTACAGAAGAAAGCTTTAATAACCGCTGCAATGAACTCACCAACTACCTCCTCAAGCGTGGCTATAAACCCGCTTTTCTCAAGAGACAAATCCTACGCGTTGCTAACATTTCCCGCATTGACGCCCTACGCCCTAATAATAACAACCACAAAAACTCCCGTCGCATCCCCTTTGTCACTACCTATAACCCTACACTACCTAACATCAACAACATAATCCGTAGAAACTACAACCTTCTACTCTCGTCTAAGCGATGCCATAAGGTTTTCACTGAGCCCCCTCTTGTCGCCTTTCGCCGCTCACCTAACCTCCGCGACATCCTCGTTAAAGCCAAGCTACCTTCCGACCGCTCTCCCACCAACCAACCTCCCGGTGCTTTCCGTTGCGAAAAAAACTGCCTAACCTGCCCCTATATTAGAACCGATGGCCTTACAAGCTACACATTTTTCTCAACAGGTGAAACACGACCTATAACCTCCCACATAACCTGCAATACTAAAAACGTGATTTATATGATTCAATGTAACCGCTGTAACCTTCAATATATTGGGGAAACTAAACGCAAATTAAAAGAACGCTTTAATGACCACCGCAGAACTGTAGACTCTCAATCTCGATCCATACCAACCCACGCCGCTGAACACTTCCTAAAACCCAACCACTCAGCTTCTGACATAGAGCTAATACCTATTGAAAAAATAAGAAATAACCGCGACTCCATCCGCAAAGCAAGAGAAGCCACATTGATAGCTCGCGCTGGCACTCTTGAACCCGGTGGCCTCAACCGGCGTGAAGAAACCGTTTAGCTACTTAGTAATCCACACCACCCTATTTACCATCTTCCATAAGTCACTAAATTACTATTTTTACCTTTTGTTAGTTAATCATCAATGAACTTTGTACTTTGTCACTCAATTACTATTTTTACCTTTTGTTAGTTAATCATCAATGAACTTTGTACATATACTAGCTATAACATGCCATTGTAACTCATTTATAACCTGAAGAAGGCAGGTATTGGCCTGCCGAAATATCGTTCTAAAAAACATAAATCTGCGTTGTTGTCGACTTTTTCTTTTAAAGGTTTTATTAATTAATCAACTGTCGACGCAGACCACAAGGTCCGACGCACACCAGCAGATAGAGGCTGTCCGGTGGTTTCTTCCTACGTTTCTGTTAAAACACGTGCTTAAATCAATACACTTTATTCTATACAAAACAGGAAATTACTTTCTCAAACGATTTTTTTACTAATGCTAAATAATATTATAGAAGCCGGGTCAACAATTGCTCTAGCCAATAAGGTTTCTCTTGATACGAACGAAAACATACTTCGAACTGTAACTGTGTTTTGAACAGTGAAAGTGTTCCCTCCGGCTGGTTATTTGCAGGGCCTTAAAATGTTATAAAAGTACCTTTAAATAACAATAAGCCTTTTTTGAGAGTGAGTTTACATACACTTTAATTGCAGGTGATAGATATGACAGCGAACGTAAAAGCGAATGTAAAAAATGAAAGATACGCTAATAAAAATAATAGAAAGTACAATTTGCTATAAGGGCAAATGCATAAGCAAAATAACGAAACATTTTTATCGATATGTCCCGTTAGCAAATCTATAACATGATATAAAGAGGAATAGAGCCTTGAAGGCGGTCGTGATGTGCTTAGACTCAGAATGAAAGAATTGTACAGATAACATGTGGTTCATGTGATATTTGGGAACAATTAAAGTTTGCAGATAATTAGGCTAGTCGAAGCCAGATATTTCGAGCTTGACTTAGTCCAAAATAACAAAGTGTTCTTTCACGCGTCCGATAACATCTCAACTAGCGACCATTGGTCGCCACGTGCTCTTGCAAAGATAAATTCCCTAAGCAGCGTTGACAATTTCTTCTCAGCTAACGATATCAAAGAGAGACCTTCGCAATCACATAGTCAGTGTCACACAGTTTAAGCGTGACGTCACACAACTCAGGGGTCGTCCCTCTAACACGGATTCAAAAGTATCCGGATTCGTTTCGCCGAAACGCATCACTTGATCCGCGTCCACACTATCGTTTTCGCATCGTGTTCGCCAGGATCCAGACGTCCACACTAACACGGATTCAAACGTTTGAAAACGCTGAAAAGTACAGGGTGACGTCATTGTTATGAAATGCGCATGCTCAAAGCAGCGCGCGCCTGCGATATGACGCCATCGTTTTCATTTTGATACTGATTCGACCGTCTACACTACGGGCTAAAGTATACGGCACTACGGGCTAAAGTATACGGATTCATTTTGTTTCACTTTCGACGGCGTTTTCAAAAGTATCCGGATTCGCGGGATCCAGCGCGCGTGTTAGTGTGGATGGAAGGCCTAAACGGATCAAAAAGTATACTCAAACGAATCCGTGTTAGTGTGGACGGAAGGCCTAAACGTATCAAAAAGTATACTCAAACGAATCCGTGTTAGTGTGGACGGAAGGCCTAAACGTATCAAAAAGTATACTCAAACGAATCCGTGTTAGTGTGGACGGAAGGCCTAAACGTATCAAAAAGTATACTCAAACGAATCCGTGTTAGTGTGGTAGTGTGGCCCCTAAGTGTAAGGGGACTATATTCTAATAAAGTGACCCTAAACAGTGTCACGCAACAGAACAGTGTCACGCGTGTATAGAGTGCCTCACACAATGAACGTGTAATTCAATACGTTCAGTGTCACGCAAACGTCATATTCCCAATTGGATTAATATTGTTGGAAGGGGGAAGGGGGGGGGAGAAGGTTAATAAGATGTCTTGCAATCCCGTGAGACTTACCGCGTTAAATTCGTCTTTCGTTGTGTTCTTATTTGTTTTTAGGCCCTGGAAAATATGAACTTTTGTTAGGTCATGCGTGGACGACCCTACAAAGGAGAGGTGTTAGTGACCTAGAGACACACAACCCTGTATACATCGGGCACACTAAAAACCTTATAAAGAACATTATTTAGTAAAGCTTGTATAAAGTGGACAGCCCCTGGGTGCCCAATTTAGCGTTTAATGCAGGGGCCAAAAAAGACTCCCACTCTTGAAATACAGGTAACCCAACACCAATAACAGGTAACCCAGCACCAATAACACAGGTAACCCTACACCAACAACAAAGGTAACCAAATAAATGCACTAACCGAAGGTTCTAGAGTCTCCAACGAAGAGTTCGCTGAATTTTTTTAGATGTACTGTGAATGGAGTATTTGCTGCCTAGTGTGTGTCACGTGTGAACAGAGCTTACGTTTTCCCTAGTGTGAACAGAGCTTATGCTATTCCTGATGTAAAAGCCAATAAACGCAAAGCGTCCTTAACAGCACTTAAACGAAACATTTTGTCCCCCCTTTATATCCCTCGGACGTCTAAAACGCTTCTATCTTATAAGCTTTTAAATGCTCACAAAGTGATTAAAGAAAGTGGCATTTAGAATAGCACTCTAGCAAGCAACAGAAAGTTATTAGTCGTTAGCTGCGGTGTATACCCTCTCAAATGTTGTCATCCTGGAATTTCTTTACAGTGTATAAATGGAAAATAAAAAGATCTGGTAATAAAACCGATATATATAAATAAAGATAAATAAAACGATATTTTTTAAATGGATCTCAAAACTTATATCCGTACGTATTTGGGAGGTTCTGTATTCATGAAACTGGATAAATTGCTTTTTTAAGTATTTTAAGAGTGAAATGGTTGTTAAGGCTGAGATTGTGACACGGCACATCGAAAATTCGTTCATTAAAAAAATGGTCATATGAGCCATTTCAGTACCGGAAATTGAGAAACGCAAGATAAGTATAAAAAAATTAATAAATGGTCCATAAAAAAAACATTAAACGCGTTTAAGCAGCAGAGGCTCTTTCCCAGGGACTTTTAGATCACGCGGAAATATTAACTACTTGCAATGTCGATACGCCAAAGCCTCAGTTTGATATTTCCGAGGTTTGATATTACTCGAGGTCGAGGTGATATTATATGGCTTTTTAAAATATAAATGACAAGAAAACAAATCAACTTTCGCTTTCGCGCGAATATCGACTAGTTTATCGATCGATTTCAAAAAGGCGGGAAAACAAGAAACACTCGCGCGCTGCCAAATCAAAAATGTAAATGAGTGAAAAGATTCAACAACAAGTAATTGGACGACTTTTGGAAGCTACAGGTTTTATCATACATGAAGTTGATCCAAACAATAACAAAGAAAGGTGAGTTGTCAGTCTTCACGGCATGGATGGAATGTTTAGTTCGAAAACTCCACGGTATGTGGAGTTTTCGAGTAAAATGAAAAGGCCAATCGCTTTGTGCTTTTTTTGATTTGATGGAAATATTGCATTTACAAATAACAGGTAGTATTTATCTTAAAGAGACTTTTCTGGGTCTTTACACCCCTTGTTATTTATTCATTTGTTTGTTTATCCGATATAAATAATTTAAGCTTTGTATTTCTTGGCTATCGGTGGCGGCTCGTGATCTTATTGTTTTCTTTTTGTCAAAATTTTCCTCTTCGATATCTTCAGGATAATAAGAGTGCTCGTCCTCTCCCATTATCAACTTTAAGACCTGTTTGTTTCTTGTTTTTTTTTTGTTGTTGTTGGCTTTGGTTTTTTGGTCGATTTTGTTTTAGAAAAATTCGTGCAACCGAACAAAGCAACACAAAAAAGCTCACAAAATGCTCCGAATACGGAAAAAGAGGGCCAGCTGATTAAACATTTATGTTTCTTCTGGGTGTTAGAATTCGCTACTCGAATGCTCGCTGTCGACCCCTCCCCTCTTCCCCAACTTGGGGAGATAAGATAAGCGGGGACATATCGGAGCCATAAATGCAGCTATTTGTACTAGTTTTAGAAACCCTCCATCGCCCACCTCACCGTGGAGTTTTTGTACCTTTGCCATCTCCCGTCCACTTCTTCTATCGTGATTTCACTAATGGTGTTGGAGACTCACCTTGATTGCTCCTTTATGTTCTGGATCGGCGCACAAACCAGCTGTAAACAAGTAAAGGGGTCAGTTTGAGGCATTTTAGTAAAAAAAAAACATAACCACATAACTTTGCAACATCATTTTGTAAAAATACTATCGAATATTTCATAAAGATCTGTGTTGGTCACCACATCAGAAGTGACAATTTTTCAAGATGACTATTTTATAAAAGGTGCTCGTTATGTAGAGGTGGTCGTTATGTAGGGGTGATCATTATTTAGAAGTGGCCGTTGTGAAGTAGTGGCCTTTATCTAGAGTGGCTGTTATTTAGAGGCGATCGACGTAGATGTGGTCGTTATGTTAAGGTGGCCGTTATTTATCTAAAAATGGCTGTTATGAAGAGATTAATGATGTTCACTGCGTTGTGGTCGTTTTGTTGAGGTAGCTGTTGTGTAGAAAAGGCCATTGTCTACAGATTGTCGTTATATAATGATGGTCACTGCGTTAAGTGGCCGTTATATTGAGGTAGCTGTTGTGTAGAAAAGGCGATTATCTGGAGGTGGTCGTTATAAAATGATGGCCACTGCGTAAAGTGGCCGTTTTATAGAGGTAGAGGGATGTGGTGGTCCTATTTAGCAGTGTAAAGTTTTTAATGCAGTCATTTAATATAAGTTTTTAATGTTTCCCCTCCTTTCAGACTTTGAACGAGTCATTTATCTTTTTCAATGATCCATTTAGTAAAACGTTTAAAACTGTTTTAAAAATAGCTTACTTCGCAAGACATGAATGGCCTTGACATTTTGCTAGGTGTTTGGCATATTACCACTTATTGAAGGCGGATAGATTAAACAAGACAAACGCACACAACCAATCCTTCTATTTGAACTCAAATTTTTAATTTCAAAACTGTTAACAAGAAAAGCAAGTGCAATATTTCGGAATATCATAGAAAACTAAAAATAAATGAAAGTATTTCTACAACTGAATGATCTACAACTGTTAGTATAGGAAAGTCTGAATAAAATAACAGACCTTGTTTACGATAAGGTTATATAATTAAAATATATATTTGTATTTTTTATTGTCCCATTGGAAACGAACTTGGAAACCAAGGTCAGTTTAGATAGGAACTGAATTAATATGTAGAATCAAATGATGTAAAGAGAAGAGAACGTCACGGAGGCGAGTTACTAAAGAGCTTGAGAAGAAAATTATTTAAATAAAGGCTAGGCAGAGAAATAATCGAAGGGGGAAGGGGGGGGGGAGTTTGGTATTTTAGGTGAGTAAATTCTTTCAAAGCGAGCATGGTATTTATGGTGGTGTTTTGACAGGAACGCATTATTAAAAAGGAAGGAAAATAACATAAAATTGCTTGAGAGAGAGAGGCAGAGAGACAGATAGAGACAGAGAGAGAGAGAGATACAAAGACAGAGAGACAGAGACAGACAGACAGAGATGAACGGACGAACAAAAATGGAAACGGGTAGTAAAGAAGAAATTGACGAAGGTAGGGATTCAGATAGGAAAATATTGTTTTTGGCGAATGTTTTTTTCTTCGCAGTCGCGTGTTACTCATTACACGAGGGGAATCAAAACATGTATCAAACCATCACCGAAAGTAAAATTCGTAACCCCACATTTGATTTATCTTTGTAAAATCAACCGACAAATTGCTAATTAAAAAACTTGGTCAGTCTTATTTGAAAATATAAATTTTCTCATTGGTGTCTCCGCAGGTTAATACAATAAAACAAGAATTCGATGTCAGTTGAAATATAGTTGTCATGAATGCTAGGCAGTTTAAGTTAATTTGGTACAAGTTAATTAGTTAAGACATAGAAACTACTTAAACTATCAAAGAAAATCTAGAAATTACTTTACCTAAAAATATTTACGAGCTTAGATTCCCTTCCTATGCCAAGGCTCGCAAAGGCTGTTTTAGCCGTGATTTAGTCGTATGCGAGTTGCCCGCAACACATCTAAGACTCGAGTCGTAGAGTGTAAATCGGCCTACGACTCGGCTACGATGCCCGACTACGAACGTCGAAGTGTGCTAAGACATATTGTTGTAGGCGGGTCGTGTACGACTTAATCGTGCTGTCTTAATCAGCATTAAAGTTAAACACTCATATTCTAAACAAAGAGGTTTTATTGCCCTTTTCGCAGTTAATAAACAACAAAGAAAACCAATAGCGAGGAGAGATTGGCGCACACCTTTTGTTGGTTAGAGTTGCAAGCCCTCTGGCAAATGAATGTTAAAGTTTGTTTAGGCACACGTGCTTTAAAGAAAATGCCATTATGTTTCCTGAGGTATTGTGCAAGTTGCGGGTATGCTACGGAATTCAAAAGCTTCCAAGGCTAAGCAACGGAGTTGTTTTGAAAAATATGAATGCTACCACCAGGCATATGATTGTTGTCGCAGCCGTAAAACTAGTTCACAGCCGAATTCGCAGTTTCGAGACCGCAAAGAATTCCATTTTTTACTCGTCTCGGAAAAAAAAAGAGTAGTAAATCAAACTTTGCGTCGAGAAGTCATTTACAGGCGAGCAAAGATTCTTTATTCACGGCGGTCGCAAGACTACGAACTCGGATGCAAACGAGGTATGTTTATCTGAAAAACGGGTGGCTGAAGAGCCACTAAAAAGTCCATTGCACGAAACATCAAAACAAAACAAAAATTTCATCGATCATCGATACTTAAAACAACATCTTCATGTTATGTCTAGCACAAAATAAAATATAGAAAATAAATTCATTAATAAAAATAACGAACAAAACATTGACGAATGTTAGTGAAGCGTTTTTTTTATGCTTACCGGTTAAATTGACGACAAAGATATCACACTATTAAAGGCTTTTTCAGCTAGTTACACGTGATTTCAAAAATAAAGAATAGAAGTAAGAGGTAGTTTAAAATAACGGTTTAAAGAACAATAACAAGGCGTGTTTCACTTAAAGTCCTACAAAATATTGTTAAAGTTTAACTTTATCTGTTTTAGTATCACTTAAAGAAAGGCCCTGCTTAGTATAAAGCCATAGAAAGGCCCTGCTCAGTATAAAGCCATAATCCTTTGTGGAAGCAAGTTTGGGAAATTGTAGGATCAATATCTGTTCTAGCATGGTAAAGAAGAAAATATCTGCAATTTGACTTTTGCATGAGGTTTTGCTCGCGTTTTATCATACGATAATGCAACGTAAACAAACAGCGAATAATTTCTCATAATAAAGGATAGATCGCTTTTCTTAGACTTTCCTTTGATGTAAAATAAACATGGATTGTCCTACCAAGTCCATTAAAACTGCAACAGCTTTAAAGGAAACATGTAAACAAGCGTAACGAAATACTTCAAACGCGGCACTTCAACATGAAGTGCACTGCGAGAGAAAAAACATGAAATCATAGCAGCCAAATTCAATGAAGTTAATACTGCTTTCACAACATAGTTATTTTTATGTGACAATTAAACAAACCTGTAATAAAAAGAAGTAGAATAGCTGTGTTTATGGGAGGTAATAAAGGAGAAGGGACCATTGCTGTTTGGCGCGCTTCCAGAACCTGAAAGAAATTCACAGAGTCAGAATTTTCCAGAAAAAAAATATTAAAAAATACAAAAGACTAGACTCATTGCATAATCAACAGTAAAAAAAACTTTCCTTATAATGCATGTCAGAAATGATATAATGGAAATGTATGTAGATAACATAACATGTATTTAGATAACATAAATAAACGTGTGCGTTCAAATTGGACAGTCTTAAAATTGGTTACGTAGAGCCCAAAAGGCTCAAGTTGTGTCATTTAGAATTACTGGTTCAGGGGGAACACCTAACCATTCGAACGTCTAGTCGATTTCAGGCAAGCTTGATCCAAATTCTCATAATTGCTTATAGCTACTAGCACATGTAACTCGTAGGATATTTTGGCATAAACTGTTTCCGTGATCATTACACACCTCGCTGTCCTTACGCAGGGGATACGAAAGCACCCACACACCTGATCGGCCCTTCCCCGCGCTCTACCAACGACTCTCACTCTTGCTAAGGAGACTATCCGATAAGTGAGCCACTAATATGGTATCTGCGAGGAGCTTACGCCTCCAGTCTAGTTAATGCTCCGTGGTATTTGGCACTAGACTCGTGAATATTTGATGATGCCCCAATCAAAAGGCACCTGTACTACGACATGAGGAGTGATTAATTCTAGACAAGGCGGGACTAGGGCCGGCCTGAAGTACTTCGAATACTACGTACACCCTGGCCTTGACAAGGAAATCCCTAAGCGTGTTTGTGTAAAGTCTACACACAGGAAAGTCCGGTGGCCATCTCCAATTCCCGGTCTAGACATGCCACCGTCATGTTGCCGGGTTTCTAGCTATTGTTTTTGTGTCGTGTTGTAGTCTCAACATGCTGGTAACAAGTGCATTTCTCGTGGTCCAAAACTAGCAAATTACCCTTTACTAATTTCATAAAAATCGTTCTTCAAGCTCATTAAATTTTTTCGCAATGGTGACGGCAGAAAGGGGAAGGGCGCTCTCCTTAAAGTCATCATGGTAGGGCAACGCGTCAAAACAACTGCCTCCTAGCTGGTCCCTAGTAACAGCTTGTGTGGTGCAGTGTGTTGGTGCACGGCTCACTGTACAGGGGTCCATAGGTACAGCTTGTGTGGTGCAGTGTGTTAGTGAATGGCTCACTGTGTAGGTGGTCCCTAGATACAGCTTGTGTGGTGCAGTGTGTTGGGGCATGGTTCACTGTGTAGGTGGTCCCTAGATACAGCTTGTGTGGTGCAGTGTGTTGGTGCATGGCTCACTATGCATGTGTCCCTAGGTACCACTTGTGTGGTGCAGTGTGTTGGGGCATGGTTCACTGTGTAGGTGGTCCCTAGATACAGCTTGTGTGGTGCAGTGTGTTGGTGCATGGCTCACTATGCATGTGTCCCTAGGTACCACTTGTGTGGTACAGTGTGTTGGTGCATGGCTCGCTGTGCAGGTAATCCCTAGGTACAGCTTGTGTGATGCAGTGTGTTGGTACATGGCTCACTGTGGAGATGGTCCCTAGGTACAGCTTGTGTGGTACAGTGTTTTGGTACATGGCTCGCTGTGTAGGTGGTCCCTAGGTACAGCTTGTTTGCATGGCTTACATGAAGCTTACGCTATAAAATAGCCAAGCTACATAGCCGAGTACACTCTTTTTTTATATAAGAACGTCTAGTTTTCAGTTGAGGCTGGGACCTTATTTTTGGACATTTTAAGGCTGAATATGTTCTTAACGATGTTCGTAAATTTTAGTGTATATACGAATTCAATACCCAATGAATTATTAGGAAGAGAATTACACTTATGATCAATAGCAATAACAAGGTTGTTACTATGAGCACAATTTGATTCTGCAGTTTAGAACGCATCAGGACAAGAAAGGGCAAAAATTTCTGCTATTTGAACCTCGGCATGTTTTTAGCATGTTCTTCCAATTTAGTGAAATCTCAGGCTGGGCGTTCTTATAAAAAAAGATTGTATGGCTAGGACTAGCATGTTTTGTGTAGTGGTCTACTAATATTGAATGTTACTTAATGGCTTGTTTATAAACAAAACCCTGCAACAGAATATTTTCCTTTTACATGTGAAAACCACTTTGGATTGACTATTCTATCTCCCTTAGAAAACGAAGAACAGTTATTTTTTGTTACCAAGAGAATGGGTCAATACAATAGTAAAGGAGCTACAACAGATTCAAATACATACTTTTTGTCATAAATACATAGTTGTCGTAAAACTTCAGAAAATTATCTCCGGAGAATTGCGCAAAACAATCTAAAAGCGTCATGTATACTAAACCTTAAACAGCAGTAATTTACAATGGGTTGCATGGAGGAGAGTAGTCAAACCCCACTCGATTAAAATTTACATTCACACTAAGCCAGAAAACTAATTTCTGTTTGCATGGAGCATTCTAGAACATTGGTTAACAAACTGGACCTTTTTTTAAGAAAAAACATGATAAGAAAGTCAGACTGTTGTATTTATATTTTGAATAATTCTATTTTTGATACACTGAAGGCTTTTGTGTACGCAAAATGCGTCGATTGTTTTTACTTTTTAACAAAAAAAATAAATGAATAGGCGAACTCTTTTTTTTGGATGGTTAATCAAATTTGGCCTCAGACAAATAAACTAAATAGTAGCTCATAAAATATATTTATACGTTACGATAGGTAGAAATAATTCTTTAACTTTCAAGATATAACATAAAAAATATTAAATAGTCTACAAAATAGTACTCGGACAAAAGGGGAAAAAGCGGACAATTCCTATTTTTTTCGAAATTCCTTCTGTCCAAAAACCGTTTTTTCTATGTTTAAACAACTTAATTGTATCCACAAGAAAGACATGAATTTCAAAGAACTAAACTTAAAATTCACACAATTTCCTCAAGTAAAAAGCTATCGTCATTGGTAATCTATTTTCCACAGCATATAAATGGCAAATGCCTTAAAACGAATCCAATGGATTAGCAAATAGAAATGGTCAACGGTCGATTGGCAAAACATCTGCTAAATTAGTGTAAAGTTAGTGACAGAAAAAAATCTTTAAAATTGGAAATGACAAAAACAAAACGAAACAATAGTCAAAATAAATAGTGATCAACACTGCAGTTAGTCTATTTTTGTGCTGGTCTTAGCTCAAGTGAATGGTAAAATTCTTCAGTTATTCAGAGGTATACGTTATTCAGAGGTATATCTCTTGTGGATAATGTGCGAAAGGGCAGGTATTTCTTTATACGTCCAAGCCATGAACAAAAGCATAAAAACGAGACTTTTCTTGTACTTCTTGTAGTAATTGAAAAGGTTCTAGGTACCATTATAAGTTATCAATTCACATGCAAAATAACAAAAACTTCAATCGAGGTATTGTCTCAAATTTTGCGATTGAAATAGGGGAGAGCTTATTATCCAAGCATTTTCTAATTTTGTTGATAATTATTTGAGACGTCTCTAAATCAGTGGAAAAAATGAAATTTTTATGTTTGAGATAAACACAGATTGATACATGACCGCATGCTCAGAGGGAAATCAGAAAAAAATAAAAACTGAAAATACAACGCTCACAAATTCCGCAAAACTTTTTGAAAGTTTTTTTATCGCAGCTTTACAATTCTGTAATTTTAATATTTAGTTAACTCAGATATATCACACACTTTCATATTTTTCTATTGTGTAACTATTTCTCTAGAGGGGGCAAATTAAAGTTGATTAACTATTGCTCACAGACGCAAAATGTTCAATGTCCAAAACGTTCAACAAGCCTCGGCTGTTTAAGAAAGGAGATCAGAAATTCATACAAACCTCTCAGCCCTTGGTTGTCAAACAAGCGGAAATTTGACGATTTTTTTACTAAGTAAACTAAAGTTTCAGAGGTAATTCCCAACTGTATCAGCTGTTTCTAATTCCTTTATTTATCCACAATATTTTGTACAGTTAAAACGCACAAGCCGCAGTCTGTTGGGGCTCTAAAATGTTAGAGGACCGCAATGGTTTGAGGTTGGTGAATGTGGCTGGCATCGGATAATCTCCGGTGAAGATGACAGCTGAATCTATTACAATCTCCTAACACTTAAACCTCTAATTTTTAAGATCTTGGTTCTCGTATAACCTCTTAAAAAGGCGATATGGATGGGTTTAAGCGTACCCAGTAAGAACGTTATTTGGAAAGAATTTTTATATGGATGGCCGTACTCATGACAATGTTTCTTTAAGGTAGTTCCTTCTTTTACCAAATCACAAAATATCATCGCATAAGTACACATAGCTAATTTAGTTTCAAGAATTACGCATTCTGAACGAATTGGACCGAGCTTAGACTCAACTTCTAGAGAAAAATAATAAAATCTAGGTTTGTTTACAGATTGTCTCCAAAAAATTTGAGAATCTCACACTATAACCCATGGCGACATAGACTTAAAGACCCTCGTTAAGTTTACAATAAGCCATCATGTTTAGAGCCCTAAAATGCCTCAAACTCTTAAAGGTACTATCAGGACTTATCAAAGCACCTCACACAACCATCTCTTTCTCCACGAAAAAGGCTTACCTTCTACGTTTCTACAACAATCGAGACAACAAAACTCCAAAGCCTTCGTCCTTATCCAAAGATGTCCCCACGCAAAAAAAACACGGAATTGCACTTCACTGCGGAGACCCGGGACCCGTTTACATCACATCCAAAGCTAAAGCAGTCCCTACTGATCCAGCACTAGCGGGGCAAGTGGTCTGTGATAGGGCAATCCAGTGGAGATTTCATTCAAGGGCGCTATTGTTACGCGCGATTTCACTTGCAAATCAACTTGTGCTCGCAGGTGTAACGAAGGGATTGTAAGCAGCAATGGCTTTTCTGTGCAGATAAATGACACTTATAATCATTTCAATCAACTAAATGAGAGTGTTTATTAGCTAAGATCGCCAACACAATCGTGTTCGCAAGCCACTGTCAAGAATAGATCACAGCTTTTCTTTGATTCGGAAAATTAGTCTAATTCGTTTTTCCCTAGACGCCTCGACAGAACATAGTGTGAATTGAACACGGATGAGAAAATTTTTTGTTAGCCTTGGTTCATGTGTATCAAACTGATTTGGCCAATAACTGCCATTAACATTCAAGTACACTGTTTACTTTTAGAGGCTTTTTAACGTGCGGCTTTCAAGTAAAAACTACGAGCGAGTCGTCGTACTTAACAAGGGTTTTCTTAAATAGCACGGGCAATAAAAAAGAAGCCAATTTATCTAGCGGATAAGACTGGAAGTTTTGTTAATAAAGTGAAAGAAAAGGAGGGACTGAAAAAAAAAACAATTCCGTTTATACACAGGTGGTTTTGTAGGCAGAATTTCATTCAAATCCTTTATTTCATCATTACAAATAGTTGTATGGAAAAAACAGGCAGAAATCAACGTTCAAAGCAATATATACTATACTTTAATTTTCACTCCTTCATTGATGCAAACCTCTGTTGGCTTTGAATTTGTGTGATTTTTTCTTCTTCTTGCGTTATGGCAGCATTACCTATAACACAGTTCTTATTGTTGCAAAGTATCATTAACAGTGACCCGCGACAGATAAGCCGGCCACAATAGAGACGCGTGCCCGCATATCGTCCAAGGTTCACTATTAGGTCCGAGAAAAGATAGATTTGCGGTCGAACATCCGCTAAACGTATGTAATATACAGTGCCGAAAAATGCGCGCGCATGACTTTTCTTACAGAAATGCCCACTTTTGCATCAAGAGAAAGATTCTGATATCGATAACAAACTTTCGCGTTAGCTGCGTACCTCAGGTCTAGCTCATTGAAAACGCTTATCGCAACTAAATTATAATAAGAGTTCCCTAATGCGTCCGGTTCAGATATATGAAAATGGACATTTTTCTGGTCTTTCGTATAAACGATAAATAGTAAAAATGTCTAAATTAATAGTGTTGATATTATATGACCATGTGACCAGAGAACGAAATTGCGAACATTATGATTTCTTTTCTTATTTGTTATTATTACATTTTTGTATTCAATTAAACAGAAAGATGTGTTCCTAATGTACTACCAGAAGTTTTTTTTTGTCTACATGTTTTTAAAGTTCAACTGAGTGAAAATTATCTCCTAAAAACAGTTAGAAGTGTGATTCGCACCTATTAAATTTTATCTGTACTGGTAGTAAAGAAAAAAACGCCATTATTTTCTGTTGTTTTTCATCAAGATCAGATAAGAATGAAAGCAAAAGACCGACAAAAAGATAGGAGAATTGTTTGAAAATTCGGTATATTAACACAATGGGCACACATGTCTGCGAGGAAAGACTAGTTGCATAAGATCATCACACATATTTGCTAACTTCTTACAAGTCTGCTTGTCACAGATTCTGTGCCTTGTATTCGTTCTGTAGTTAATCTGGGGGAATTTGCTTGTTAAGTCTAATATTCAAAGAAAATTTAATATATAGAACCAGGGAATTTCCTAACAGAACATTAATTTTGTAATTACAATGCCAAAGGGGCTTTAATAATTCCAGTTTTTATGGAAAATAGTTGAAAATAAAAAGAGGCAAAAAGTTGTGCTCTACATATAAAAAGATGTAATAGTTATATTTTCTTATTGTAACAATATTAGATTTTCTAGACTATGTATATATATTCTTGTAATACTTATCCCCCGAAAATATTCCGGGCTGCAAGATTTAATTCCGGGCGTGATATCCTGAAGAAACTAAATTCACAAAAGATATTAGCGAGATCCTTATTAATTGAATTTCAGTCAAAGAAAAGTGGACTTTCAAATTTTTGTTTGGTCTTTGTCGCATTTCTGTTCTTGTATAATGAATGGCTAGCGAATATTGCAGTTGTATTGCTTTAGGCGTATAGTAAATCCACAAGTATCTTATATTTGTGTGTTTTTATGGTGTTACAATCTTTAACCGAAACAGTGAAAACAGGCGATTTAAAATAGCAATTTTTCCATTATTATTTTTTTGCTAAACAAAACGTAAAAAGGTTCCTTATAATGACCCCAACCAGTTGGATATGTATAAAACATTCTAAAAACATGTTACTCATTTTTTACAGAAATAATTGCTGTACATATTTAGTTATTTGTTTGTTTCTAATATACATTTTAGAGAAGTTTCTAGGTTTCTGTTTCAATTGTCAAAACCCTAAATAACACCGTTTTGAGGGTGTGTTTTTAAGGGTCACTTTTGATATATTAAACCATTTCAAAAATCGGCCTTCTACACGACATATTATGATAACGCTTAAAAATTGGTTAGGTCTACAATCAAGAAAAAACGTAAGAATTTTGTGTTTATAGTATAAAGCTGGAAGTTAATCAAAGCTCCTATAAGGATTGTTTTTATTAGCTTTTATTTCAAACTCTGTGTTAACAATCTCCAGACAAAAACACAATCCAGCCTAGTCAACCTCTCTTACTTACTTCCTTTCTATTGTACTGCTTATAAATTAATAATTGCGAGCATAGTTGTGTTGTTCGTCTCTTGTGATGTCTGTTGTTTATTGACTCAAATGTCTAACCGTTTTTGGACGTCATACCTATTAAGTGCAACGGAGAAATACCCTACAAAGTAATGCCGAAGATCAATCATTTCGAAAAATGTCGATTAAATATTAGGTGCTCAGTTACGGAACCCTATTAAACCAGAAATGTGAAAGATGTAACTAATTGCCAATTTTATATCACTCCTTTTTTGTGTATTCTCTATTTTTTATTTCCATTTTATGTATTCATTTTATGTAATTTATAATTGCTTCGATAAAAATGCTCCTACAAATAAATGTCTCTTTGTTTGACAATTATATTGTATTCTATTTTACTACAGATAGCTAAAGATAGAATTAAATAAAATTGTCTTTTGAGTTGAATAGTGGGACGTTTCATTAAACTACAAACGCTTGAAATAATGATATCAAGTGAATGAAGTTTTCCTATGATATTTTCTTCATGTTTAAGTTTGTTAAGATTGATAAAACGAGTTTTAAATTCGAGGAATCAAGCCTCCTTTTTCAACTTTTATGTTCGAGAGCATAGACATGTTGGACGTTTTTTTTTCTTTAAAAAAATATAAAATAAAATAAAAACATATTTTTAACTCACCTGAAGTATATTCACAGCTAGGCTACCAAAAACTCCTCTTGAATTTGGAAAAAAAAACTCCAAAAGTTCATAATCAGAGTGAAATACGAGCTTGTTTGGCGCGAGTCCAACTCAGTATGATCACTTGTTTCAATTGACTTTATCAACCTTGGTTAATTGATTGCTTTGAATTATCGCAGCCTTGCAGCGCCGAGCTATTTCGACTGGTGGAAATCTTTTTCACTGACCAAACAATACGTCACAAGTCACACTCCTGACACACGAATGGCATATTGTTCGCGCTTTTGCCAGCCCATTCAACGATTGTCCTCTTTTTGTTATGCACGTGTGCCTAGTTTTGTTTGCCTTTTTTACGGGTGGTTTGGTGAAAACCTTTATGTTCTTCAATTTAGTAACCTCACATTTTTAAAGGAAATGAAAATTATGGGGGAACATATCACTTTGTTTTAGTTCGTTTAAGGACGTAGTAAACAATCTATCGAATGAATTAATAATACAACTAATAGAAGAAGTATAAAGGATTTTTTTTACTTTTCATGGCATGTTACGAAAAACTCCAAAATGGCACTATTACTTCAATTAAATACCTTTTTCAATCTTGCGCAATGATATCACTTTCACATAGATTAATAAACTAATCCCTACAATGACTACATAAAGCAGGACTCACAGATAACCGAAAGCGAACAAATATCAATCACTTTCGGACCGCTATCATTGAATCTATTCGTTCTTTTTTTCTTTTCTTTTTGTTTACGAAAAAAGCGACAACTTTGTGAAGCCATCATAAGGCATCAATGTGTCGTCACATTTATTTTCTGGAAATCGGATATCTGTATTTCTGGAGTCTCACTCAAAGCTGTACATCCGATTAAAAGAGAAGAATAATATCCCGAAATTGTAGGTGTCTTCATGGAATTGCTTTGTGCAAATTAGCCATGTGTCCATTTAAAAGCTTAAAGGAAACACCCAAAAGGGTTTTCATAATGGCTTATTGTCATTTGAAATAAGGAGCACGACAAATGTTTTCTTCTTTTAATCATGCTCAATAACTTTGTTTTAATCAGTGTCAATTTAGTAATCACAATTTTTATAGATCAGGTTTCTTCGCTTAATTTTTGTAGCAACGAAGCGTGCCACTTAGTGCAGGGGGTATTGAGCACTCGAACTTAAAACCACAGAATTCAGTTTGCCGGCTACACTGTGATTACCCGTAAATGGCTGAATTGTTCACTACAAAGGAACTTAGGTAAGGCGAGAATCAAATGAATTACATGTGGCATGATTCGCGAATACGTCATTGGCGTTCCGAAATAATTACTTATAATTTATAAGAAGCCATTCGTGTGAAGAAAAAATAACACACATTTTTGTACAATTTTTTAGTGTTTTGCGACGGACGGTCAAATCGTGTTTTTATCCCCTTGCAAAGACAATCCGACCTGTTGATTTTGACTGACCAGCTGACAGAAAGCAAATACCCATTTTTCACGCATAGATTTTGCGTCTTCATAGTCCGCAGAATACTAAAACTCCAAAAAAAAGTTCAAGCGAGCTTTTTGAAAGATGGATTTCTCCTTTTTGAATTATCCATTGTGATCTTCAAGAAAAAATGTTCTTTTGTTTTTGTTCTAATACATAATCACAACGATAGAAAGTGTTCCACTTTTCGCATACAGTCATGTGTATTAACCTTTTTCAAAGGTTGCACTCTGAGAATTCATGTGTCGTAACCTGGCGTGCTTTATGGATATCAAATAAATAAACACACGAGCGTAAATAAAAACTTATTCAGGTTTGAAAAGCTCTACAATCCTTTTTTATGTTCCTCTTAAAGTTGACATGGCTTTTAGAGACAAGGTTGGCCCGGTTCGTAGAAAGCAGGTTAGCGCGACAGTGCTGAAAAACGCACAAGACTAGTTCCAGTACCGCGTGGTTGAACCAGACTATTTGTTTTGAAATGGCGGCTTTTTACCGGCGAACTGTCACATTTTGGCGAATGCTAAGAAACCTAGATCAAACCTAAGGCTAAAATTTTCTTTATGACTCCCTCATTATCAAACAAATCTGTCATCTTTTGTACAGTATGGTTTTAATGCTGTACAGTAAGTCAAAACAGCGACCGAAGTCAGCCTTTCGTACCTTTACTCGAACGATTCAACACTGAGATTTTGTTTGTTTTCGCCAGAACACGCGCATGCGCATACGTTATTCAGCACTGTCGGTTAGCGCTTATCCACGAATAAATGGTTATCGAGACATTTGATTGGATAACAACCTTATTTAACTCTGGGTTAGCTTTCTAGGAACCCGGCCCAAGTTTCGTCCATTCATACGTCGCCCATGAGTCAGTGCGGGTTACGATACATAGATTCTCGAGTGCAACCTTATTTGAAATAGGCGTATGGACAAAAACACGTGGTTATTTGGCTTTTACATTTTGTAAAGAAAATTAACACCGTGTAGCAGTGCATCATGGGTTGTTTAGTTTCGGTGTATGTTGTAGTGAACTATTAACCTATTAACCTTATTAATTAATGCCTTTTTAAACTTACCTGTTTCAAGGTTATGGAGTTTTTTCATTTTTTTGCTTCTCTCTTGCTCAGAAGAATAGTATGATGGTACTTTTTCTCTCTTCTCTGAGGTTGCCATTCTGATACACGAGGAGGTGTCCAATTGACCCAAGATGGCTAAAAATGGAATTAAGGAAGTTAAGAAAATATATGGAAACTCCATAGCAGAACAGCCTTATCATTTTGGTGTCCCAATGAACTGGTGCCAAAAAGCAGGTGAAAAGGAATCTTACTGCAAAATTATTGCCAAAAATTTCAAATTGCTTAACCATTTTCAGAACTATCAGAATTACATTTGGTATTTTTTATACCTCAGCACCTTGTGCAGAGTTGGCCAATTCAGTGCTAGCAATTGAAAATGCTTCAAGGATTTTGAATGTTGGAAGGCAGAATGAGGTTTAGCTGTTGAAAATCATCCACATAATATCAAAACCCAGTATTAACCCTTTACAACATGCCTGCTTTGGTGGGGGATTTGCTTCCATGCAAATTGTTTGATTAGGACAAAGGCAAGTGACTCAAGCTAAGCTGGAAAAAGTTTAAAAGCCCATAAAAACCTAGATTGTTGAGGTATTTCCATTGTATTTGGTTATATACATAACACTTGTCATTCATCGCTTAGTACCAGTGATTATGAACTAGGTGTACTAGCAAGATTAACCTTATTGTGCCTAAACATGGTAGTACTAGTAAAGGGGTGTGTGTGTGTGTGGGGGGGGGGGGCTATTCTATTTGGCTATTCTCTCCTAGTAGCCAAAGACTGGAGAGGGGTGTGCATATATTCCTAGCTACGTGCCTGTTGATTATTGTCCTTTTGACAAAGAAATGATGTCTTACCCTGGGCATTGAGGCTCTCACATACCGTTATATTGCCCGCAAGAATTTTTACATGGAAAATTTTACCTATTAATCTGTGGACTCTAAAATTTCGTTCAAGTTAGTGGGGCTGGTCATATAAAACAAATGAAGCGGGGAGGGGAATGGGTGGAGGGAGACAATTTCTATATCATAGCCATTGTATAGGCATTTGTGTGCTGGATCGAAAAATAAAATAGTAGATGAAGATTGATAGGCCATTCCAGCTATAAGCATGCATGCTCACTTGGAGACCTTCCTCGACTACCATTGTGCAGTGTGCCCTTCATTTGGTGCAACCTTTCAAAGGTACATGATGCATTCTGGTTGTTGAGGTAGGTTTCTATTGTAATGTGCATGCAAGCTTATAGCTGGGATGGCCTTTTGACAATCGATATCACTTAATAAATAGTTTATTAATGCCACAAAAATCTGTGAGCTTTGATCAATTGTTTATTGTGATAGATTGGCGTAATTTATCAATTATTGATTCGTTCGTTGATTAGTTTTTGCTTGCGATTGAAGATATTTACCCACCTATATCGATAAATTGACACATATATCGATTTATCGATTGATCTCCGATTTTTATCGATTGAGCACCCGGTGCCAATTCTGAGTCCCGGTCCCGACATAAGATCTTACGATAAATATCTCTGCTCCTCTGTGTCCGCTTGCCATGATGTACACAAAGCCATCCATCGTCGATTTCATTTGCAGCTTTGATTAGAAGAGCACCAATTACTCTGTTGTAAGTACTCTCAGGGACTTGCGAACTCAAGGGAATCAATCGATGCCAAGAGGGCTGATGTCGCAAGAAACATTGAGGATTACATAAAATCAAACCTACATTTCTTGTGCTAAAATCTTCGGAGAACGTCGGCAGAAAGTACAATATGCGCTGTGCAATGCTGGTCGCGTCCGCCATGTTTTGACTCGAAAATCCCGCTCAGAGAGTGACGTCATCGCACATCACCACAGGCAGCCCGAAAGAATAACGTAAGGATATAAAATCGAATGGAAAAAGACGCCAAAGGCGGCTTATGGCGAGGGGCACGTACTATTTCTACCCTACATCCTCCCCCCCCCCCCCCCCCGGTACTTTTTGGGCCACTCCGCCGCCTTTGTATATTTTTTGCAGAGAATTTTGAGATTTACTGTCAGAGGTTCCTTGCAAAAGGGGATTTCTGAAAGGTTAGACAGGATTAAGTATACAAATCTTGGTCCCAGGGCCTCGAACATCTCTCTCTAACAGGCGCGCACCCCCCTCCCCCTTGGTGGCCAAAAGCGGTCATGATACCTGCGCCCCTCCCCCCTTTAGCCAATCCTGTGTACGCGCCTACTCTGACACCAAGGGTCGTGATAGCGGAGCTAGCGCGGCAGCAGGCCACGCGCGAAGCTCCATAGGTATAGAGATATGGTATATAACTATGCGACTCAGTTTTTTAGTCATTGCGCGGGTACCCTGTGGTGTCGCCCGCCCGCCTGCCCGTGGAGCCAGCACAATTTGCAATAACTTAGCTAAACGCCACCTCAGTGAAATAATTATACAAGGATATATTTTAGCACTATCCGATAATGCTACATACTTAATAAAACCCCGAAAGTTGCATCAAAACTTACAATTACTTAGTTTTTTAGTGTTTTTGTATTTACACTCACGGGAACCCTGCGTCTACTATTTCCCGCGTTTTGCTCTTCTAACTCGCGGCCGACACCGTGAATTTATAAAGTTTTTGCATTATTTTCGTTGTGGCTAAAGCCAATAAGAAAGAAATTCGACACATATTAACACTTTTATAATAAAAAGACGTACAAATGATGGATGGAAGGACAAAGGATAGGTTTGGAAAAAAAAAGGTAAGTAATTTTATAAACTTCGTCGGAGCTATGAAAAACTCTTGTGTTGATATATTTCTAGCACTCAAACAGTTAAAGCCATGATGGGATGTTGATGTTTTATTATTCCTAGTTCCTAATTAGTAATTCAGCTAGTTTTTTCATACATTATCCCATTAAAAGGCTAGAAATTGTGCGATTGATTGTTCGTAAACAAACGTCGCGTTTGTTTTAGAAAATGTTGTTATTTCTTTGCTTTTAATTCATTCAAAAAGTGAACTAATCTTAAGCTTTTTATGGGATAACTTTTTAACTGGAAATTTCTTATCTGGAGATTTTTCATCACATTTAAGTTCTGTCAGCTCTTTTATGAAAGATATCGAGCGAGGAACGGTTTTAGTTTATATTTTGTGAGTTCGAAGAACATTAAAATTGAAAATGATTTTTGGTTTAAATTTTAGAAAAAAAAGGTTGATGAGGGGTAATAGGTTCTAAAAAGATATGATTTACCTACACAGTTCCCTTTATGCATGATTCTTTTTCACAAAAAGATATCTTGAATACCCCAGCTCAACGTTTTCATACAACATCTCAAAACTCCCATCTCTTCAATTTTCATAGAAAACTAAAGACAGCTTTTTGTTGGGAGCATTTAGTTCGATACCTATAGTTTTTCTCTGCAGCTTTTCCTAAGAAAAAGGTCAAAAGGCAATTCAACCTCTGGCTCATTAGCCCCTAAAAAACAGACTTAACATATTAATTTTTTTGTTCAACGTTCTATTTTAAAGGTTACTTGGAATTATTTTTAATTTTAGGTTTATCAATTAGGTTTTGTGCAGCATAACATTTATATCTTTAGTATTCTTCCGTAGCGTTTTGTCACTGTTCTCCAATTTTTTTCAGGCGAATCCCAACTCAAGCAAGCTGACAGCTTTAAAGGCATGATGCTAGGGCAGGATGTATTCATTAACACAGCTAAGTAACAAAATGAAGTTACAAATGAAAACTTGTTATAAAAAAAAATGAACCAGGCTGATAAAATAAACTAAAAGTAGTCAGAAACTTTGAAAACAAGTTAGAGTGGTTTATTTCATTCACCCTTTGACAAAGTGGCTGGTACAAAACACTGACCAACATTGGCCCTTATTGCAAATGGACTAAATGGGTTTTCTAGTAAAAAAAATATAGTTTCAATTTGAACTAATTAACTGCACAGGGTTTTGTGAGCAATCTACTTTTCAAATAGCTGATATGAATACAGCTCAATTCTTAGGAATCTGAGATGATATTTGCAAAAATCAACAGCAATGTACCATTAGACCTTTCATGAAATTATTTCAAAGATAATTTAGCACTGTACATGGAAGTGATGTGAAATGAAAATATAGCTACCTTTTTTTTAACAAACTGCATCTTTTTGTAATGCCACACCAAGCCCTATTTTATGTTTTAACACAAAAATACCAGGTGTACATACCCTTGAAACCATGATGCTTCAATATGGGGGTCTAGTGTCAGTGTTTTGTACGATCCACCCAAGACAAAGTGTTAATTCAAAGAGTATTAGGCAAAAAAAAACAGTAAAGAAGGTTGATAAAACTGTTTATCCAATATTTGTAATTTCTACCAAATAATTTTTATTACCCTTCAACTGAGAGAAAATTATAAAAATCAAGAAAATCTAGTAGTAGTGCAATGTGAAAGGAAGGGAATTTGGACAGTGTGGGCAAGTATGGAGCACATTTACTGGAAAAAACGATATGCTAATGTATAGAAACGCGTTGTGTGTTGATGTGGTTTTAAATGTTAAAGAGAATAAAAAAAAGCACCCATTTTACTGTAAAAAACTAAAATTCATTATCAATTCTTCAATGTTCCCTATTGGATGATACCTCCATATACACCCAACAAGTTTTTCCAGGTTAAAAAACAATAAAAATATACATACAAACATATTCCACTCTACACCTGTGCATCGAGCACTTTTCTATGAACGGCTTCACACATAACATATATACATACATATATAGGTATTATAATATGGCTTTAAATTGATTGCATGCTGGCTCCGCTTTTAGGCAGTGCCTAAATCTACCGAGGAACCTAGTTTCTTTTTAAAGACTTTCTCAACAGACTAAAATGGTCACAGTCACTGTTTTTCTTTTCTGATTACAAATCATAAAGTTTACGGAGCACCTGCGGTACGACAACCTTAAAAATTACAAGAACTATGCAGTTTTTCCAAATAAGGAATTTATTAGTTTCATGTGGAAGTGACCGCGTTTGGATAAAACGACAATTTCTTGATATGTAGCCAGCTTTCTAGTGGGTCAAACTGGATTTATCTTTTTTGGATGCCCCCCCCCCCCCCCCCCAAAAAAAAAAAATAATAATAATAATAATAATAATAATAATAATAATAATAATAATAATAATAATAATAATAAATCTATTAAAAAATTATAAGGAAATGACCAGGGGCGTGGGCGTAGGGACGTGGCTGTGCTCCTCAATATGTTCTTAATGTTTGTGCCCCCCCCCAATATTTTG
The DNA here is from genome assembly GCF_932526225.1 of Nematostella vectensis. Lineage (NCBI taxonomy): Eukaryota > Metazoa > Cnidaria > Anthozoa > Actiniaria > Edwardsiidae > Nematostella > Nematostella vectensis. Next base: position 12,537,000 of record NC_064040.1, on the reverse strand, counting down.
AGGCCTGCTACGGCACTGAGAGAGCGGATGTTATGGAACTAGGGGGGCAAGCTACTATCGGGTTAATAAAAAGCAAAGACTTTTGCAAAAATAAAGATTTAATCAATCACAAACTGGATTTAGTTGCTCAGTCAGCAATTATATTATTATTGCATTGGTTTAGATGAAAAATTTACTCATTGCTACTAATTCTGGGTAGACTTCTAAATATTTGATATTTTGTCTTTTAATTTTAAATTTCCAAAGACATATGCTTAAGGCTGTTTTCCATATTATCTCGCACACGCTCGTCGCAAATTTGACCGTACGATCGCAACCGATCGCAGAGAGGTTTTCATATGATCGCACACGATCGCCGCACATTTGACCGTGCGATCGCAAAGTCGTTTCCGTGTGATCGCACACAATCGCCGCAAATTTTAACTTACGATCGAATCCGATCGCAGCGTGGTTACATATGATCCCTCACGATCGCCGCAAATTTTACCGTGCGACCGCAACCGATCGCAGAGTGGTTTCCATATGATCGCACACGATCGCCGCAAATTTGACCGTACGATCGCAACCGATCGCAAAGTCGTTTCCGTTGTTGTTTTCCGTTGATCGCACACGATGGCAGGGGGAGTTTCCATATAATCGTATTTTATAGCCTGCGATCTAGTTCTATTATATGGAAACCAGCCTTTATCTAGTAGAAAGCAAAAGTAAAGGTTGTTCAATTACACATTTGAGAAGGTATTTGCCATGTGTGTGTGTGTGTGGGGGGGGGCTATATTAAAATAAGAGTGTACAACAAAAATGCCTCACTCAGCCTACCTGTAGGCTTTGATAGTTTTTCCGGCACGAAAACCCCGAAAACACGGAGTTCGCATACCACGGCCGCCATCTTGGATAATGCGCTCCGCAAGGGGAGGTCCGCAGGGGGTGCGAACTCCGTGTTTTCGGGGTTTTCGTGTCGAAAAAACTATCAAAGCCTACAGCAAGGGCACCCAACGACGAAAATTTCATAACCGGCCTAAAATGAGTTAAGATACCGATTTTATTCTTTTGCAGTCATTTTTATACAATATAGAGCTTTCCTAGATATTTTTTATCCGTTCGGATTTGCTAGGCAAAATTACAGCCATCCGAAAAATCTTGTTACTCATCCCGAGGCATCCGAAATTCCTAGCGATTCTAAGATCCTTAAGCGAAATTTTTAGGTAATGTCCCTTGTATACTCGCTCCCGAAAATACTAGGGTTCCTTTTTTTAAGCATGTCGGACGTAAAAATCTCCCGAAAAGGGTGATGGTGGTAACAAAAGCAACTCAAAATCTAGGTGATCCAGCTCTTTTCCCGAGAAACATAGGTGATCTAGAAATACAAATTCCGAAAAAAGTAGACATTTCTAGGCCGACCCGGAAATCGGTAGGTGACCTTGCTTCCGAACAGATATTTGACCGAAAATGGTCGTTGGGTGCCCTTGATACAGGTAGGCTAGCCTCACTCTCTATCATGCTTCGCCTTACCTAACATCCGGGAAGTCTAGTTTTAACGGGGAATTCCTCTCTCCCAGTAACAACAACAATGTTTTACAAGAAGAAATGTAAGCGATAACATTTCAAGGCGGTGGTTCGCCACTTCATTTATTTATGCTTAAGAGGGGTCTCTGTCAAAGTTAGCAAACACCAAGTTTGAGAAAACAGCCATAATAAATCGATAGTCTTAAATAATTTTAGTAATCAAATCATGATTATTTTGAGATTTTTTTCACATAAATTGTCTTCCACATTGAATGGAAACAATAACAATGGGATCTTTAGCCAAACAGTGCTTTCTCACGCAAGGACGACGACGACGGCTAGGACAACGCGATCGAAAATATGTTTTCGCACGTGGCGATCAATAATACTTTAATTGCAATGGAATAAGCAAAACATTATAGTCAGAGATAGATAAAAATAAACTAAGGATATTATTTCTTAAGCAGCGAACGTAGATTAGTGGAGTTTACAGTGAAAACGTCCGCGACCTCAATTCACCTTTAAACTTGTAGTTTTCACGTCGTGGTTTTACGGAAAACGGCTGAAATGAATCAAACAGAACGCATTTCCACGTGCTGCTATTGAATTCTGAATCAAATCCCATTGTTCCTGCCGTCGGCGTCCGAGTTGCCGTCGTCGTTGCATAAGGTCCCTATTGTAACCGCATAGCGTCATAGCCGAGGAAAAAGTCCGTTGATACTACATGCGAAGCGCAGCTTTCGTACATCTATATGTAAAGCTTGAAGTCTGAGGAGGAATACAGTCAACATGGTGACGCATCCCGTCTCCTGTCTACTAACTTGCACTCGGTGGCTATTTGTATGCCTTCATTAATAAAATCTAACCAAGGACTCCATCGTTGGTGATATTCGGGCAAAAGTTAGAAGTCCAAGGAATGCAGTCTATCAGGTGGCAGTTCTTACAGAATTCTGTATTTTCAACGGTATAAAGCAGCAAAAAGCACACGATGGTAAGCGTGATTAGTAGAGCTAGGGATATTAGCTTGATGCTCCAATACCGACACGACGTGCGCCGAGCCCAGCCTACAGTCCCGCGCCGAGTCAGCACTACTGTGGTCAGCAGCCCGAAGACAAAGCCGCCAATATGGACGAAGTTACCTACGTAGGGAAGGGTACCTAATGCTGAAAAATGGGAATGAATAAAAAGAAATTAAATGAGAAGAAATGGTAAATTAACAAGAATAAAACTTGTGAGTTTCTTTTGAAAGGCTTGTATAAGTGGATACGCTGGTAAAAACCATTATTATTATCATATGCTATTCATCTTTCTCGAAGCTTTCGTCTCCTGGGTTCCCCCTCCACACACATACACACACACATACCACATTCATTAATCTGTCAACGGGACTACATTGGCCATTCCAAAGGTCGCGGGTCTTGGCTAAACAGCTCAAACTTTCAATACCTTGCAGTGGAAACTTTCTTGGCATAATATTTCTGGTGTTTGAGATTTGACTGCTGACAGGAACCCAACCATCATCCTAATCCATCATACACTGATGTATATGCAGTATATAAAGCATCTTTGTGTAATTTAGATATCGACGCCGTGTAGGGAGCTTTCAAGTACACAAGTACAAGTACACACACATTATAAAACTACTCACCAAAACAGAGAATAATAATTGAAAGCAGAATAGGAAGGTTCCAGTAAGGCCTTCGGAGACTTGGATAATAGTAGCAATAATGGGCGAGCATCAAGGCGATTAAACCAAACAGGGCTCCGGACGAACCAACCTGAATATCATCATCATCATTTAATTAGAGTCGTCATAGTTATCATTATAATCAATCATCATCATCGTCATATCGTCGTCGGTCGTCATCATCATCATCGTCGTCGTCGTCATCATCATCATCAATGTCGTCATCACCGTCATCGTCATCTCAGCGTCGTCGTCATCATACTGTTAATGTGCTGTTATTTGTTACCATCGTCTAAAAGATTTTTTAACTTCGCTCTCTAATAAAACTGATATGTCTCACCTACGAAAGGCGCATAGCTAGTGTGGGGCACAGGGGTGTGCGCGCAATTCACTTTTTTAGTTAACAAATATCCAATAACTATGATTTTTTGGCTGCTTTTTAAAGAAGAATAACACATATACCAACCTTAGTGGAGGTAGCTGCTTAATAAAATTGAAAGATACAGAGTGACATTTTCAGACTTTGAAGTACAGGCACCAGTGTACTAACCTGTGGCGTCAAGGGAGTGAATACCCCACTGACCAGACTCCCGCCAAGTCCACTCACCAGATAGATACACGCCGTTCGGATAGTCCTGAAAAATGTGGGGGTTTAGTTTCAAGGTCAATGGGGAATTTAACCAAAGAGATTAGGGAACTTAAGCACCGCCCATATTCAATTTTGGTAGAAGGATGGCAACCAAAGTAGGTGATTTTTTTATGCTACCGTAACGCTTTCAGCTTCATCATGCCAGAACTCACGATGGAACAGATAGGTGTTTTCTTGCTGGCAGGCAGCAAATTTGAGGTGCCATCCATCGCCCAGAAGAGTTTTTTTAAGTATTTTAGTAACCGAAGAAAACAATCGCCATCAAAATGTCAATCTTTGTGCGGTCTTCAGTACAAAAATATCGGGATGATGTAGGTACCGTATTCTGCTTTATTTTCGCGCATCTTGAATTTCGCGATCGCGGAGAAAAATTGTTCTTGCAGGGGATTTTATTTCGCGAATTTGAAGTTCAAGTGACATTATTTTCTCGTTTTTCCAAAAATGTGACGCAACAATTGAAACCGGACCAATATAATTAAAACAAAACCAACACGTTGTCCCTTTTAGAAGTCATCTTATAGTAATGGAAAAGTGTTCTTGATCCTGAGCCATTATCGAAAAGCTTCGCTACATCATAGTTACTAGAGGAGACTCGACTCTACTAACTTTTTTGTTATAAGCGGGTATTCGTACCATGGCACCTGGGGAGAAGGGGGAAATAAAATGGGAATAATGGTTGTGATACGGGTAGAGGTAGGTGGCAGGGGTGAGGGCGGGAGGGTAATTGTGGGGATAATGCTACGTTGAGTGGAGTTGGACTATAAGGAGTGTACGGGATAGTGATGCAATTGTTGTTATCATGGCGTATAGGGTGAATGGGAAGATTAAGGAGGAGGTAGTGGGTAGGGAGGTATAGACCGGAAAACAAAAAGGCTGATAAGGGGTAAGGTGTACACGCTTGTGGAGAAAGAAGTGAGTTAAAATATAATGAAAACAACAAAAGTTCATAAACATGCACATAAATGTATAATAAATTACGGTAAATAAGGAATAGAATATTTCATAGAGCTATTTGGTTACATGTCCTTATACTGGAAGATCTCTAAAGAACTTTCAATCTCTGTCAACAATTTTTTTTTAAATCGCGAATTTAAAAACATGCGCTTATTAAGCAGAATAAAGTATGTTGCAATTTAATAGCAAACTTAACACTGGGATTTCGATATGATAAAAGGGTTGAAACGCGTAAAATGGGGTAAATAAATCAAGCCATTACATAGAGATCAGGCTTGTGTTATCACGTTTAAAGTGGCAATGTCAACATGTTAGTCCCGCTCGAATACCCATCAATCTCTAGTGATTTTCAACGGAAAACGCTAAACATATTTCAAAGTTGCAAAATCAAGCAGTGTGTCTATTGGAAGTTTCTTTGAGGATGTGACTGATAATTTAGAGCGGATGGCTTGTTGGATAGCGCGGATTCTAATAGATTCTTTAGTCTTTTATCGTTGAGGTTTCAGTCGGCCCTCCGGAAGAAAAGTGGTGCGATTGCAGCTTTAAGAACTCACCCGATTTCGATCTCGATCATTCGGCCAATGATGACTTGAAAGATAAGGTTAAGAAGCAAGTGTATAATACCTGGAAGACACAAGTGGAGCGACAAGTCACTTCACTCTATAACCATTATCATTACCATGGAGACAGTTCCCATAGTTACCTAGATGTAAGAAAACTGCTGACATCAAGCGGTACCCCTGCCCCGGCCCCGAGGTGTCGTCACCACCGCATACGCTGTTAATACATTTGACCTCACTACACAGCAGCTGCAGATAAACAAATATTGAAAATGAAAACAAGAAAATAAGGTAATGGAAAAATGAGACTGGGATATCTAACAATAGGTAATTGTGTAGTTCCAGAAAATATCCATAACCCCCCTCCCCCCCCCATTGAGGGGATTGGAAATTCCGGGGGTTGGGGGGGGGGAGGAATTTCCAGAGGGGAGGGGGTGTAAAATCCCCTTTTTCCTTCACAGTTACTGTATTTATTTTTTCCAGTGGGTTGGAAATTCCAGAGGGGGGGGGGGGGGGGGGGGGGGAGGCATACCTCCGACCCACTCAATAGGGGGGTATGGATATTTTTTGGAACTACACATTCAATGAGCCAAGCAGAACAAGACGCTTAGCCTGCAAAAACTACGCTCCCCACCCTTCCCTACACAGGTAAAAAAGGACTAAGCAAGAAAATGTTTCGTAGGTGGTGTGCTTGTGTGTTCCTGTATAGAGGTCAAGATTGGCCAGGGTGGTAGGAAACATGGACGGGATACAGGATACAGACACGTGGGCGAGCCAATCAGAGCATACGATTTGATGTGGAAATCGGGCACATTACGGTCTGAGAGGGGAGGATCCAGGATTTCCTGAAAAAGTGGGGGAGGGAAGGGGGCGTATGGTGGAAAGAAAAAGTTTGAATTTTATCTCCCATACAATTCTCTTAAAAAAAGGGGAGAGATTAGGGCACCGACCCACTGGAGCTTCTGGATCCGCCTCTGATAGTTTCGCGATTCTGAGAACATCATTCTTTGATTTCCTTTGTCGATAATAAAATACAGCAACTAAATCTTAAAAATTGAATAGTGAATATAGGAAAGTGCCCATCCCAGACATGAATATATAAAAATAGGGTAGTACCAATCCCGCGGATAAAAGATGTACAGTGGAACCTGGATTTTACGATAACCTCGATTTTACGATGGCATTCTTTTCTCCGGCGTAAATACAGTGAAATGTATGAGAAATTACCTCGATCTTACGATATTGGATACAACGATATTCTCGATTTTACGATACAAATTTGTTCTCCCAAGCGTAATTTGGACCTCGATACAACGATGTTACTGATTATTTCTATTAACAAACAGAGGAAAAACTCAAAACACTACACACGTAGAGTACAGTTTATCGATTTTTTTGACATGACAGATCTTGTGAAATGCAGATTACAGTTTACAGAGAGTAACTGTACAGTCTTACACAGAGTACAGCTACAATTAACCCTACCTCGCTACAACAATATTTACAAAGGATTTTCCTTTATATCGTAAAATCGAGGACCTCTTTTTAACGATACCCCGATTTTACTATTCAGTTTTTTTTTCTCCCGAGCCATATCGTAAAATCCAGGTTCCACTGTATTAGCTACTGTGGACTGACCTTATCCTCATTCCAGTAACCACGCAAGAAGTCGCATTGTCGTCTCGGCAAGATAACACACTTCCCATGCATACCCATACAACACGGGCGCACAGTTATCCCACGCGGGCACTGGGGCCGCGACCCTGAACAATTAGTACTCCGTCCAATTGATCTGCCAATGCAGCTATAAGGGCACAATTCATTATGTCAATAAAGAGCAGGCGTGGACGCTAAAAACGTTTTCTTATAAAAGGTGAACTTTAAAAGCACACTAGCATACACACATTGGCACCAGCCGGCCAAGACGGGACGATAGTAAAGGATTATTACCCTTGCAGTTCGGCGACCATGGACAGCTGTTTTGTTATTATTGGGACTCATCAACATGGCATAGCGGTTTGCCTTAGATAAACTTTATCGGCAATAAACTGCAGGGCGAATTCGACTCGGACAAAGTGCTTTAAACCACAGCTTATCCATGTGGGATCTAAAGCTAAGCTTAGCGCGACTGGTGCTAATATGTGTATGCTAGTGTGCTCCGTATTCCGTATTTTTTCGTCCAATGTCTTTAACTCCTGTAGTCGCCGAGTGAGTCTGTCATTGATGGCTTTTAATTCTTCGACATTTGGATCTTCTTTCGAAGCCATTATGTCTTCGGCTTTCTTAATGTCACGAGTATTGTGACCTATGTGCTCGCACACTGCTTAGCTTTTTCCATTTTTATGCTGTTCTTTGTGTAGCTTGAAGGACCATTGTCGTAATACCAAAACGATGTACGCAGGATATATTATTTCGACTTACTATTTTCACCGTGCATTACTGAGAGAGTTTTTACAAGTGTGCGTGCGTGCGCTAATTACATTTATGCATTATAAGTTCCTCAGAAATCATGAATTAATCACAACAACATGGAGATGCACCCTCTCCCTTACCACCAAAAAAGTGGGCCATTACTATATTGAAGGGTCGTCAAATACTATCGTTTTCCCATATGATAATTATGACTGCGTAACCCCCCTCCCTCAGGCAACACTGGGTACGCCCTACCCCCCCCCCCCCCCCCCCAACTAAGCTTGATATTCTGGGTAGTATAAAACCATTACCTCTTCATCATCCCACACTCTCCATTCAACGAGCAGCACGTATAACTCTCCTCTTCTTCTGCTTGTTTTGCATCTCTCTTTCTCATTGCGGTGTCCGGTCGTATGCACTAATGAGGGCATAATAGCAATGGATTGGTGGTATTAGGGAAAATGAGACATAACATTTTCTTGTGGTACATTTACGCTTAAAAGTATAACGCGCCCACATAGCAATACTTAAGAGTAATAGCGCTCTACAAAGGAATAAAAGGCAGTTCTAATATGATAACAACTACAGATTCCATACCACGCCAAAAACTTATCAAATAAGTAGGAGTGTGGCCCAAAAAGTCACATCGTATACATAATCACTATATCCCCCTGTCCTCTTTCCAAGTTTTTCTAATCCTTCAATGGCCCTGATGGCGGAAGAATGATTGTCATATGTCAATTTATGATGTTGCCGGTAGTACTGATCATTGCTCCGAGCCTATGTACTGATCATTGCTTCGAGCCTATGTACTGATCATTGCTTCGAGCCTATGTACTGATCATTGCTTCGAGCCTATGTACTGATCATTGCTTCGAGCCTATCACATGTGATAAGCACATGATTGTTTAGGTGATTATATGGCAGAACGGGATTGGTCAGAAGATGGCTGAGCATGATTGGGCACATGATATTTTGGTCGCACATGATTGGTTACTATATGGCTGCCCAGGGTTAGTAAAATGATATTATGGCTGCACGTGATTGGTCAATGACATTGTGTTGCACATGAATGATAACTAAATGGCTGCACATTATTGGTCACTATATTGCAACACACGATTGCCCACATAGGTTTACTTACCGGTGAGTACATAGCGCCAAACTTAACAAAATAGCTGGCATTTGGTCCAATAAAGAAATTTATGCCGGAGTAAAATGAACGTGTTTCGTTCTCTGCAAACTTTGAAGAATTGAATGTGTACCCGAACTTTGGAAAAGTTCCCTTGTGAATTTCTTTACTGGCCCCAATGCTTTCAATTCCTCCAAGGACAATGGTCCATATCAAAAGAGCAATGTTTACTATAGTAACGGAATAAATAAAGTAAGGCTTGTGTTTCTTTGGGTGTGCGATGTCCGAAGGAATTTCTATGGTCTCTTCTGAGGTGGAGCAGCTTTGAGAGCCGTCAGAGCTAGATCTGCGTTGGTTTGCAATTATTGACTGGTAATTGTCACCATAGTAACTGGTCGGGCATGGTAGCTGGTCATAGCTTTGCTTGTGGGAGAATCCTGGGCGGTTGGATCCTGAAATAGAAATGAAATTTGTGTGGCTGAATAAATTCCATCAAACAGGTAGATATCCTTTAGACGTCTTGAGGGCAATTGAGGGATAAGAAGTAGATGGACAGACAAACAGAAGGCGGGCAGACAGATGGACAGACACACAGAACGACACACAGAAAGACAGATGGTAACACAGACTGGCAGGCGCATATACAGGGAAGGGGGGCACAGTTACGCCCTTCCTCCCCCCTCCCTTGGTCGGGTGGCGTACTTGTGTGGACAAACAAGAGGCGGTCGGGTAGATAGGCAGGCAGGACAGCGGAAGAACAAGACAAGACGAGACGACAAGCCAGAAACAGACATAGAAAAATACAAATAGACCCCACGAGTGCCTGCTCCACAGAGCGGCAAAACGAATTAGCCAATCAGCGTTCACTTTCCAACATAGTTAACAATGCTTTCCAAATCCTGGAAAGTTGACCTTGGCTGTTTGAGGGAAAAAATTCAAGATGGCGGACGATTACAGCTCTGTGTTTCGTCTTGTGCTCAATAAATATTCAGAATTGCGGCCTCGAATAGCCATGAAAAGGAGGCTATTGAGGAGTTCACTAAGGGTAAAGCGGGAACCCAGGGTGCGGCATTCTAACATGGGTTTTGATTGGTTGTTCGCAAACAATCGCTCGATCGTGATTGGCCATGTAAAGACAATAGCTAATTCGTTTTGCCGCTCTGTGAAGCAGGCGCTCGTGGGGCCCAGGGAAGCGCGGTCCTTAAGAGCGGCGCGTACGAGGCTAAATACAAATGAGGTCTCAATAAATTTTACCTCTGCCAATGAGTCTTCACATTTTATTATTTAATTAATTATTTTGCATATGTCCCAAAATCAACATGTCTTTAAAGAAAACGGACACGGCTACCAAGCGTTATCTGCACCGTTTAAAACACATTTAAAAGCGGACTTAAAATTCATACGGCGAGAGTCGACGCGGCGCACCCGTATTTCTCCACGCACTTAAAAATGTGGTAGTGGGCGCTGAAATCTTGCGTGTGCGCCGTCGTAGACTCTCTGTTAAGGTCCTCAGGAAGGACATAATTTATTCCTAAACAAAAAACTACCGCTGTCGTTAATCCCCCAGTCACGAAGGTGCTTGTAATTAAAGTGAAAATGCTTGATACGTGCGTTTTATAACCGTGCGGTTTTGGCGATACGTGACAAACTTAAGATAGAGGTACGACTGGGGTGCTATGGTCAAGAGTCTCAAGGTCATGATTTCAAACTCATCTCTGGAATTCATCTACCTAGCGCTTTATAATGCAAATTAAGAAAATCAGCTGAAAATGCTAATTAAGAGTTGTATGCCGTTATTCGTATGAAACGTGAAAAATAAGTTCTAGAGTTTAGAGTAGGAAGTGTGTTAATCGGTGATTCGTGATGATGAGAGTGTGTGACTGAAAGAACTTTGTGGGCTTCGAATCACGTCCTTTTTAAGCCCAACTACAGGACGTAATACACTATTTTTATCTTCTTGAACTAGTATCTCGAAGGCAACGATGGGGAATCAAAGTTGCTCGCATTATTCAGCTTTCATCGTGCAATAAATACTTATTTCGTATATCTGTGGCGATTTTGCAACATGGCATTTCGTAATAAAAACAAGGCATTTCACGCAATAATGCTCGCTAAAATAGAATCTTCCGCTCTACTAACCTCGGCTAGTGTTGCTATGCCTGTCCTCTTCTAGTAAAGGTTTCCGCTCCATGATTTACTTGGTAGCAATAAAAGGATGTAGCAATCGTTATTGAAATACGTTCTGTGCAGGAACTAGCTTTTGTGTCACATGAACCGTCACGCAACGTCTGAATTCTGTCACGAACTACACCGTGACGAAACCTACGAAAAATAGCGTTGAGCTGCAAAGCATTTTACATTGCTGTTTTAATTAATTGCTGAATTTTCAATATATAAGCTTAAGATTCCTCATACAAGGAGTTCCTCTGGCCAAAAGCTTAATTCCAAATTTTAACGAAATTTAGAAGATATGAAATTTACATATTAGCGAGCAAAGGTGGCTTAATTTCTGATCAGAGCCCGACTTCTCCCTAAAAACGAGGAGAATTCATAATTTGAACATTTGAAAATTGCACTTTAAGCCTCATATCTCGAAGACAAATCCATTTGTAAAAAAAACACTTTTTGATAGGTTGGTTAACATAACATTAGGAACCTCTATGCAAAAATTCAAGCTTACCGAAGTTAACCAGACCTTATTTTGGGAAAACTTGCCATTTTTTGCTATGTCCTCTCCCCCTAGAACTTAGACCCCCGTCCGTTCGTTGTTAAGAGCACCGCGTCCCTCAGTTGTCAAAATTGGGAAAGTTTTCTAACATCGTATCAGTTTTTTTGCTAGTTCTTGAATTCCTTCGTCTGAACGATATAATATTTGAGATTACTAATTGTGGCCACTTTCAAGGTGGGTTGTGCTTGAATTTACTAGTAATCACGCATTGAATAAGTGATTTATTGGAACAAATTCCGTGATTTCGAACGAACGTGTTTACTTTGAACATCACTTATAGTTTATAACTAACTTATACTTACTTACTTATATTTACTCTCGAGATAAACAGTACGGATAAGTTATTGGCTTTTTTGTATTTCTTGATGTTAACTATGTAGTACGAGATTTTTCAAAACAACGAATAAAGCAAGCAATCACGGTGTACAAAAGTTAAGTTACTTATTCTTGGCGGTTTATTTGAAATTTTGACACGTTCCAAACTTTTTAAATATCGAAAGGTAAATTTATTACCCTGGTTTCTTTTAATAGATTATTGTTTTTGTCATAATTTAGCGAAACGTCCCGAATCGAAGTAGAAGATGGTCCGATGGCTGGCAGATGATAAATTGTGATGGATCGGACGAAAAAGCTAATTCCTTTCCACAGCATTCTGATTTGGTGTGCCTTGACATCTATGGTAGAATGCACACGCTTATCGCTTAACAAACCCACGTTATTTTGTATGGTGCTGTTCCACACTGCTTTTCAAGAATAGGATTCTTTATCTGGACAACTGGAAAAATCCTAACCCTTTGAAAAAGTAGGATGGGGGGCTACAGGATAATTACACATAACAGCCATCATTTTTGAAACTGAATCACACTAAGCTTATAATCACCCCCCTAGTAAAAATAAAATAATAATAATAATAATAATAATAATAATAATAATAATAATAATAATAATAATAATAATAATAATAATAATAGTAATAATAATAGTAATAATAATAATAATAATAATAATAATAATAATAATAATAATAATAATAATAATAATAATAATAAATAAATAAATAAATATGTATGTATGTATAGAGCCAGGAGACACTAATTCAGGTACCCTGGATACCAGAGCCTCTATCCTCCCTTGCTTTTTTGCGAATCTGACAGTATGATTCTTGATAATTTGAGAGGTTCTGCAGGGTACTGTTCTGTAAGTACTTTGCCAAAAGGATAGCCAAGGGTCTGACACTTCCCAAATTGTTATAGTTACCATTAAAATACCAAGAATACAAACTAAGCACCGCAAAGATACTTGATCCTGAGTTCTATACAAGAATACCTGCCTTTTTTTAAAAAAAGTATTAAAATAATAATGTAGAAATTTCACAATGACATTGCATATTTTTGTTATATACAACATGAAAAATAACAACCTCCCTGTAATGAATATTGGGGTACTTGAAAGAACCTGGTTTAACCAGGACAATTCAATTGGAAGGGGTAGCAACTTGATATTTTACTTTGTATTTTAAATTTGATCATGTATTTGAGTTAATGGTGACCTGAAAATTCTGCTCAAGTCTCAAAAGGGAATTAATCCATCAATAGTGACATCTAAATCAATATGTTTGGTCCCAGGGGGGGTACTCAACCTATGTTTGGGTATAGGGGTGCTGCTGCGGGTTTTGAAACCTTACCCTGTTTAGGACAAAAATTCTGAAAAACCATACACTGTTTAGGACAACATCTTGATTTTAGGACCCTGTTTAGGACAACACCCTCAATTTATGGACGCTGTTTAGGACAAATAAAAATGACACACTTCATTGATTTATAACATTTTTATTGGGTAAAAACACATCCATAAGACACGTTTCACCAAGCATTAAACTCCAAAACTCACAAAATTGATCGCAGAACCAAGCACCTGGTTAGCATGTGAGAGCAAGCAAGGCAATCAGATCGGCAGCAGGATCAGCTGTTACGAGTTTTAGCAAGGCAACCAAATCCCAAATAGATACCCTGTTTAGGACAGCCTTACTTAAAATTATGTACCCTGTTCAGGACAGAGAGGCCTGAAATATATACCATGTTCAGGACAGAGAGGCCTGAAGTGATACCCTGTTTAGAACAGAGAGGCAAAAAACCATACCCTGTCCAGCGGCATGTCCCCGTATAGCCCATATAAGAGAGTAAACCCCCCCCCCCCCGGGTTTGGTCTCTATTGTGTGTGAGAATGTGTCTTAATCTTATAGTTACAAAAAAAGATAGCATTATATAGCACTTATGCAGTTAAAACCATTTTCTAAGCGCTTCAAATTTAATATACTGTTACGTAGTATTAAAGTATGTCCCATCATCTTGGCACTGAAGAACCCAAGCTTCTTGTATGTACACATACATTCAACAAGTCAAATTCAGGGTCGAGAAACCGACTATCCATGTCTTGAACGAGAATCTGACCCATTTTAGCATAGGTGAGCCCCATATGCTGACTTTTTTTATCTTTTAAGGAGTACTCCATCTTCAGTCATCTTCAAGGATTGAATGCATACTTTAATAACTTGAAGGTTTTTATTAGTGTCTTAAAGAAGCAATCATTAATAATATTCATGTCTTTGTTGTTGCTTTTCAGGCTAGTGGAAGGTTTTGTCAACATGACTCTTGCCTGAATGGTAAGTGTCTTAGGTACCTTAATTTTTGTAACACTTTTTTTATCTAGTTTTGTTATGCTTCTTATTACTCAGATACGAAATAAGATGTGATTATATATTTTATTCTGCCACATATAATGTTTTTTTTTAATTTATTGAGATGAGTACTTTCACTTATAAGCAAAAAGGAGGTCTTATTATATTGCATATTTCTTAGACCATTTGAACACAGGCTTCCTATCTGCGACAGTAAAGCATTTCTAAGGACATACGAATTCACGCAAATAAACATCTATGAATCATTTCTTCATGCTCTTATTCATAAAATAAACTTAGTTGGGATGTGAATGTATCTGTTTGTGGTGTTTTTTTCTTCCCAAGAAGCTCAATTTTTCGAGTTTAGATTGATATAAGTTTGTCTAAGATTTTGAGTCGATACTAAGTATGTTAATGAGACAAGGTTTGCAACTTAATTCTGACTACCTCAGCTTCAGCAGGATTTTCTGCCAGATTTTAAGCAGTACGAAATCACTGACACCCGTACAGGATGGGAGAGGGATGTAACTATCCCTGAATCGAGTTTTTAAGCAATCATAAAAACCTGTGAGAAATAATTCTTTGAATGTCAATTTTAGCTTTCCATCGATGATTGGGACTTAGAAACTGGTCAAATGGCATCCTTGGAATGTAATTTGCATAGACAGCTTAGCCCCACACCACCCGAGACCCGACTTGTTTTTGTTATAGTTTCCTCACTTCTAAATTGTGAGTTGTTGTTTTAAACGTAACTTGTACAGCGGGAGTACATGCAGACTGTTGACGTTTGCGATCCGTCGATCTAGAAGAGGGATGGAGAAGGGACAAAGAGAGGTCTAGGGTGGTGTGGGGCTACGCTGTCTATGCAAATTTGAATGATGATGAACATTTCTTTAGCTAATTAAACAGTACAGGGAACATTTGTTAAGCTGCCACTACATATACAAATATACAAAAAGAATACTTAAAGGCTATATTGGCAATACACCAAAAACTTGGCCAAATTTTCATCTTTAATAAAACTTCTTCAGGGCAGAGACTATTTTGGCCTTTTGTATTGATTCATATTTTAAAGGCTATAAGCAACAAACCTCCATAAAGTGGCCATTTGTCTTGATCTAAAGGGTGGCAGCTTAATAGAGGTATGAACCACTACCTGCCTAAGCCTTCTCTTTATGTTTGATCATTTTTTCCTTCAGGTGGCACATGTAGTGAGGGATCAAATTCCCTCCTGTGTTCCTGTCTGCCTGGATTTACTGGTCAGTCATGTGAGACCGATGTAGATGAATGTAAACTTGTGCAGTGCCATAATGGAGCCACCTGTATTGACCAGGTATGCACAAGTCATGTATATATTGACCAGGTTACAAACCTGTCAACCCCAGGAAATCTTAATGTTTGAGAATTTGTTTTTGGGGGGGAGCAGTGGGTAGCACAGGTGGCCTAGTATGTAAGCGCGTCTGCCTCTCAGGTTGTGACCCAGGTTTCTGACTCAAACTGGGGATTTTACAGGGTTCCTGACTTGATTAAAATTTATGTCACAAGTTATTCTCCGGTGTTCCCAGTCTTCTCGGATAAGGACACTAAACCAGAGGTCCTGTCTCTCCAAGCCTGCACTATCCTGAACCGAAGGGACGTAAAAGAACCACTGGGGACGAAGTAAACCCTCTGGCAGTGACCACCCCCAGTGACAGTGCTTACAATGCTTACTGACAATACACTCAAGGGGGTACTTGATTTGGAGCCTAGCTATTTTATGCCTTCAGCACCAGTATAACAAGTGGGAATTCAATAATTAACATAATACTCATTTTTTCCAAAAGGGTGGGTATACCCTCGCAGGAGTTTGTCTTACAAAAAGCCGTCATGCACAAATTGCACTATGCGAGGGAATAATTGTTTAATTATTTTAATAGAAATAAGGCAAAATTTTGATTTTCTAAAGAAGAATTTTTGGATCAGTTCACCGTCCTGGGACATCGTGAACGATTTCAAAAATCGTTCACGATTTCTAAAATCCTTCACGATTTTTAAAATCCTTCACGATTTCGAAATCGTTCACGATTTTGTATTAATCCGGCTTCACGACTTTCGAATTTGTGTGAAATTGTTATAGCGGATTTAGCTAAGAGAAAGGAGAAAGGGATCCGGAGAAAGTACCTGACGGCGTTCCCGTTCGCTTAGCCACCAGTGCACGGTGGAATGCGGCGAGTGCGCCCACTCGAATGGTTTCACAAGTTATTTAGATAGAAGAAAGTAGTTTGTTAAAATAGGCAGCACTAAGTCTTACATACTGAACCCAAAGCTCAACACTGGCTGTTTTACACTCCCTCCTTTATATAAACGATATCATCAACAAAGACCAAAATGACTTAGAATCAACTGTTAAGGCTGAACTTATTAAAGTAATGTAAACAAACTATTTATTAATTTTAAGAAAAAAATTGTATTATCGTTTCATCCCCAAGGAAAAAAGTCAAAGTAAACATAACCAACAGTAAAATAGAAGAAAAATAATATTAAATACCTCGACATTTTCATTGATTCTCATCTTGGATGGGAACCCTTATATTCAGCTTTATTTTTGCTCTTTTTTAATAATAGCTCCACAATTATTCATACATACAGTAGAAGTAGTATATCTCTGTAGCAAAGTGGTTGTGTGTTTAGTCTCACCATTGTAATAATGGATCGTTGATTATGCAAGAGAAACCTGATAAGAACCTGCTTTGCTAGACTCGGAAAATTATAGGTTCTTACACACAGGTCTTAACTGTAGGACAACCACCCCTGACCACCTTCATGGAGAGTACCCTTCCCCTCCCCTGACCTGGAAAGTTCGCACTTATTGCACTCTTGGCCAAAGTACTGCTATGATATGGCATTTGAAATGTATCTGAAAATCTTAAAATATTTTTTATCATATCCAGGCAGTATAATTTGATGACTCTAAAACTTCAAAAATTATTTTTCTTTTTTCTTAATCCACAATTATTATCTGAAAATATATAATTAGAGGAAATAGTGCGAAAGCGGAAGCTCGAAGAGAGAGCCGAAGAGGACCTCGTCGACTCACTCGATTGCCTCGGACGGCAGACCTCAATCACGAGACATTACGCCATGATAAGGATCTGATTATTAAAGATTATTTCATTATGTATACTTATTTGATAATAAAACAGTGTTAGTGTGACAGCCTTTTTCTTTGGGCCTTCTTCTATTCTATAGGGTGCGTGTAGCTTATTGGATACTGTACGCTGCTAATGTGATTTACGGTGTTTTTAGATTAGTTCTTCTTCTTGCGATGTTATGGAAATAAAAATGGAGCTCGCACGTAATTGTTTCGGATTCCCACCTTATGTTCACAGTCTTAGTGTAATACTACGAAAAGCACCATCTCTCCTTTTTTCAATCAATTGTGAAGTACTTTTGTGTAGAAGTATTGATAAACGAACCCGCGCACAACATTATTAATAATCTATTATACTGATTACGTTTTTACAAAATTTAAGACTGAGGCATCTGTTCAAGAACTTATAGTGTTTTGTTCTTACACATGTTTTTATGGTCCCCCCTTTTTACTCAAACTTCTATTTATTTTTCATTCTGTGTGTGGGAGGGCGAGAAGAGATCGCCGATGTCTAAACGGGATTAATAGCAGAAATCGTTTACGATGGCTCAGGACGGTGAACTGATCCGAATTTTTGGCGATAAAAATCTCTAAAAACGGGAGATCTGCAGGAGAGAAGGAGGAGTCCAAAATCTTGAGACCCCTACCTGCCTTTTCTTCTTATAAAAGAAAATACCCAATTAAAACTTATCAGAATATTAATTTTGTTAACCTGATTTTGCTTTTCATAATTTTCATTATATTATGTTGTTGAAATAAAGTGATTTTTTTTACAAATATAAACCTATTATAATATCTTGTCTTTTAGGTAAACTCCTTCAAGTGCATTTGCCCGGTAGGCTTTCATGGGATCCTTTGTGAAACAAACTACAATGATTGCCATAGCAACCCATGTCAAAACAATGCAACCTGTCAAGACCTTATTAATGACTTCAGTTGCCAATGCCCGCAAGGCATTACTGGGCAAACATGTAATACTGACATTGATGAATGTCAATCATCCCCCTGCAAGCATCAAGGCACTTGTCAAAACTATTTGGGTGGGTTCAACTGTCTGTGTCGCCATGGTTACTCGGGGATTACATGTGAGGTTGATGTCAATGAGTGCAGCAGCAGCCCGTGTGTTAATGGCGGAGTGTGTGCTGATGGCCTGGGAGAATACAAATGTATCTGCCCATCTGGGTTCTCTGGAGAGAATTGCCAAGTCAACATTGATGAATGTGCGTCCAGCCCTTGCAAAAATGGAGGTATGTATGAAAACGGAGTTGTTTTTCATAAAGGTAATGCTGTTATGTTATAATAATAATGATGATGATAATAATAATAATAATAATAATAATAATAATAATAATAATAATAATAATAATAATAATAATAATAATAATAATAATAATAATAATAATAATAATAATTCAGGGCCAAAGCAGTGGTTGGAGCACTGAGAGCACGTGCCTCCCCCCTCAATATTTTCAAAAATTTTAAGGAAATGACTGTGCTCCCAAACATTTTCTTAATGTTTCTGTATTGTGCCCTCTCAATATTTCGAGGCCTGCTACGGCACTGTAATTTATAGATTTCTATAGCTCCTTCTAGCATGACAAGATTATAGGAATGCGCTTTACAATATATGGGATGAAATATAATTTACAATATGGTATTTTATGGGCAATCACTTCAAACAAAAAGAAAGTGTATTGATGTCGATGATCTAAGGCAATAGACTTTTTATATCAATCTTACTCTCTTTTTTTCAAAGCAACCTGTGAAGACTTGGTGGACGAATTCCGTTGTCAGTGCCAACCTGGTTTTAAAGGCCAAAACTGTGAAACAAATATAAATGAGTGCATTGGTGCAGCTTGTGCAAACGGCAGCACTTGCATTGATCTGGTCAATGCATACCAATGCACATGCCTGCCAGGGTTTACTGGGAGGCACTGCGATGTTGACATTGACGAGTGCCAATCAAACCCATGCCAGCATGGTTCAGCATGCATGGACGGTGTTAGTTCATACCAGTGCATCTGTCAACCCGGGTATACCGGTCAATATTGTCATATTGATATTGATGAGTGTCTTTCAAGGCCATGCTTGAATAATGGAATGTGTCTTGATCTGGTGAGTGATTTTCACTGCACTTGCCCTACAGGATTTTCTGGCAAAGACTGTAGCGTAAATATTGATGACTGTGCTGATGCTCCGTGCCAGCATGGGTCAACGTGTATAGACTTGGTTAATGACTACAAGTGCTCCTGTCTCCAGGGGTACACGGGAAAAGATTGTCATATTGATATTAATGAATGTTCCAGCAACCCATGTCAGTACGGTGGAACTTGTCTTAACCTTTTAAATGGGTATGCATGTCTATGCATAGATGGATACACCGGCCTAAACTGTGAGAAAGACATTGACGATTGTC
This sequence comes from Nematostella vectensis, assembly GCF_932526225.1. Classification (NCBI taxonomy): domain Eukaryota; kingdom Metazoa; phylum Cnidaria; class Anthozoa; order Actiniaria; family Edwardsiidae; genus Nematostella; species Nematostella vectensis. The sequence goes on along the minus strand of NC_064040.1, from coordinate 12,517,152 downwards.
TTTTTAACCCATGCCACAATGGTACGTGTGAGGACTTAGTAAATAACTATAAATGTGTTTGTCCAGATAATCGCCAAGAAAGAACTTGTGCAGGTAATAGTTCCGTGTGCGACACATATTTGTGTCGAAATGGCGGGTCATGTTTCTCTAACAATAGTACATATTACACGTGCGAATGCCCTAAGGGCTACACAGGACACGACTGCGAGAGCAAAATTAACTACTGTAAATCAAGCAGTTGCTATGGCAATGCAACCTGCCTGGATGGTGCCAATAACTACACATGTATTTGCCCTAGAGGGTTTACGGGTACCCTGTGTGATGTAAACGTGGACGAATGTGAGGATTCACCTTGTGCGAATGGTGCTTCTTGTGAGGACCTTATCAACGATTTCCGCTGCCACTGCCCAGCGGGCTTCCAAGGCCGCACATGCGCCGTAGACATAAACGAGTGTGCTACGTCGCCTTGTCTAAACGAAGCCAAGTGCACGGACGTTGTCAGTGGTTACCGATGCACTTGCCGTTCGGGCTACACAGGCACGAGATGTGAACGCGACATTGATGAGTGCAGTTCTTCACCGTGTGTGAACGGAGGATTGTGCGTGGATTACACAAATTACTTTGAGTGCCTTTGCCACCCTGGATATGGCGGTGATCGCTGCGAGATTAATATCGATGACTGCGCCAACAAGCCGTGTCTACACAATGGAAACTGCACTGATTATGTGAATTACTTCACGTGTGCTTGCGCTGTAGGGTATACTGGACGCACTTGCGAAGTAAGTATAATTTGTTTTCTCTTGTTATTTGCCCTCCCAGGATTAATCAAAACACCTAAACTGAAACCGAAATCGTACAACAAATAGTCGCGGGTTTTTACCGTATAATACATTTCACTTCATTTACTTTACAAAAAGGCATAATCTTTTATTTCATTATGACTCTAGGTAAACATTGATGATTGCTCCCCGTCCCCCTGTAGACACGGGGGAAGTTGCCAAGATCTAGTTAATGGCTACCTGTGTCACTGCCCTGCAGGATTCAAAGGAAGTAAATGTGAAACAGATATTGATGAGTGTGCAACTAACCCATGTGATAACAACGGGACGTGTGTGGACCGTGTGGCGAGTTACGATTGCGTCTGTAAACCAGGTACGTATAACAGAGGTTACCGCATTTCCCTTATTATAAGAAAATAAAAGCCACACTATTATTCCTTCCCACGATTGCCATTAATTTAATTAATATTCGTTTGCCAACATAAAGTTAATTCCTATCGCCCTAGGTAGCAGGATTCGGCTAAGACCATGTTGCACAAGGAATTATTTTGATAGTTCTGATTAGCTCTTAAAAGAGCCAACCAGTGGGCCGTTTCAAATCTTACGGAGTACCATGTTTGGTGCAGATTAACCTAGATTAGCTTATAGGGTTTATATATATACATATATTTTCTCGTTTTGGTAGGTTTTACTGGAACAAGATGCGAAGCCAACATTGACGACTGCGCAACATCGCCCTGTCTCAACAACGCTATCTGTACTGACCTTATAAATGACTTCCACTGTGCATGTCCAGCGGGCTATCAGGGACAGACATGCGCAATAAACGTCGACGATTGCACCCCGCAGCCTTGTAAGCAGGGTGGTACGTGTGTTGATGCTGTCAGCGGTTATACCTGTCTGTGCATGCCTGGCTTTACGGGAATAAACTGCTCCATTGAAATGGATGAGTGTGGTAGTTACCCGTGCTTGAATAATGGCACATGCGTGGATGGGCGCAACCGTGTCACGTGCACATGCGCAGTTGGATTCACAGGTAAATTAATAACAGCAAATAGACCAAACCTTTTTTACAAGCAAGTTTAACAAAATAGTATATTATCTACAATGCAATATAAGCATACATATGACTATAGAATGCATGGATGTTTATTTGGAAATTGACTGTCGAAGCAAATTTTTTTTTCCTTAAGCCCTCTTGATAAAGTGATAGTAATAATAATAAAATGATGACGATGTTTGTTGATGATGATGATGATGATGATGATGATGATAATACAATTACATACAGTATGCGATACAGTATGGCGTTCTCATATTCTGTCGATTCCCAGCATGCTCCACTTATGCAATAGGAGCTTAACACAGGTTAGAACTTTAAAATCCCATTAACACTTCTTTCTATTTCTATTCACGTGGAATTCAGCGTTTGAACATGCCTTACTTTTTTTGACGGATTGACTACATGTATAAATATTTTTCTACCTCCCCTACCTCCCAAGGTCAGTTTTGCGAGGTGAATATTGACGACTGTGACCCCGCCCCCTGTCAAAACTACGGCACGTGTCAAGACCTTGTTGCAGATTTCACATGTCACTGCTACCCCGGCTTCACAGGCGAGACATGTGCCACGCCCATCGACCTATGCGAGGCACATCCCTGCCAAAACAACGCCACGTGTCGCATGGACCCCTTGAAAGGCTACAGCTGTTCCTGCCCGACAGGAGTCACTGGAAGGCATTGTGACGTCAGTATTTGTGATTCCAAGCCCTGTAGGTGAGGAGGAACATATACCTTGGTTGTTTTATTACAAATGAAGCTTACATGCTACCCATGAAATAAATGTAATTCATTCGCTGTCTTTAGAGGCCTTATTGTTGCGTCTGTTTTTAAAAGTTGTCTTCCAGTTTGTTGACGTCTTTCATGTTTACATCTTCACCGTGAATCATCACGGTTGTCACACGCGTGTAACGTTTTGTTTACACTCATTGTTTTCTCTAGAAACAACGGATCGTGTGTTTTGACTCAATCAGGCTACCAGTGTTTATGCGCTAGCAGTTTTACAAGCCCTCAGTGTCAGCGGAGTATCGACGACTGTGAGCATGCGCATTGTCTCAACGGCGCAACATGTGTAGACTCGGACAACGCCTACAAGTGTAGCTGCCTTGAGGGATACTATGGAAAGCACTGTGAATTGATTGACAGATGTCACTCACAGCCGTGTCAGAATGGCGCCACGTGCGTGGATGATGATGGCGTCGTGTTCTGTAAATGCGCAATGGGCTTTACTGGAACCCATTGTGAAAAAGGTCAGTCTGATTCACGCGTTTTTTTCTAGTTTCTCCAAAGAACTCAAGGGAAATAACAAATACACTTCAGTAGCAAGATGACCGCTCTTTTCCATCCGTAACATGCACGACAGCATCATTTTGCCGAGGATTAAAAGTAAAAAAAAAATCAAAGTTAGAAACCAGCACCAGCAGCCTCCATGGATAGTTACTCTTATCCAGAAACTATGAACTTTCTCTCCTCCCCATTGGAATTCTTCTTGATTTATTTCTTGTTGTTGTAGAGTTCAACCACTGCATAGTGCGGGTCGCAGACACAAACCTTACCTTCCCATCACGCATCTGTGGCGACCATGGCACATGCGTCAGCAAGCCCACGGGCTTCCTGTGTGTTTGTCAGCCGGGATTTACTGGTTTGCTGTGTCAAACAGGTAGACATATCAAATAGGCTAAGGCTTATTTCTGTTGTGGTCATGATAAACTAATGTTTAATTCACCGGTTGGACCACCTCGGCAAATCAAAACAATAACATCTCCCCTTTTATTTAGGCTGTTAGGGAGTATCAAACAAAAAAAAATGGTGGGACAAACATATCCTTCTTATTTTCTGGAATTAAATAGTTTTTTATTTGAATTATTTCTGTTTTCTTTTAATGCAAATCCGGCTCGTAAGTTTCAATTATACGAAATTATATTACAACAGTATAATGCTCATAAATTAAGCTAGGTGTATGCGTTATTTTGCAGACATTGACGATTGTAGCTCTGATCCATGTGTTGGGATAAACGTCACGTGCGTCGACGGCATTGACACTTTTACATGCCAATCATCTAAATCCACCACCTCAGCCAAACGCCAAAGAGATGGTAAGTTTACAGACCTCGTTACAGCCAAACAACGTTTGGTTCGCAATGCTTCTATCTTCCTCCCCCTCTCCTCCCCCTGCCCTTTTCTCTCACACCCTACTAATCCATTCCCCCCTCCTCTTGCCTTCTCTTTATCTTCCCCTTATCCATAACGACCCTACCTCCTTGCCCTCAACCTCCCACACCCTCTCTATCCCTCCCCCTTCCCTTCTCTCTATCCTTCCCCTCCTCTATGCTCTCTTCCTCTTTCTTTAGCCTTTACATTCGCTCTCCTTATCTTCCACATCACCTCTTCTCTACACCCTACTTCTTCTCATTTTCCTCCCTTCTCACCCTCCCATACCCCTTCATTCCTTTGCATTACCTTTCCTTGTACACCTTATACATCCCTCCCCCTTTTTCATCCTCCCCTGCTCTTTCTTACCCCTTCATTCTCCATCCCTTTGACGTTCCTTGTGTTGCGGGTGATCACTTCGTTTTTCTTTTGCTTCTAGCGGACTCTAAAAGCTACTGGATCCCTGTTTCCATTACTCTGAGCTGTCTTGTGGTTCTGGGTCTAGTTATCATCTTGGCTCTCAAATGCGACCTCTTCCATCTGACCAACAACCGCATGAAGTTGACAGAGAACCACGAGGATATGGTCCCTGAACCTTATCCGGACGAACGGACCTTTGAGAACCCAATCTACCAGGTAAATAACACCATAAGGATATGGTTCCTGGACCTTATCCAGAAGAACGGACCTTTGAGAACCAAATCTATCAGGTAATAAAACATCCATGAGAATATGGTTCCTGAACCTTATCCAGAGGAATGGACCTTTGAAAATCCAATCTACCATAAGGATATGGTCCCTGAACCTTATACTGAAAAACGGACCAAATCTACCAGGTAAAGCACAACCATAAAATATGGTCACTGAATTTCAAAATCAATCGTTAGATCGTAAATCTGTGTAAGTGGCATTTTCTGAGGTATTTAACTGTTGCTCGACTGACTGTGCTTATTCATTCAGCCCTGTGAGGAAGTGATTACTCCAGTCAGCCCGGACTGTTTGAAGGAGCTCGATGCACTCGAAGCCCTTGGACTCCATATCGAACGCGAACTTGCTGCGATACAACACAAGAGAAACCGCACATTCTCAGCACCAGACCCCCGCGATCTGGCTGCAATCGAGGCTAGTAGTCTTTGCACCGTAGACGACCTATCCCGAGATACACCGCGAACGTGGCGTAAGCTCGAACAGATATCCCAAGATTCGCCGGGATCCTTAGATAATGTCGCGCTATCCCATGATGCTCCTGACACCGCGCGGTCATGTGACTCTAAGGAATTTTTGGATACTTATTTGTAGACGGTATCTATTTGTGTAGAGCGAATAATGGAATGCACACCCATGGAAGTGTTCCATTTAATGCGGTGTTCCCTGATGACAAGTTAGCATTGATCTGTCACTTATTTCTATTTCGCAAAGGAAATTATTGAAGCTTTCATTACACGGGTTATACGTATACGCCTGCTTGTATCTCTGGTAGAGTGTTTCTCTTCCTCTATCACAGGATGCCCAAAGCAGCCAACCCATCTTAACACAGGGTACCCAAAGTGTGTCCAACTCCACAACACCACTGGTACAAGTGGTGAGCCATTGTTCCACCACTTGTACCACTGGAGAATTCTTCAAAATCACTGGTTTTGTTGGTGTATTGGACATATGTATGTGCTATTATCATCGTGGGTGAACTAACATGAGGATGGGGGTAGTAAGCATATAGCAAGGTCGCATAATAAATTGAATTAGGGTATCACGCTACTAAATTTAATTTGATAGAGTGGTTTTCATAAACCCATCAAACAGACTTTAGTATAATACACTTTATTACACCTTAGATTTAAACTTAAACGTTTCTTTTAAAGCTCTTCTTTCAAGTAATATCAATAGCAATATCATAAAAAAAACATTTATTTATCAAATAAAACATCTATGTTAGTAGAATCACTTTTGCTAGAAAACAATCTTTTATATTTTACACATCATTTAAGATGCCATAAAATGCCAGTGCGTAGAAACCTTCGTCTTTGTACATCAAAACGTACCATAGGCACATGGCGCGAAAGTTGTTTTATTATGTATTCCCACTCGGGAATTATGATTGGTGCCCTATCATGCCAATTGAAATCTAGTATTTATTTGGTATTTGGTAGTTTATGGTAGTTTTATATTTGTAATAACATGGAGATGATCTAACTAAGTTTGATGTATCAATGTTATATATTGTGTAAATATATTTATAGACCAGAGAATCAGCAAGTTATGGAATAAATGCATGCTACACAAATTGTTTGTTTCGAGGATTGTCGTATCATGGGACCAAAAAATGTTAAAGTTTGAGTAGACGGATGTAAGTAGCCTCTATGCTCGTATATTTTCCTTTAGAAATACTAAGAAAATCTGAAAACACAAAACATGACGGCATCCCTCAGGGACTGGTGACGAACTACATGGAGTCGGGGCCATAAAGGCATGTCTTTCTTTTTTAAGAGAAAATCACAAGAATATCGCTTTTTATATAAGTAAAATTTTTAAAAAATTGTCAGTTACACGTGCGATTCTCACGGTGTTTGTTTTAGATATTAGGCCTTCGTGGGCAAAACTCCATGTAGTTCGTTCTAGTCCCGAAGACCAAGTCGTGTATGCTCAACCTTGAGTATTAGCCAGGGTTCCTAGATCCGCCCTTTTATAAACCGGCTTCGTGTGACAAGTCTTGAAACCCTCGCGGATAAGGAAGAACGTATAGTGGAGAGTATTAGCAAGAGTAGCACTCAGCCTGGGCAGCTTTAAAAGGCAACCCTGACCATGTGTACAGGGAAAAACACATAGTGAATAACAGGCCACTCCCGGTATAAAAAGGGGTCCCAGTGCAGTTTATATACAAATCTCGGTTGTTAACAAAAATGCAGTCTACTAGACCCATTAGTAAGGAAGTACTCTAGTAAGGGAGTACACTATTTAGGGAGTACTCTAGTAAGGGAGTACACTAGTAAGGGAGTACACTAGTAAGGGAGTACACTAGTAAGGGAGTACACTAGTAAGGGAGTACACTAGTAAGGGAGTACACTAGTAAGGGAGTACACTAGTAAGGGAGTACTCTAGCAAGGGAGTACACTAGTAAGGGAGTACACTAGTAAGGGAGTACACTAGTAAGGGAGTACACTAGTAAGGGAGTACTCTAGTAAGGGAGTACACTAGTAAGGGAGTACACTAGTAAGGGAGTACTCTAGTAAGGGAGTACACTAGTAAGGGAGTACTCTAGTAAGGGAGTACACTAGTAAGGGAGTACTCTAGTTAGGGAGTACACTAGTAAGGTAGTACACTAGTAAGGGAGTACACTAGTAAGGGAGTACACTAGTAAGGGAGTACACTAGTAAGGGAGTACTCTAGTAAGGGAGTACTCTAGTAAGGGAGTACACTAGTAAGGGAGTACTCTAGTAAGGGAGTACACTAGTAAGGGAGTACTCTAGTAAGGGAGTACACTAGTAAGGGAGTACTCTAGTTAGGGAGTACACTAGTAAGGTAGTACACTAGTAAGGGAGTACACTAGTAAGGGAGTACTCTAGTAAGGGAGTACACTAGTAAGGGAGTACTCTAGTAAGGGAGTACACTAGTAAGGGAGTACTCTAGTTAGGGAGTACACTAGTAAGGTAGTACACTAGTAAGGGAGTACACTAGTAAGGGAGTACTCTAGTAAGGGAGTACACTAGTAAGGGAGTACTCTAGTAAGGGAGTACACTAGCAAGGGAGTACTCTAGTAAGGGAGTACACTAGTAAGGGAGTACTCTAGTAAGGGAGTACACTAGCAAGGGAGTACTCTAGTAAGGGAGTACACTAGTAAGGGAGTACACTAGTAAGGGAGTACTCTAGCAAGGGAGTACACTAGTAAGGGACTACACTAGTAAGGGAGTACACTAGTAAGGGAGTACTCTAGTTAGGGAGTACACTAGTAAGGGACTACACTAGTAAGGGAGTACTCTAGTAAGGGAGTACACTAGTAAGGGAGTACACTAGTAAGGGAGTACTCTAGCAAGGGAGTACACTAGTAAGGGAGTACACTAGTAAGGGAGTACTCTAGTAAGGGAGTACACTAGTAAGGGAGTACTTTAGTAAGGGAGTATACTAGTAAGGGAGTACTCTAGTAAGGGAGTACACTAGTAAGGGAGTACACTAGTAAGGGAGTACTCTAGCAAGGGAGTACACTAGTAAGGGAGTACACTATTTAGGGAGTACTCTAGTAAGGGAGTACACTAGTAAGGGAGTACTCTAGTAAGGGAGTACACTAGCAAGGGAGTACTCTAGTAAGGGAGTACTCTAGTAAGGGAGTACACTAGTAAGGGAGTACACTAGTAAGGGAGTACTCTAGTTAGGGAGTACACTAGTAAGGGAGTACACTAGTAAGGGAGTACACTAGTAAGGGAGTACACTAGTAAGGGAGTACACTAGTAAGGGAGTACACTAGTAAGGGAGTACACTAGTAAGGGAGTACACTAGTAAGGGAGTACACTAGTAAGGGAGTACACTAGTAAGGGAGTACACTAGTAAGGGAGTACACTAGTAAGGGAGTACACTAGTAAGGGAGTACACTAGTAAGGGAGTACACTAGTAAGGGAGTACTTTAGTTAGGGAGTACACTAGTAAGGGAGTACTCTAGTAAGGGAGTACTCTAGTAAGGGAGTACACTAGTAAGGGGGGTACACTAGTAAGGGAGTACACTAGTAAGGGAGTACACTAGTAAGGGAGTACTCTAGTTAGGGAGTACACTAGTAAGGGAGTACTCTAGTAAGGGAGTACACTAGTAAGGGAGTACACTAGTAAGGGAGTACACTAGTGAGGGAGTACACTAGTGAGGGAGTACCCTGTAATTTTTTTATTTTATTTCTTCAAGGTTATATTCCATTACACGGACCAATGATACCCTTCAGAAAGGAAAGGTTAAGATCTAGCTATTTCTGTAACGTTACGGCAAGCCTCCGTTCCGTACAAGAACAAATCTAACGCATTTCTCACAATAGCTCGCCTTATGGTCTCACTAACACTGTACATTTTGGGGAAAATCGCAGCCGTTGGCCTTAGGGTTGAACTTGAGCACGGGTCCACATGTGAACTTGTTTACTTTGCCTAGTGAACAAATAATAAATCCGTGACAGTCCGAGGGGTCAGCCAGGGGAACACCGCTCGTCTTTCCAGCGCAAAACCCATCGCCAACTGAAAATCAAATAAGGCGGGTAACAAACTGATTCTGTCCTTTTTTAAGTTAACTTGGCTGTTAGTTTTAAGTAAACTTGTCCTCCCCGAGTCTTGTGAGACACTGGTCGGGTCAGGGGGATCCCAATCCTTGTAAGCTAATGCTCAGATCAGGGGGTAATACTGTTAATAGTCAGCTTACCTGTTCCCCCGGATCCTTGTGAGATCGTGGTCGGGTTAGGGGGTGGTACCGTTGTCGGTTCTGGTGGAGGTTGGGTAGGAAAAGGTGTGTTTATTCCACCGCTTGTCGGGGCAAGACCTGGTGCTGGAAAACAAACGCCAAGTGGTTCAGTAAGATAAGGCAAAGGTGACATGATGATTGGGACAAAAAAGGTGAAATGAGGGGCTAGGTTAGGTAATGTGAAATTTAATAATATGTATGTGGTAAAGTGATGTAATGTGATAATATTAAGTTATGAAGAAAAGTAAAGTGATGTGTGTGACTAGGTGAATGTAAAAAAAATATTTTCATTTCTTTGAGTAAGCACGCGTGAAGGAACAGGGAATGGAATTACATGCATACGTGAGCATAATATTCATATTATGTGAAGTCACGATTGGTTAAGGAAAAGTCATGAGGTAAGGTAAAGTCATGTTGAGGTAAGGTGAAGTGATGTTGAGGTAAGGTGAAGTGATGTTAAGGTAAGGTGAAGTGATGTTAAGGTAAGGTGAAGTGATGTTGAGGTAAGGTGAAGTGATGTTAAGGTAAGGTGAAGTGATGTTAAGGTAAGGTGAAGTGATGTTAAGGTAAGGTGAAGTGAAGTTAAGGTGAAGTGATGTTGAGGTAAGATGAAGTGATGTTGAGGTATGGTGAAGTGATGTTGATGTAAGGTGAAGTTATGTTGAGGTAAATGTAGAGGTGAGGTGAAGTGACGCTGAGGTAAGGTAAAGTAATGTTAAGGTAAGGTGAATTGATGTTAAGGTAAAACGAAGTGATGTTGGGGCGAGGTGACATAATATTATGGTAAGGCGTTATAGTGTTGAGTTTAGGTTAATTGATGGAATATAGCGAGTTGAGTGGACTTAGCAAGTCAAGAAAGAAGACTAGATTCGCCACAAACCCATCCCTCCTGGTGGGTACGGAGCTCTATCTCCTTGTCCAAAGCACACGATGCTTGATGGACCCGCTGCAAAAAGATTATAAGAAAAATATAAATATTCCAAAGACAAAAGCAAAGTAGGATGACTTAAAGCCGCATTGTCACCAGTTTACTTCCGGAGGTCCGACGGAAACCTCAACCGTTAAAAGACAAAAGAATCTATTAGAATCCGAGATATTAAACAGGCCATCCGCTCTAAATTATCAATCGCATCCTCAAAGAAACTTCCAATAAACACACTGCTTTCAATATTTTGAAATATTTATCGCGTTTTTCGTTAAAAATCATCGGATATTGTTAGGTAATCGACCGGAAGTAAACTGGTGACAATGCGGCTTTAAGTGACTGGTATCATTATTTTGTAAAATTATATTGCATTTCTAAAGGGTTATTTTCTAAGCGCTTCTTTACATGAGACCGACTTCTACACGTCATTATCTAGATACGGATTGCTCCACAAAGTTTCCAACCATGATAGCGCCAGCTAAATAGTGTTAGCAAGATGCTACCACGGGCCTTGCGACCCTGTAGTGATAATGATAACAACAAGTTGGAATAGAACAACTTGAGATTCATGAGGTTTAATATGCTTACTCACCGCCAACCTTAATTCCACCAAATCGAACACCGCTCGGAAACGAGACATCATCCTTCATTTCTGGCACAAACGTCTCAACTTGCTGTCCGGAAATGGATGTTAGCCGGACACGGAGCGGAAAGTAGAACTGTCCGAGTCCCATGCCCACGAAGAAGTTGTCGCTAACTCGCTTGAGGCAGTGATACCTTCCACCAACCAGCGCCTCCACACCTGCTGCGGGGACGCTGTCACAGGAATATGGCATGATGATGATGATAACAATGGTGACGGTGATGATGGTGATGATGATAATGGTTATAATTATGATGATAGTGTTAAAGCCGCATTGTCACCAGTTTACTTCCGGTCGATTACCTAACAACATCCGATGATTTTTAACGGAAAACGCGAAAAATATATCAAAATATTGAAAGCGTGTCTATATTGATAGTGTGTCTATTGGAAGTTTATTTGAGGATGTTATTGATAATTTAGAGCGGATGGCCTGTTAAATATCTCGGATTCTAATAGATTCTTTTGTCTTTTAACGGTTGAGGTTTCCGTCGGACCTCCGGAAGTAAACTGGTGACAATGCGGCTTTAAGGGTAATGACGATGGTGATCATTGACGGCCACAAACATTCTGACATAATGTTGAAATCACACTCAACCGTGTCAGTTTATGCAGTAGTCTACACGCTGTCAGAAATAAAAACAACAATAAAATATTACTCCAATGAGTTAAACAAAATCATCGTTTATAAATTTCGTGACTTTTTAAAATATTAGTCAGTTTCCTTTTTTTTTAATTGCACAAAATAATATAAAGAAATAGCGAAAAAGTTACACTGTCCCATAACTGCCCTTGCGTCAATTCTTAGAGTGTCCTAAGGCACCGGTTTGACAGGAAAGAGAACTTTAGAGTTCCTTTAAAAATACGTCTGTTTCCTTTTTTTCTTGAACTGCACAAAATAATCCCAGTTAGAAATAACGAAAAATTTACACTGTCCAATTACTATCCTTGCGTCAGATTTTTTTGTTGCAATATGTGATGGGTCAAATAATAAAATGCCTGGCCCGAGAACATAAGTGGGTACTTTCGACATTTAAACTTCAAATAACTGCAAAAGCGTAGATAAAAAAAAACTTTGTCGACTGAAGAATTATAAAAAAATAAGTTTTGCTAACATTTTAAAAGCACATTAGAGTTTGTCAGAATTTTTTTTTAAAGTAGAAATCTCATAGAACTATTACTTTCAGATTTTGGTACTGGAAGTTTACTCACTATAAAATTTGCATATAGTAAGCCAAGGAGGTTTCACAATTCACTTGAGTAAACCACCGGTCCATTCCAAATAAAATTGCTGAATTTATTCCTTCCTATATAACTGGTTTAAATAATCAAGAAGATTTCATATTGTTTGTTTGCACTTTTTTTCATATTTTCTTATTATTTTTTTTAGGACACGCATGCTGGGCCCCCATTAAAAGACATCGACTGACGCAACATCATTGCAACCTCTTAACAAAACAATGACCACCAAAACATTTTCTAACCAGAACCGATCTAAACGAAGACATTTCCAAGAGATTAAGTATAGCAAAACTCCCACACAAAGTCACATTTGTAGTTGTAGCTTGACATTACGACTTCTACTCGGCTTTATTCTTTAAACACCCATTTGTGAAAACAACATAGAACATAGAATGTCACAGAAGATTAGAAGTCATCAGGTACTGCAAAGAACGGTAAAGGAGAGTTTCTAGCAGGCATAAACTGCTACAGCTAGGGATTACACATTTGTGCCTCTTGAACGGTGAGCAATCGTAAGCAACGAAACGTTTTATTCATTCGGCTGTTCTAAAGAGATTGAATTCCACAGCACTATTTCAACAGGATTCTCTTATTCCAAATGGACAAGACAATTGTGTAATATAAAAGCGTTTGATGTTCGATAGCAAAATAAAAATAATGAATGATACAAAACATCAGTATGGTATGGTATAGGATCGCATGGATAAAGATGCTTTGGCAGTCATGGGCTTCGTGGAATTTCTTATTTGTGTCATATCTTGGCTGGGGAGTGGCCTTGTCTGCTTGAGCGTGTACAAGAACCGACAGCTGCGAAACCCCACGAACCTTCTCATCGTGTCACTTGCCTTGTCCGACCTACTCATGTCTTTATGCGTAATGCCGCTGACTGCTTCTACTCTTTTCAACGTCAACGAAGGGTGGCCAAATAGGATAGGAAGTGCTTCTTTATGCCAGTTCCAAGGGTTTATGTTAGCAGCTACAGGGTTATCTTCTGTATTCACCATCGCCCTCATAGCTCTTGTTAGATATTTCTGCGTAGTCAAGAGAACTATTGGCTTCATCATAATATCTTGGCTCTTTGTTTATATTTGCTCGGGCTCGCTTTTTCTAATTCTGAGTTACATTGAATTTGGTCATTTTAGCTTCTTTTTGGAGTCTGTTCGTTTTCTATCCGCAGTTATGAGAATTCTGTCGTGTACCACAGCATCCTAAGTGGGCTTGGGTTCGGTTTGCCTGTGTCTGCCATTATCTGGAGTAATGTACTCATTCACCAAACGGTGAAGAGGCAAAAGGAAAAAGTATTCAAAGAAGCAGGTAGAAAACAGCACAATAAACGAGTATTCGAAGGAGCGAGAAGAAAACAGCACGATAAACAAGTATTCAAAGGAGCTGAAAGGAAACAGCATAATAACCAAGTATTTGAAGGAGCGGAAAGGAAAAACAGCGGAAAAATCGGAGACAATAAATATTATTCTGAAAACAGACATGCAATGCACTATGGGTAATCACCGAGAACCAATCGCTGGAGCAAGTCACGTGACTCAGACAGTGACTGCGCAAGTTCACAGCCGACCAATGGCAAGGCAGAAAAATGCCTTACACGACGCCAAATTTAAGACTTCATTCAACTGCAATCGCATACTTCCTTTGGTAACCTTGGCAGAATATCAATGCACAGAGAAAAGTTCCTTAGAAGAAATGTCCAGTGTGCAAATGGTTTCTAAAGCCGAGTCTGACACAACAAATTCTACATGCTGAAAAGCTCTGTTAACCTGGAGATGACAACTCGAACAAGCGAGGAAGCAGCAATTGAAATTACCGAAAATCAGATTAAAAGACTTCATACAAGGGAAGCCAATAAGACAAACATGTCAACAGAATCAAAACTAAAAATGCAACAGAAAGGCAGTAGGCGCGAGGCCAAGGTCACGAGGTCGCTAATATTGGTGTTTGCAGGATTTTGCGTGTGTTGGATCCCTCTAATAGTAAATGATGTGATCTTGGTGAGGTACGGGAAAAATGGTTACGTTGATCTCGCGGTTGCTATGTTTGGAAGCCTCTCGACCGCCATCAACCCCTTCATCTATGCTGCCACCAACAAGGCATTTCGCAAGACATTCGTGCAGACTTTCACGTGCAAATGGAAGCCCCATGAGAATTGATTATAATCACGACAGCGATGATTAAGTGTTGATGATGATGATAACGGTGGCCCATAGGTGCAATGCGAATCCAAAACAAACTCGGCGTTCAATAGATAGGAGGCGTTCATTATAAATCTAAACAATAGAATACTATAGTGCGTGATTGCTTGAACGCCTTACACGTCATACGAGCTACGTAAATATGTTAGGGAACGCTACTCTCATTTTGAACTTGACACTGGGCAAGACGCTACTCGCTTACCAGTGTTGATACAGCAAGAAGGCATTAAGCAAGAAGGTACGATATAGATTACCGAAATTCCACTGCCGTTTGTTTTATGCTGGAAGAAGGGAGCGGGGAGGGGGGGCGTTTAATAGAAAGAGGTGTTTGTTAGAGAGGGGCGTTGAATACTTGTAACCTGAGGGGGGGGGGGGCGTTCGTTAGATAGAAGGCGTTTATTAGAGAGGGCGCGTTCATTAGATCATTTACGCTAATGTATACTGTATCCCTATCATAAGAATTCCTAGGAATGCGCTATATCCTGCACCAGGAAACCGGGCAGGCAATAAACAAGCAAAAAAAATGCAATAATTGTAATAAAGTAGCAATTAATAAAACTGTCATACCTGTTGGTGATTTCGTGTCCATAGTGTGAGCAAAAACGTACTCCACCATCGCGTGGATTACCGCAATGCGAGAAAAACATTATGAAACGTGAAGACGTGCTGCATTGGAATCCAAGAGCTCGACACAGTCTCTAGATATCTCACTCTTGGAGTGAGGTTTTGGAATTGAGAGTGAGGTTTTGGAATTTTGAGTGAGGTTTTAGAATTGGAAGTGAGGCTTTGGAATTGAGCGTGAGGCTTTGGAATTGAGAGTGAGCTTTTGGAATTGAGAATGAGCTTTTGGAATTGAGAGTGAGGCTTTGGAATTGGAAGTGAGGATTTGGAATTGAGAGTGAGGCTTTGGAATTCGGAGAGTTTGTATTTGGATTCGGATTGCACTTATGGGCCACCGTAATGATGATGATGTTCAATGTAAACGTATAAGCTTGCATGAACTATCGTGTTGCAGGCCGCCATTTTTTCAGGCCTAGGATGAGCCCCTAAAATTTTACAACATCACAGGTTTTCCGTACGTCTACCATTGTCCTTTAAAAAATTTAGAAAAACAACAGCCATTGATTTATATGGAGTGGCGATGATGATGTGATGACTGTGGAGGCGGACATGGTAGTGGGATGACGACAAAGCGGTTATAATTGAAATTAATAAAGGTTAATATACTTGTTGCATTATATGCTGAGCTACTACTCTTACACAGTATTCCTGATTTGAAGCTTTATGTACCACGGATTGCTGCCCTGGAATCGGAATTGGATATCCCCTGCTGGTCCTGGCAGGGAAGGACAATCTATAGCGACAAGGTTGATCTTCCATCGTCCGTCACCCTTTACATATAAGTCCATGGAACCTGGCAAGCGCACAAACAAAAACATCATGAACATACCAAGGATTGGGGGAGGGGGAGATGGGTGCGCAATCTTTGGGATCATGTGTATGTAGGAAAAATAGCAACGAACGCAATAAACTGAGAACTTTTAGACTGTTTAAGAATAAGTATGAGTTAGAAACCAACCTGGTAGCTATCCCTGCTATAAAGCATAGGATTGCCCTAATTCGACTAAGAATAAGTAACCATACTCTTCAAATTGAGTATAAAGGGAGGCACATATGTAAAAACGACGGGGAACATAAATTCCATTTCATATTCAAATTTGGAACTTGCAAAGATTTAAGAGAAAAATTCCTACAAAATGTGCGAACATTTTCCAAAATAGAATCTTTAGTCAAATCAGAAATCCTACAGCTAATATAGCAGAAATGGCTGCAAAACTGATATACGACTTTTTCTTATAGGGGGCAAATATTACAAAATAAGATTGTTTTAATTTGAATGGATATACACTAATGTAAAATAGTTTAAACGGTACTGTCTGTCTGTCTGTCTGTCTGTCTGTCTGTCTTCTGTCTGTCTGTCTGTCTGTCTGTCTTGATTTTTGACGACCAGGTTTTTTTTTGGGGGGGGGGGGGGGGGTGGTGCTGCACACACTGATCGATTTGAAAGGAATACGAAAATCAATTTGTTTATGTCCTGAAGACCAAACTCGTGTCGATAGCTAACGAGAGCTTTAGAAAATGGGGAACCTTTTATGGTGTCGCTAACGAACCTCGTCGCTTGATGAGGCGGAGAGCTTAGAATTGCAGAAGTGACCCAAAATGCTCGTTTTAGCGCCCCTTTTCCAATCAGCGCCCCGCCTTAAATTAGCCTAGAGCAATCGCTCACAGAGTTTTGACTGTGAGCAAAAACCCGCTATAAAGACACATATCTATAAAAAGTGTATAGATATTGTTCTCGCGCCCTTGCATAAACAAAACTGACCGTGTTATGTTGATATACGTGGTCAGGGTAAGTATTCCTGTACTCGTGTAAACGGAGCATAATTCATGCATTTCTTTTACCATCCTTCACGCAGCCGACACATAGATCATGTATGTGACCGTGTTATGTTGCTATACGTGGTCAGGGTAAGTATTCCTGTGCTCGTGTAAGCGGAGCATAATTCTTGCATTTCTCTTACCATCCTCCACGCAGCCAACACACAGATCATGTATGATAGCCTTCCTCCTGCCCTTGATAGGGTCTAGTCCCAGTCCCTCGCCCTTCCCATCAATCTCAACGCACATCCCGCAGCCGAGGGAGGACTGGTAATTAGGCGCTCCAGCCGCGACCCTGATCCAGCCTGGCTGATTGGCCAGCGGTGCTAGAGGATCTAGGGTACATGCGCCTTTGCCAGTTGGGTACTTGCCGTAGTATGTTCCCTAAAACCGAGTTAAAAAAAATTAGATATCCTCATATCATATCATATCCTCATATCCTCATGTACACAGCCAGGGGCTGACTCATTATATTTTCGAAAGATCGCAGGGGCGGGGCCCATATCAAACATATTCCCCAAGGATAGTGTCCTTCGTTTGCATTGCCTTATATGGTCATTGATGCCCATATTTAGAAGAGCTAAAGTTTTCCCGCTCCCTGATCTCCAGAAAATATGGTGAAAAATGCTGATTCCTGTCAATTTGAGACTCGTGGCAAGAATTTGTCCAAAAAAACCTGACAGATTGGTCAAATTTTTATCTCACTAATCTTGAAAAGCTCTCAGACCCAGGCCTCCAAGAGATTGACCGAGCGGGTTTGAAGGTCGCCCAAATATTGATATGATGCGAGAAGAAGGCTCAGGGGCCCGGTAAAGACGAAAACGAAGGTTCTTGAGAAGTCTCTTTGCACCCCCTCCCCCTTCCCCCCCCCTCCTCAGGAAAAAATCTTGGCTACGCCTCTGGATCGTGTCGCACTCCGGGTGTTCCGTGTCATAAGATACGTCATAACTACGGTGGTACCCCTGTGGCAACCCTTGGGATCGTTATGAGCACCCGCTTCTTATTGTAGGTTCAAAAAAAAAGCAATGAAACTGAATATATCCTTTTTTTTTTTTTTACTATAATCGATACTATAAAAGTCGCCACACACATTCTAAATCACGTTTGTCGCTTTTATGCTCGTTTTACGTCAAATTTCTGTCTCGGTCAAAATTACGCTTGGAAGAACATATATCGTTGTATCCAATATCGTTAGAACGAGTTGATTTCTTATGCATTTCACCGTATTTCCGCCGAGAGAAAGGAACGCCATCGGAAAAATAAGGTTATCGTAAAATCCAGGTTCCACAGTACAGATATAAAATAAACCCTTCTTAAACAAGCAACGAAAAGGTCATCCAGGGTAGAATACCAATCTCCTCAAAATAGCAGGGTGGGTGATAGCTGAACCCGTGCCTGATTTGGGACCGTAAATTGGTTACCGCGGCTGCTTAATTTGGGCCTCTGCTTAATCGAGGTATAAAACACAATGTTGAGTGAGCAATATTTTGAGACTTTTGGAAGTGTACGTTTTTAGAGGTACCACTGCATAAAACAAGAATTGTACTGGGGGGACGGTGGGGGCAATTACCGCAATACCGAACAAAATTTTCGAAAATATCGCATACCGCACAGAAAGACGAGGTTTTGAAAAGCATGCGCGACATCGCGTTAACACCGCGACATTCTAAATGTTTCACCGCAATACCGCCGTTTAAAAAGTAAAGTCTCGCATTTCGCAGTGTTTTGAAATACCGCATCACCGCATGTTTTTGCTCTTTTACTGCAATCTCGTACAAAAAAGGCCAATACCGCAATACCCAACGTCCCCCTATACTTACTACTTACATCTCCATGCGCCCTGTGGAAATAGCGGTTGTAGAGCGTCTCGACTTGGCGCAGGGTTGTCTGGCTGTAGGCTAAATCCTGAGATCATTCAACATACGTTTGACCTGTGCCAGCCTTATCCAAATACGCTATGGAGTCCCTAAATTTCCCGTGTAAATACCATAGGCGGCATAGGAAATATAGAGAGCGATCTCCCGCGTATTTGATAATCATTCTAATATCTTTAGTCTATTTAAAAAAGTTTTCTGTTAATTCCCATTACTTTCTAAATCTGTTTCACGTCTTCCCCTTCACCAAAAAACAAAATGTCCATATTTTTTGTGTACAGCCAATACCCTGAGACTAGTAAACCCTCTCACTAATGCGTTTTGTTGCTTAAACGCCTCTTTAAAGAAATTAAAACAACTGGTTATGTCTTACCAGCACCGAGATACAGAAAAGACCCAAGAGCAATGAACCCATTTTGGTAGATTTCCACCGTAAGTCTCTAGATGCGTGTAAGATTGAACCCGAGATAGCACGACTAAACACCCGGACAACTGAACAAACCCTCAGAATGTAACTATCAGAGAGCTTGGAGCAAAGATATGGAAATGTCACAGCTGTCTGTGGGTAAGTAAGAAAGATACTTTAACATAGGCCTAGCAATACCATAACTTAGAGGCACTCGCGCGGATGTATAAAAACGTAAGAAATGTGACCAGAATTCGCCATCGGTTTACCGCAATACCAAAGTAAATAAAGGCAAACAACTTTGTAGCATGATTCAATAAAGTGTACAAACCTACGCACCCAAACAGTATTGTTGGCGTTTGTTTTCCCCAGCAATGCTGTGGCTGTCTGTACGAGGTCCCCCCTCCCCTTGCATTGTAGGAGCGGTCTGTTTAAACACAGACACCAGCTGAAAACCCCCACTTGGAATGACCGAGGGTTGTCATGATAACCACACAAGAAGCCCTTCAACACACGACAAACAAGTATCTCTTTTCTCTGTTTATTACTATATCAGTTTTTAAATTCATTTTCAATAGCGATCTAGAAACATTTCGATAAAATTCCCAGTCACGTGTATTAAACACGTGACCTACTTTACTACCACTTGCGGTTCCGAGTACGTCAAGTGCAATCACGTGACCATCTCAATGCAATTATCACGTGAACTCGGAGAAGCGGCCACGTGTGCACCGCGTGCTTACGAGGTATTGGAGACGGCAAGTTTCTTGAGGTGCTCCATAAATACTTGCAGGCTGACGTCGTCTGTGAGTACGGGTGCGCCGGTGTTGTCCTGACCCCACGCCATCATGTTGTTATGCGTCTGGGATGGGTTCACTTTGGACAGCAGGAAGCGTTGCTGAAACAAAGGAACACGCGTGAATTCACGAGAGACACGAGTAGATTGCTCCCTCTACCACGAACGTCTTCCTCGCGTTGCCCATACTCAAGTAATTCCCGGCAAAGACCTCACTAGATAAGCTCCTGCATCGGTGAGGGCCGCCAGGTATTTTTCAGCATCCGACCCAGACCCGTTCTCCCTAAATAGTGCCTGACCTGACTGGCGTATCAGTAACCTTCCCTTATAGCAAGACACGCCACAAGTACTGTGTCTCGGTGTACCGAGGAATTGGGTCACAAAACCCCTACCTCCCACAAACATTGACATTACCGCCTCCTCCTCTATTCCACACCCAATAAATCTGCATGTGTCCCATCCTCAGCTGGCTGTGGCCATGGTGCGTCTCGGTGTACCGAGGCATGGGGTCACATAACACCTACCCCACCACCCCACCCCACCACCACCACCACAAACATTGACATTACCTCCCGCCTCCTCTATTACACACCCAATAAATCTGCTTGTATACCATCCTTACCTGGCTGTGGGCCATGGTGCGTCTCGAGGTACCGAGGCATGCGGTCAAATAACACCTACCCCCCCCCAAAAAAAAAAAAAAAAAACCTCTCCTCCCAAAACAAACATTGACATTACCGCCTCCTCCTCTATTACACACCCAATAAATCTGCTTGTATACCATCCTTACCTGGCTGTGGCCATGGTGCGTCTCGAGGTACCGAGGCATGGGGTCACATAACACCTACCCCACCCCACCACCACCACCACAAACTTTGACATTACCTCCCGCCTCCTCTATTCCACACCCAATAAATCTGCCTGTGTCCCATCCTCAGTTGGCTGTGGCCATGGTGCGTCTCAATGAACCGAGGCATGGGGTCACATAACACCTACCCCACCACCCCACCCCACCACCACCACCACAAACATTGACATTACCGCCTCCTCCTCTATTCCACAACCAATAAATCTGTCTGTATACCATCCTTACCTGGCTGTGGCCATGGTGCGTCTCAATGTACCGAGGCATGGGGAAGCGGACCTGCAGGATCTCGCCTGCGTCATCTACTGGGGCCTGCAGTAGCTGGCGGAAGCTCTCATACTCTGGGGCTTCTTGGTAGCCCGCCTTCTTCCACTGAAAGATGGTCTGACAAACAAGACAGGAGTTACTCGAAATTTGCTTCTAGCATTGAGCGATGGTCTGGCAAACAAGACAGGAGTTACTCGACATTTGCTTCTAGCACTGAGCGGTGGTCTGATAAAACAAAACAGGAGTTCCTCGATATGTCTTTCTAGCACTGAGCGGTAGTCTGACAAAAAAAACAGGAGTTACTCAATATGTCTTTCTAGCACTGAGCGGTAGTCTGACAAAACAAAACAGGAGTTACTCAATATGTCTTTCTAGCAATGAGCGGTAGTCAGACAAAACAAAACAGGAGTTACTCAATATGTCTTTCTAGCAATGAGCGGTAGTCAGGCAAAACAAAACAGGAGTTACTCAATATGTGTTTCTAGCACTGAACGGTAGTCTGACAAAACAAAACAGAAGTTACTCAATATGTGTTTCTAGCACTGAGCGGTAGTCTGACAAAACAAAACAGGAGTTACTCAATATGTTTTTCTAGCACTAAACGGTAGTCTGACAAAACAAAACAGGAGTTACTCGATATGTCTTTCTAGCACTGAACGGTAGTCTGACAAAACAAAACAGGAGTTACTCGATATGTCTTTCTAGCACTGAACGGTAGTCTGACAAAACAAAACAGAAGTTACTCGATATGTGTTTCTAGCACTGAGCGGTAGTCTGACAAAACAAAACAGGAGTTACTCGATATGTGTTTCTAGCACTGAACGGTAGTCTGACAAAACAAAACAGGAGTTACTCGATATGCGTTTCTAGCCCTGAGCGGTAGTCTGACAAAACAAAACAGGAGTTACTCAACACAGGAGATTCTCTACATTTGCTTTCAGAACTGAGCGATAGGGACCATAACCCAAAAATTGTTACGGCTTAGCTCAGTCGAGGTTACGGCTGATGTTTGCCATTTAAAATAGTGTAATGGAATAAGGCAGCTATACCCCTAAGAGGTCGGACCTCCCAGGCCTTCGTTTATCAGTTGTACCCATCTTAAAATACTAAGGATAATAATGTGATACATCCCTTAAAAGACAATGACAGCCTTGCTCGGCCATTCCGTCTCCTCTAATAGCCGCGTGTTCAGTAAACTGTTGGATAAGAGAAATTTGTGAAACCTCATACTCGAAATTGGCCCTTTTTACTTACATCTCCATGGTATATGAGAATCTGGAAGAATGTGTCGAGCAGCAGGATTCTGTCCGGGAGAATACTACTTGAATCAAGTAACACAGGCTGAAGGGAAAACATAAAACATTATTCAGTATACAGTAGTTACTGATTGCTTGTTGAGATTGATAACTTAAAGGGGCACATGGTTGGGGGAATGAGAATGAGTTGAGAATGAGTGTTTTTTTGGCAAAGCTAGAAAACATTAAAAATTATGCGGAATAACGAAGATAGGCAAACTTTTTTACAGTCATATCTTACTGATGCGTGCAAGTTTTAAAAATAATCGGTAAGAAAGCAGTATCCTTTAGTACCCCTTTGTCATTTCACTGCAATGGGGCCCAGAGCCTTGAACGCAGCTAGCTTGAGCTTACAAGAATTTCACTTATCAGTAACTGAGACATGATCTGGGAACTGTGTACTTTTGACCTGTATTTTTGGCTGAGAGTAGGGGCGGACTCATATAACCTTTCTCTTCTCATATTGTTTTTCATGTTGGCTGAAATTAGGGTTGCATTTGCAAAACCTGCGTTCGCTGTGCTCCTTCGTCCCTCTCTAATGTAGAAGTACCACATGATTTTAGATAACACGTACCTCGGGAGGGCCTTGGAAGGAGTATGAGTAGAGGATTGGTTGGATCATGATCAGAGAGTTTGTCACATCTTCTCGGTTCAGGATGTGTCTGTATACGGGAAATGAAACCACAGTCAGCAGAAGCAACGTTAAAATAGCGTACAGTACATATATCAATCCCTTTATTCTCACCACTAGTTTTTTCAATCATTGATAGAGTTAGAAAAAATTACATGTCAATCACTGACCTGTAGTATGCTGTCTCATCTGGACTGTTGTTAAAGACTTGTAAGAATTGAGATCGCCGTAAATGGAACATGAACTAGAAACAGTAAGCATATAATTACATTAATACACGCATAAATTCTATTATTCTATTAGTTTGCGATACCGTGGTCACCTTGACATTTTTGTGAAGTAAACCAATAAGGATATGAAA
The DNA here is from genome assembly GCF_932526225.1 of Nematostella vectensis. Lineage (NCBI taxonomy): Eukaryota > Metazoa > Cnidaria > Anthozoa > Actiniaria > Edwardsiidae > Nematostella > Nematostella vectensis. Next base: position 12,493,793 of record NC_064040.1, on the reverse strand, counting down.
ACGTGTTATCTGATACGACGCGCGCTACCGTGGCCACCTTGACAGTTTAGTGAAGTAAGCCAATAAGGATGCGAGAAACGTGCTATCTGATAAATATAATTTTACGTAAATATATCTTACAGCCCGAGAAGTCCAAGTGTGTACACCTTTAATTAATTCACCCTATCGTAGCAGTCCCTGGTAAATATGAAAACTAAGGCAGTTTTATTGGGAATTTGGTAGGTTTTTTTCGTTTATTCCTCCAAATTTGATCTTTGTAAAGCCCGCTCCGCACTTCAGCTAACGTGGATTTCTCAGCTCTTTCTGGGCGATCGCGTGCCGCCTAGGCCGTACGTGATTGGTGTAGGGGACCGAAAATATGCGAATTAATTAAAGGTGGTCACACTTGGACTTCTCGCACTGTAATCAATAATTCAATTGTCCAAACTCAAGTCACATACATAACTTGATAGTTTTATTCTTTTATATTCCCCACAAAAAAAAAACTAACCTGTGGATAAAGAGAGAAGTTTTCTGCAAGGCGGAATGAGGCAGGGTCGTCCTTGTTGTATTCGCCAAATTTCTGGCAAAGCCGGATGAGCATTCTATCAAGCCATCGCAAGACATCAGGGCCATCATCTCCCTCAGCTCTGATAAAAAAATTGGTAGTTCGTTTTACAGATAAAGAAGAAGCCTCTGTTGGGCTCCATTTTTTTTATATTTACAAAGACAGATGTTTCAAGAAGTATACATTTGGCTGATTTTGAAAAGCCAGGGCTTTCACAAACTTTCAGAGTAGGCGGTGGAGATTATAAGTAGGGGGTAGAAGTTATTTTATTTTTTTAGTTCAAATAAAACTTAAGACGACTTCTTTAAACAAAAGTAGCCTGCTCTAGGTGGAAAATAGCTGGCGCTTCCGCCGGCCGCTAGGGCATAATTAAAAACCCCTGGAAGCTATTGCAATATTTTCAATTTAAATTGGTATTTCATGGTTTAATTAGCCTTTTTATAAGATTTAATATATAAAATAATAAGGCTAAGGAAATCCAGAGAGGCCACAGGCTTAAGAAATAGAACACTCTTGGGAAGTGAACTAGCTTTCAAACCAGCCACTGGGATACCAAACTTTTACTATCTGTTCCTGACTTCTTTTCTATCCCAAGGCCACAACTACATTCAAAGTATCAGTACACACAAAGTATCAGAAACAGGCACTATATGTCAAACCAATAAAGAACACAAATTAATAATAAAATATCAAAAGCTGATTTACTTCAACTTCACCACAATGGACAGCAAAGTCATGTGAAATGCGCTGACCTGAACACTGCTATTCTGCTCATAAGCACAGCAGCAGCCTCCTGGTCGAATCCCAGGGCGATGTGACCAACATTAGATGCATCTACCCAGTTTCTTGCACATGTTGTGACGCGCACTCTCCGTTGACCACTGGAGTGCTGGTATTGAGTGATGAATTGGATGCAACCCCGCCCTCCTTGAGGTACAGGTGCCGTGTGCTGAGAAAAAAAAAGAAATTATCTGTGGTCTTTAGAATGACAAAGTCTAAAATCTTTAAATCAAACGTGTCACAGGTGACCTAGAGTCCTGGGGAGGGGAGGAAGGGGGACTTCCATAAAAGAAGATGGATGTGATCTTTCAGGGTATAAAATTCTAACTGCTATCCCTTAGGGGGTGTTCAAGAATTCTGTTATCCTTTAGGTAGTTTCACACTAATGAAACATCCTATCAAATAACAACTAGAGTCTTCACAATATGGATGTGCTCAATGGCAGTTTCTTATAGACTGCAACAAAATTCTCAGAAACTGAAAATTAGTTTCTAGTAGCTATCTCTTAGTGTTAGAAATTGCTTGGACTGAATTCAATGTGCTATCTTTTAGGGGGCCTTAGGGTTAAAATTGATTTTGCTGACGATCAACCCCATCTGTTTTTATGGGAGTCCTCCCCCCAGGCCCAGAGTTTTGGTTCTTTCATTGTATTGAATTTGACTTATTGAATGTATGTGGGCTTACTTGAAGGTTCATAACAACATGAATCATTCTAAAAATGTATTAGGATGTGCTACGGACAATAAGTGGTAGTAGTTGTTGCTATGAGATGGTAAATAGACTGGTCGCTCACCTGGTTGACGATTTCAAAGAAGAATGTGGCTGTCGTTGATGGATCTAGACCACAGAATTTCCAGGCACTAGTGCCCCCATTTCCAATTTCCTGGAAGAAAGCGATTATCAACCAAGGAAGAAGAATGGATATAAGTGACAATAAGAGGAAGATACAAAACATGTAAGAAAATTTGAACAATTAAATGCTCGTGGTGATATGTAAGCTTGTTCAAAATTAATACGTAGAGCTTTCTCGGAGCTGTAGCCTGAAAAACATTTGGAGCCCATAAATATAGCGGGAGAGTATACAGAAACATATAGAGCATATATAATTTTGAAAATATTGGGGGGGGGAGGGTGCCTACAGTGCCCCATCTCCTTTTGCGGCCCTGATTCTATTTGGATACTTACAGTTTCAGAGACATTAGGTCCTTTCCTGTCCATGGAAATACAGGGGCCAATGGCCCCAGACACTTTAAGTTCCCTTGAAGTCTAAGCCAGATACAAACAACATCAGAATATACTTGACATTTATAACATATAGTTATAATATATAACTATATGTCATGTTTACATCTGACCCATCTGACTAACCTTGACTTCTACTGTTCCGCCAAATGACATCTTGAACTCACTTCTCACATCTTTTGCAAACACTCTTTGGAACGTCTGCTTGAACAGAGCAGTGTTGAATGAATCTCCCATCACCATGTGACCACTGCAGATAGAGGTTCCAATATTTTTCTATAAGGCATCTTAATACAATAAACAACCTTCTATAATTTGAATACGTTAAACAACCAAGACAGAGAGCATGGAGTAAATATGCCATGTATAAAGCTATATTTATGGTTAAGTATGAAAAGCAAAATTACAGATCTGCATAAATACTATGACTTAAAATGCTTTGTGTAAGCTATTTATGATGTCTTCTCTGCCAATCAGAGCACATGAATTACTAGCATTGTGCATATGACAAAAAAAGCTCCTTAAATGGCCTACAGTAGTCGTGACTGACCCTGTTAGATTAGGGCAAAACTTCATCTCATGGAGCCCAGTCTGGTCCAGCTGGCAGGCAAAGATGTCCATCACATGACCATTTTCTGCAGCTCGTTTTGCCAAGGCTTCATAATACTAAAGAAATTAAATCAATTCAATCTCATTGCTTATTCCAATATTTTAGAAAAAACATGTATTATGAGAAACTTACTAATAAAAGATTTTTATTATTATTATTATTATCATTATCATTATCAATTTTAACACTACCCTAAATAACCCCCTTCAGATATACAATAGAATATCAATTCTAACTGGGGTCTGAGTAACTTCTTGAATGTAGACATATAAATGTACTGTAGGTCAATTCTTATTTGGCCTTAAACATGAAACCGCGATATAAAAAGGATAGGGACGCCCCCTTGTCACACCTCATGAAGTTTGAAATCAAAACCAAAATGGCGGACTAACCGTTAGGCAGAGTGATAGACAATTTCATAATAAAACTCTAAATGCGTCCTTTTAAACCCAAATAACTTCCTCATCTTTCTCAACGTAATGTTTCTTTCTACCTTTGCTAGTTTATATGAAACCTAATATTTGATTTCGATAAGAAAATCCAATACGACTTGGCAGCTCAATGGCTGAGCGACAACTGAAGGTGTCGCTGCCCTGGGCACGCTCCTGTTATAGCGCGGTTTCATGTTTTCTAACCCCCTTGAGGCAAAAATACAATCAATCCCCTTGAAGGAAGATTTAAAGAAGTAGGTCAAATCTACCAGGGCTCTGAATATCCCAACCCCAATAAAGCAGATTACAAGTCCAATCAGCCAGTTTTGCAGAAGTTCTACCTTGAGAGCCTTCCTGACATGTCTGGCATTGTCTTTCTCCAGGTCGTGGTGTGATCTCATTGGGTTCTTAAGCTCATTGTCTGCCACCATGCCAGGACCCTGGGTACAAAAGGTATTTATGTGTTACAAAAGAACAGCCAGCTTAAAGTGGTTCTTATTTGGAGGGTGATTAAATGGGTAATTTGAGCCTAACTAGGTTCTTATTGTATAGCATATGGGGTTTACAGCACTACCGGACCACAGTTATATGATAGCTGTTGTTTTTATTGGTATACAGGGTGTAAAACCTGGTTGTTATCTGTGAAATACCTGAGTAGCAGGCCCTGCCATGAACAACATGATCCTTGCACCAGTGTTCGGATAAGTGCACTGAAACCAAAGCAAACCACACACAGCAGTTAGTTACTCTGTAATTAACAACTCTATAAAAAATACTGATTCACTGCCTTACTTCAAGAAGTCCTGCAGCAATTGATAAGGCCACACCAGATGACCTTAGAGGGCGTTTGCCTGTCGACACAGGCCAGGGGTCGCGCTGGAGTTCACCCAGCAGGTCAGTAAGGGTCATGTCACACTTGTGAACAGGTTGGAGAAATCTGTAGTGAATAAGAATTTACTGTTGAGTGAGTTTGTATGTCGTCTGTAGTAACACGTCATGTCTGTATGTGGTCTGTAGTAACACGTCATGTCTGTATGTCGTCTGTGGTAACACGTCATGTCTGTATGTCGTCTGTAGTAACACGTCATGTCTGTATGTCGTCTGTAGTAACACGTCATGTCTGTATGTCGTCTGTAGTAACACGTCATGTCTGTATGTCGTCTGTAGTAACACGTCATGTCTGTGTGTCGTCTGTAGTAACACGTCATATCTGTGTGTCGTCTGTAGTAACACGTCATGTCTGTATGTCGTCTGTAGTAACACGTCATGTCTGTATGTCGTCTGTAGTAACACGTCATGTCTGTATGTCATCGGTAGTAACACGTCATGTCTGTATGTCATCGGTAGTAACACGTCATGTCTGTATGTCGTCTGTAGTAACACGTCATGTCTGTATGTCGTCTGTAGTAACACGTCATGTCTGTATGTCGTCTGTAGTAACACGTCATGTCTGTATGTCGTCTGTAGTAACACGTCATGTCTGTATGTCGTCTGTAGTAACACGTCATGTCTGTATGTCGTCTGTAGTAACACGTCATGTCTGTATGTGGTCTGTAGTAACACGTCATATCTGTATGTCGTCTGTAGTAACACGTCATGTCTGTATGTGGTCTGTAGTAACACGTCATGTCTGTATGTCGTCTGTAGTAACACGTCATGTCTGTATGTGGTCTGTAGTAACACGTCATGTCTGTATGTCGTCTGTAGTAACACGTCATATCTGTATGTCGTCTGTAGTAACACGTCATGTCTGTATGTCGTCTGTAGTAACACGTCATGTCTGTATGTCGTCTGTAGTAACACGTCATGTCTGTATGTCGTCTGTAGTAACACGTCATGTCTGTATGTCGTCTGTAGTAACACGTCATGTCTGTATGTCGTCTGTGGTAACACGTCATGTCTGTATGTCGTCTGTAGTAACACGTCATGTCTGTATGTCGTCTGTAGTAACACGTCATGTCTGTGTGTCGTCTGTAGTAACACGTCATGTCTGTGTGTCGTCTGTGGTAACACGTCATGTCTGTGTGTCGTCTGTGGTAACACGTCATGTCTGTGTGTCGTCTGTGGTAACACGTCATGTCTGTATGTCGTCTGTGGTAACACGTCATGTCTGGGTGTCGTCTGTGGTAACACGTCATGTCTGTGTGTCGTCTGTGGTAACACGTCATGTCTGTGTGTCGTCTGTGGTAACACGTCATGTCTGTATGTCGTCTGTGGTAACACGTCATGTCAGTGTGTCGTCTGTAGTAACACGTCATGTCTGTATGTCGTCTGTAGTAACACGTCATGTCTGTATGTCGTCTGTAGTAACACGTCATGTCTGTATGTCGTCTGTAGTAACACGTCATGTCTGTATGTCGTCTGTAGTAACACGTCATGTCTGTATGTCGTCTGTAGTAACACGTCATGTCTGTATGTCGTCTGTAGTAACACGTCATGTCTGTATGTCGTCTGTAGTAACACGTCATGTCTGTATGTCGTCTGTAGTAACACGTCATGTCTGCATGTCGTCTGTAGTAACACGTCATGTCTGCATGTCGTCTGTAGTAACACGTCATGTCTGCATGTCCTCTGTAGTAACACGTCATGTCTGCATGTCCTCTGTAGTAACACGTCATGTCTGTATGTCGTCCGTAGCAACACGTCATGTCTGTATGTCGTCCGTAGTAACACGTCATGTCTGTATGTCGTCCGTATTAACACGTCATATCTGTATGTCGTCCGTAGTAACACGTCATGTCTGCATGTCCTCTGTAGTAACACGTCATGTCTGTATGTCGTCTGTAGTAACACGTCATGTCTGTATGTCGTCTGTGGTAACACGTCATGTCTGTATGTCGTCTGTGGTAACACGTCATGTCTGTATGTCGTCTGTAGTAACACGTCATGTCTGTATGTCGTCTGTAGTAACACGTCATGTCTGTATGTCGTCTGTGGTAACACGTCATGTCTGTATGTCGTCTGTAGTAACACGTCATGTCTGTATGTCGTCTGTAGTAACACGTCATGTCTGGGTGTCCTCTGTAGTAACACGTCATGTCTGTGTGTCGTCTGTAGTAACAAGTCATGTCTGTGTGTCGTCTGTTGTAACACGTCATGTCTGTGTGTCGTCTGTAGTAACACGTCATGTCTGTGTGTCGTCTGTAGTAACACGTCATGTCTGTGTGTCGTCTGTAGTAACACGTCATGTCTGTGTGTCGTCTGTAGTAACACGTCATGTCTGTATGTCGTCTGTAGTAACACGTCATGTCTGTATGTCGTCTGTAGTAACACGTCATGTCTGTATGTCGTCTGTAGTAACACGTCATGTCTGTATGTGGTCGGTAGTAACACATCATGTCTGTATGTCGTCGGTAGTAACACGTCATGTCTGTATGTGGTCTGTAGTAACACGTCATGTCTGTGTGTCGTCTGTAGTAACACGTCATGTCTGTGTGTCGTCTGTAGTAACACGTCATGTCTGTATGTCGTCTGTAGTAACACGTCATGTCTGTATGTCGTCTGTAGTAACACGTCATGTCTGTATGTCGTCTGTAGTAACACGTCATGTCTGTATGTCGTCTGTAGTAACACGTCATGTCTGTATGTCGTCTGTAGTAACACGTCATGTCTGTATGTCGTCTGTAGTAACACGTCATGTCTGTATGTCGTCTGTAGTAACACGTCATATCTGTATGTCGTCTGTAGTAACACGTCATGTCTGTATGTCGTCTGTAGTAACACGTCATGTCTGTATGTCGTCTGTAGTAACACGTCATGTCTGTATGTCGTCTGTAGTAACACGTCATGTCTGTATGTCGTCTGTAGTAACACGTCATGTCTGTATGTCGTCTGTAGTAACACGTCATGTCTGTATGTCGTCTGTAGTAACACGTCATGTCTGTGTGTCGTCTGTAGTAACACGTCATATCTGTGTGTCGTCTGTAGTAACACGTCATGTCTGTATGTCGTCTGTAGTAACACGTCATGTCTGTATGTCGTCTGTAGTAACACGTCATGTCTGTATGTCATCGGTAGTAACACGTCATGTCTGTATGTCATCGGTAGTAACACGTCATGTCTGTATGTCGTCTGTAGTAACACGTCATGTCTGTATGTCGTCTGTAGTAACACGTCATGTCTGTATGTCGTCTGTAGTAACACGTCATGTCTGTATGTCGTCTGTAGTAACACGTCATGTCTGTATGTCGTCTGTAGTAACACGTCATGTCTGTATGTCGTCTGTAGTAACACGTCATGTCTGTATGTGGTCTGTAGTAACACGTCATATCTGTATGTCGTCTGTAGTAACACGTCATGTCTGTATGTGGTCTGTAGTAACACGTCATGTCTGTATGTGGTCTGTAGTAACACGTCATGTCTGTATGTGGTCTGTAGTAACACGTCATGTCTGTATGTCGTCTGTAGTAACACGTCATATCTGTATGTCGTCTGTAGTAACACGTCATGTCTGTATGTCGTCTGTAGTAACACGTCATGTCTGTATGTCGTCTGTAGTAACACGTCATGTCTGTATGTCGTCTGTAGTAACACGTCATGTCTGTATGTCGTCTGTAGTAACACGTCATGTCTGTATGTGGTCGGTAGTAACACATCATGTCTGTATGTCGTCTGTAGTAACACGTCATGTCTGTATGTGGTCTGTAGTAACACGTCATGTCTGTATGTGGTCTGTAGTAACACGTCATGTCTGTGTGTCGTCTGTAGTAACACGTCATGTCTGTGTGTCGTCTGTAGTAACACGTCATGTCTGTATGTCGTCTGTAGTAACACGTCATGTCTGTATGTCGTCTGTGGTAACACGTCATGTCTGTATGTCGTCTGTGGTAACACGTCATGTCTGTATGTCGTCTGTGGTAACACGTCATGTCTGTATGTCGTCTGTAGTAACACGTCATGTCTGTATGTCGTCTGTAGTAACACATCATGTCTGTATGTCGTCTGTAGTAACACGTCATGTCTGTATGTCGTCTGTAGTAACACGTCATGTCTGTATGTCGTCTGTGGTAACACGTCATGTCTGTGTGTCGTCTGTGGTAACACGTCATGTCTGTGTGTCGTCTGTGGTAACACGTCATGTCTGTATGTCGTCTGTGGTAACACGTCATGTCTGTATGTCGTCTGTAGTAACACGTCATGTCTGTATGTCGTCTGTAGTAACACGTCATGTCTGTATGTCGTCTGTAGTAACACGTCATGTCTGTATGTCGTCTGTAGTAACACGTCATATCTGTATGTCGTCTGTAGTAACACGTCATGTCTGTATGTCGTCTGTAGTAACACGTCATGTCTGTATGTCGTCTGTAGTAACACGTCATGTCTGTATGTCGTCTGTAGTAACACGTCATGTCTGTATGTCGTCTGTAGTAACACGTCATGTCTGTATGTCGTCTGTAGTAACACGTCATGTCTGTATGTCGTCTGTAGTAACACGTCATGTCTGTATGTCGTCTGTAGTAACACGTCATGTCTGTATGTCGTCAATAGTAACACGTCATATCTGTGTGTCGTCTGTAGTAACACGTCATGTCTGTATGTCGTCTGTAGTAACACGTCATGTCTGTATGTCGTCTGTAGTAACACGTCATGTCTGTATGTCATCGGTAGTAACACGTCATGTCTGTGTGTCGTCTGTAGTAACACGTCATGTCTGTATGTCGTCTGTAGTAACACGTCATGTCTGTATGTCGTCTGTAGTAACACGTCATGTCTGTATGTCGTCTGTAGTAACACGTCATGTCTGTATGTCGTCTGTAGTAACACGTCATGTCTGTATGTCGTCTGTAGTAACACGTCATGTCTGTATGTGGTCTGTAGTAACACGTCATGTCTGTATGTCGTCTGTAGTAACACGTCATGTCTGTATGTGGTCTGTAGTAACACGTCATGTCTGTATGTGGTCTGTAGTAACACGTCATGTCTGTATGTGGTCTGTAGTAACACGTCATGTCTGTATGTCGTCTGTAGTAACACGTCATATCTGTATGTCGTCTGTAGTAACACGTCATGTCTGTATGTCGTCTGTAGTAACACGTCATGTCTGTAGGTCGTCTGTAGTAACACGTCATGTCTGTATGTCGTGGATAGTACCTGTTGAATGAGTCTGTTGTGGATAGTACCTGTTGAATGAGTCTGTTGTGTATAGTACTGTACCTGTTGCATAAGTCTGTTGTGTATAGTACCTGTTGCATAAGTCTGTTGTGTATAGTACTGTACCTGTTGAATGAGTCTGTTGTGTATAGTACTGTACCTGTTGAATGAGTCTGTTGTGTATAGTACTGTACCTGTTGCATAAGTCTGTTGTGTATAGTACCTGTTGAATAAGTCTGTTGTGTATAGTACTGTACCTGTTGAATGAGTCTGTTGTGTATAGTACTGTACCTGTTGCATAAGTCTGTTGTGTATAGTACTGTACCTGTTGAATGAGTCTGTTGTGTATAGTACTGTACCTGTTGAATGAGTCTGTTGTGTATAGTACTGTACCTGTTGCATAAGTCTGTTGTGTATAGTACTGTACCTGTTGAATGAGTCTGTTGTGTATAGTACTGTACCTGTTGAATGAGTCTGTTGTGTATAGTACTGTACCTGTTGCATAAGTCTGTTGTGTATAGTACTGTACCTGTTGCATAAGTCTGTTGTGTATAGTACTGTACCTGTTGCATAAGTCTGTTGTGTATAGTACTGTACCTGTTGCATAAGTCTGTTGTGTATAGTACTGTACCTGTTGAATGAGTCTGTTGTGTATAGTACTGTACCTGTTGCATAAGTCTGTTGTGTATAGTACCTGTTGAATAAGTCTGTTGTGTATAGTACTGTACCTGTTGAATGAGTCTGTTGTGTATAGTACTGTACCTGTTGCATAAGTCTGTTGTGTATAGTACCTGTTGCATAAGTCTGTTGTGTATAGTACCTGTTGCATAAGTCTGTTGTGTATAGTACTGTACCTGTTGAATGAGTCTGTTGTGTATAGTACTGTACCTGTTGCATAAGTCTGTTGTGTATAGTACTGTACCTGTTGAATGAGTCTGTTGTGTATAGTACTGTACCTGTTGAATGAGTCTGTTGTGTATAGTACTGTACCTGTTGCATAAGTCTGTTGTGTATAGTACTGTACCTGTTGAATGAGTCTGTTGTGTATAGTACTGTACCTGTTGAATGAGTCTGTTGTGTATAGTACTGTACCTGTTGCATAAGTCTGTTGTGTATAGTACTGTACCTGTTGCATAAGTCTGTTGTGTATAGTACCTGTTGCATAAGTCTGTTGTGTATAGTACTGTACCTGTTGAATGAGTCTGTTGTGTATAGTACTGTACCTGTTGCATAAGTCTGTTGTGTATAGTACTGTACCTGTTAAATGAGTCTGTTGTGTATAGTACTGTACCTGTTGCATAAGTCTGTTGTGTATAGTACCTGTACCTGTTGCATAAGTCTGTTGTGGATAGTGCCTGTTTCTGTTGCATAAGTCTGTTGTGTATAGTACTGTACCTGTTAAATGAGTCTGTTGTGGATATTACTGTACCTGTTGAATGAGTCAGTATGTTGCGGTGGTTGCCCTGGTCTGGGTCCTGCTTGTCCTCCCCTCGCAGCTGCTCCCAAACCCAGCATTTCCTGCAAGTCATCACAGGCATTCATCAGTCAATTATGATAGTTAAGTAAATGGGGTAAAAAATGGCTTCTTGCTCACCTGTATCTGTTTGGCAGTCAGATCCTTTGTTCCACGGAAGACGTAACTCTTGGAGCAGCCATCACACCCTAGTTCATGGACATGGACCTGTAAATATATATAATAAGAATGAATAGAAAATGGTGTTGTCGTGATTGAAGGTTAGGAGATCATATGGTATACATATGATCACATAATAACGGGAGTGAAATCGGTTTCAAAACAACTTCTAGTAAAATGTAATCTATTCCTAAAAAAACAGGGTAGTGGATATATTGCCACAGGCACCTAAATGTTTCATTCCTAGCCTGCGTGCAGCCGGAAATAATTTCATTATTACCATCTATTTTCGCAGGCCATTTATTCCTTGTGGATGTATTTTACACCCACAAACCAAAACATTTACCCCTAACAAATTATCCATTTCCTAAAATTCACTGGCCCAAGGAGGCTAAAATTCACTGGCCATTGCTTCTGAGCAAAAGATGAGGCAGTCTCCCATCTGACACAATCCCTGACACAATCTCTGGAAACACAGAGATCCTTCGGGTAGGATCTACCAAGAGCAATGGCAGACTGCAGAGGTAGAGAAACGGGGAGAAACATTGAGCAGGCCATCCCAGCCAAAGACTGAAGGTAGAGAAATGAGATATGCTGGGGATATACTATGATATATAGGGCTCACCATCTTTCCAAATGTGATCAACCCCACAAGGGCATTTGGAGGCATCAAACTCAGGGACATCTGGAGGGATTCCTGTAAAAAAAAGAAAGAGTAAATTGCATTAGCTGATGTTGGTGACAAACTTTATCCCAAATTGCAGTCCCTATGACGAATTACTCTGGATTTACAATAAATGGATTTTGTATATAAGGCGCACTATGATGCCTTGGGTTCACATAAATCAGTTCACATGAATCAGAGAAGCATTAGTATGTAAATGACCCTTGGGTTATGTGACCATGTACAGATACTGCTGATGGACTCTTCCTTCTTCAAAGGTTCTTGAATGTATGTTTTAATGAGACTGAACCAATTAAAATAGTCATCCAATCCACAAGCCACACACAGTCTGTAATAAAGACACATTTCAACACCTTGGTGACCACCAAGTGGGCCATACCTTTACAGCCTGGAAATCTTCTTCATCCATACACGTATCCATGACGATAAGGAATATCAGGGGACCAGTGTTGCCGCCACGCTAATAGGAGAAAAAATAGTTTATTTATGTCTGCTTGTGCGAAACTACACTGCACAATGACCTAGTTAAGAAAAAAAAAATAGCAAGTTAATATTCTTCCCTTGAAATAATCCACATATTGCTTAACTAGAGTTGAGTCTACTCCTTGTTTTTGTGTTTTATTTGGAAGTCACATACTTGCAGTGTGTACTCAATAGTAGAGAACTGAGGGATGAGTTCTGCCGGCTGGTGCTGCTCCGAGATACCAGCATACTGGGGCGGAAACTGCAACACAAAGATTTACATTAAAGGAGAAAAAGACTCCAATTTTGAATCATCAGGGCATCATTTACCCTATCTGTTGATAAGGGCAAAATGTTCTCCAAAATTGTATGAACAAGGCTGGATTGCACAATTTTAAAACAAACAGGATGTCTTAAGATAAACACAATACTCTGCTTTTGGGACCCAAGAAGTAGAGCAAGGGCAGCAGGGCACTGTCTTTACGTATGCTTTACTTCTCACCCCTTCATACTTTTTTGTGCCCCATTTGTCCTGGCGCTTGGTCAAGTATTATTGTTGTTGGCTAACAGCACAGGATGTCAAACTTAAATCTTCTTATCTGGTACAACTACAAAGTCAACCTGGCCATGCTCATTATCAACCAACAAGGCCACACAACAGTTTGATGTAAAACTTTAATCTCAACATCCTTCAAAAAATATCTGGTACACTACAGAGTCCAATGCCATTCATCTTTTCTATCAAACTGGACATGACTATATATATTAACAAGGCTATAAAAGGATTTCGACCAAGTGTCACTGAACTGTCAAGTTTAACAAAACACCCTATTATAGTCTATACCCTCTTGGGAAATTAAGAGGCAAACTCATATTTCCCAGAGCATTAAATAGGCATGAGATGCTCATGAAATACATATATATAATATATAAAAGATTTCAGAGCAATGGAAACCAAATCTCAACTGTTTATCGTAATAGTTAATTGCTCAATTCCATCATCACCATTTTTCCTGGTACAAAGTAAATAACAACTTACTGCATTTCTCTGGAAGCAAAAGTTGCAGTGCCACACTTTCGATCTGTAGTCCACTTGACTAAGACAAAAATAATGTATAAATAAACACTGAGGGTGGTAGTGATGCTAGTAGAAGTTAATTTCAGGATTTTACTTATGACACGTCAACTTTTTAAGGTTCATAAAACTACTGAAATTCTCACCATAACGGATTCAGCACGGCTCGGCAGCTATTTCGAGAACATAGCACAGGATCGTAGCAAATAGGGGGAAGATCTGGTCTGTCTTTCAGTGGTGTATAAGTACAACCAACTGGAACGACCTACAAAACATTCACGACATTTTTTTAGTCTTACGAGATTCTGCCGGCGTTTTGAAGGGAAGATTTCGTTGGCTCACCATTCGCGTGGCTTCCAGCCGACTTGACGGCCAAACATTCCAGCTAAATCTAACACCATCTCTGTCTTCATTTTGGTTAATGTACTCCTGATAGGTAGTCATTTTGCCTTAGGAAGAAGGCGACTTTTAGGGAAAGAAAACAAAATACGAATCCACGGAGGCAATGCCAACGTAGCAGACATGCGCAGAAAAGCCTGAGCTTGGACGTGGAGGACTGGGGGCGAAATTGTAACACAGGAAACCCATACTAGAGAAACACAGTAGCCCCAAAGAGAAAGTGCGTGATTAGAAGAAAGAACTAGAGAGTGACGGAGATAGTGACGGCGTTTTGGGGATAGGGGACGACTTTACCAATGGAGGGAAAGGTTCGTCAATAGCATTTCACTGCAAATGGGGTCTTGTTCTAATGGGAAAAACTATGTATGCTTTGCACTTTTGAGGCTATGGATGGGATGGATGTCAAAACGTTTTTATACAACCAAATACACATGTGTATGTATAAAATTGACTCGCAATGACTCACTTGTGCCGTTTATTACTCGGCCGAGTTTGAAGCCATTCGGCAGGGATTTCACAGGGTTACCGAGTTTTTTCTCCCCAACTACACAGCCGTTAGGTTTCCCTGCTAGCAGAGGCCTCTTTTCTCTGTATTTCGCTGGGCTGGCGTTCGCAAGGAAAAGAGACCTCTGCCATGGGTCGAAACTGTTTTCGTTGCGCATGCGTGAGCGTTTCTAAGGACCGCATGACGTGCCAAAACCCGTACCATCGCGCGAAAGCCGTCAATATGCTAATTTTTGTCGCAAATTATGAATCAAACTCCGGTTAGTTCTCCTCTTCAAAAAACAAAAAACAAACAAACAACTGTTCAATTTCAATCACCTAAAACGTCACTAAAAAAATCGAACAGCAAACACAGCAAAGACGAGTTTTATCTTGTTTGTGGGATAAATTCCAAGACATCTAGGCAGGCGATTTTCTTCAATGTAAATATCGCACAGTTGGACTCGAAGAAAATGTTACAAAATTTTTTGGTGAACTTAGATCAGCTAATTCTAGAAGAATATACAAAAGCTGTAAACGGTAGATTGACTCGTTAGTCAAACGAGAGAAAATTCTGAATGAAGACAAGGCATTGAATGGCTTCTTTTATAATTCGTCGCGTGATATTTCTACGGAGGACGCCGTTTCGAATGCGGACTTATTATCCCACAGCGGATATACGCTTCACGCATGCGCTAGTCATTGAGGGCTCAAATACTGGCCAGTAATTAATGAACGGAGCATGCGCTCTGGATCTCCCGTCCACGATCGTGGACGGCGGTTTGATCAAAGAAACTTGCGACCCATGGCAGAGGTATCTTTTCCACACGAACGCCAGCCAAGCGAAATACAGAGAAAAGAGGCCTCTGCTAGCAGGGAACCGTTAGGTTGATCGATTCACTTGTTTAGGCCAAGTAAAAATAAAAACATGTTAATCGTCCTGATAACATCAAAATAGGGAGCATGTGGTCCTTTATATTTATTTTTTCTCACTGGTTTATTAAAGATTTGTACGATTCATAAAGGAAATTCCCACGATGTTGCGAACGATAAAAAAAAAAGTAAGAAAAGCCTTGAAAACGAAACGTCTGCCTTTATTTTAGTGCCCAGGCACCGCAGCGCACGAAATTTGAACTTCTGAGGAATAAACAATAAAATTAAAATAAAAAATCAGCAGAAATAACTAAATAAAAAAAAAATTATTGCTTCGGGCGGGGACGAAAAAAAAGTCTTTTTTTACTTTGCCTTATGAGTCTGTTGCAACAAAATCAGTTACTGTTAGTACTCGAATAAGCGCCAACTATTTATAAGGACAACTATGAATAAGTGCCCACTCTGAATAAGCTCCCCGCCTAAACGTGCAAGAAGTAAAAATTCTCCAAAAACCAGAGCAAAACTAGTCGCCCTTACAGCTGTTCTGGGCTAGCGTGACGCGTGACGATATTTTGTGATTCTTGTACTTTTTATCAGGATATGGACCGGACTTTGTAGTGGGACATGAACAAATGAATCAACACGCCCGGGGATCCAGCGTACTTTGCGGGCGCTCCCTAAGGTCACTTAGCATGATAAATAAGAGCCTATTCGAGCAATTACAGTTCACCCACAAATCCCCAAAGATCATTAAAGCGCATAGCATGTCTTCCTTATAATTAAATAAAACCAGACATTCTGAACCGAAATTTTCATTTTATTAACAGAAATTAAATAAAAAAAAAAACACGAGTAATTAAAGTCCCAAGCAAGACGGGTTTAGTTGAGCACGTACCTAGAAGACAAATCAACACAACATTCGTGAGCGTGAGGACGTATTTCGGGAGGTTTTACTGGGAAGGGGGGTAGAAGTACTATGTTGGGGTGAGACAAGGGATTCGGGCAGCGAACGCAGCAAAATATGGTGTGAAGAAAATATTTTTGTTATTAAACGGTGCGACGCTCGATCCTTTTCTCAAGCATGTCCTCCGTTCATTGCGACTTGTCACGTTAGATTTTTAAGGACACTTTAATAAATTTGTTGCGGTATATTTGATCACGGATCACATCTTGCTGTGGTCTGTAGCGCCAGCAAGGTTATAGCCTCAATTGTAATAATCCCGCAAATGTATTAAGATTTTAATAGCAAATGTAAGAAATCCGCAAATTTAAAATGGTTAAACACGCAAATGTAATAGAAAAGTTATTTTCAGTCAGGCGCCGTTAGTTTTAAGCCTATTATGGACAATAATTGGTAAACCCAGGATGTGAAAGTGGTCAATTTTTATATCGTATGATTTTTCTATTGTGCCATAAATCATTACAGATTCGAGGGGTTAAATAACGCATCTATTTTTCTAAAATATTTATAAACTTTATTCTAAAATATTTTAACAAGTTTACGGAAAAGAAACGATAGCTCTAAGGTCTTCGGCAACTACCGCAATTAGGAATATAATAGCATATTCCAAATGTGGCAATATTATATATTATACAGTATACTATATAATATATATACTATCCGCGAACTTGTTATTTTATTTTTTGATTTATTTGTTATTGCTTTAATCACAATTGCAGAGAAAAGGAACAAGCGGTTGTTGGCGAACGCCAACGACCGCTAGTTTCCTTACTCTGCAAATTTCACCACATTTGTTATATGCTATCTTATTTCTATTTGCTGTGGTCGCTGAAGACCTTTTTTTTTTCTTTCTCGTTAATATTTTAGAAAAAAAAATCATACGATATAAGAATTGATGATGCTGGATTTATAAATTATTGTGCATAATGGGCTTAAAACTGAAGGTGCCTGGATAAAAAATATTTTTATAATTTCTTTCATAACATTATTACATTTGCGGGTAAAACCTTATTACATTTGCGGATAATTATTACATTTGCGGGCGCTACATGCTCCACTGTGAAGTTGGTCTTATTTTTGTGCCTTCGCTGTTATAATCCAGCACTGGGAAATTGAGGTAGTCATTCCCATTTCTGCTCCACAACGCTTCACACATACAAAACTGTTCTTTCAAACTAAATCTCAAGCACGTCCAAAGGCCACACCCAGATCAACCCCATTCAATGGCGGACGTAAACCTACAATATTTAATGATAATTTCTACATGGTTCCACTATCATTTACAGCAATCTGACTAGACCAGTGATTAGATAAGGTATCTTGCTTAGTATCTAGCAAATTTACGGCTTTCTAGGCGGTTTGATCATAAGCGACCTTTAAATTGGATAACACCGCCCCTTGCAGTCCGATTCTTATAAATAGACTTTCAAGAGTGGAGGGCCTTCCTGCATTTAATCACAACGGTGATGAAATTGTGAATGATACTATGCCGTACCTTTGTTTCTTGAGACAGTAGAACGGCCTGTAGAGAGACTGATAAGTTAGCCATTATTTCAGCAATAATGGATAATCACACAGCAAGGAAACTAGACATAACAAGAACAATACTAAATGTTTTAAGACCTATACAGCTTGGTGCTACTGAAACACTTATGAGCAATGTAAGAGTTGGGGGAATAAAGACCAAGGGTTAGAAAACAAACTGTGCAACATTAGTTCTTTACCTCTTACATTTACCTTACTATTATCTCTTACACCACTGTAACAAAAATATACAACAGACGTCAAATACAATACCATAACAAGTCTTTTCTACCGTGACAATAAACATCATTTCATTCGGAGGTTCAGTATTCTTTCTGAGTTGGCTGGGTATGTAGTCTCACTGCCAAGAGGAGAAGAGCGCACAAAGCTCACACTGCTTGCCGGTGTTCCGTCTTAGTATCTGGATTCATCCTGTAATTGTTGTTCGAGGGATACTGGTCTGATATTGATGTAGAGATTGATAATCAATGCAATCATTGCATCGTCAGCTTGGCTGTTTCAGGCGACGATGGGAGAATAGCCTGTGGAATCAACTATCGGTCTTGTATTGCAAACTAGGTAGTGGAGTCACTCGATGACAACCAAAAATATGCGCAATTATAAGGGAAATATCCCAAGCTTTGCAAGCGTAGACAATTGAGCAACTGTCAAGTTGCCCGCAATAGTTGACCCACTAACTCTACCACCAAGCATAAGATATAGAAGATATACATCTATGGCGCACTGCGCACGCAATTTGCCGAGTTGCGCGCGACTCTTGTAGCTGAATACACTATGCGTATCTTTACTTGTAGAGGTTGCAGTTGAATGCTCGTATCTTTATTTCCTCATTGCTCTTCAAGCTGAGAAGTGGTTCACACATTGAGATATTACTGCATTTTATAATCCCATGCCGTAGGCCTAACTAAAGCTAAACAATTCTGACACTACACCTTGTTTCGGGAAACTTCAAACTAAAATAATTAAAAACGCCTTTGGGCCTTCAAGATTCCGTCGAATTTGGTGATGATTAGAGTCAGTGCTACATCCGCTTCGTTGCAGTCGTAAGGGTAGAGTCTCCAATTGTGTCATCGCTGATAATCTATACATCCGAGTTTATGTGCTGGTAAAATTTTTAGAGTTTCGTCGTCGTTTATTAAGTAAAAACCTCTCAATACATCCGTAAAGTATAAGGATTGACTCGTATCTACCCCAGAGGGTTCAACATGATTAGCGTTTTCTCCACCGCGTTGATTGTTCCAAGTGTCCGTGACCATTGCTAAAATAATCCTACTGTATGTATATTTATTCCATGGTTTCAAGTTCGAATCTTTGTCCGTTTTTGGCTTGCAGTCCGTTTACAGTTTCAATCTTCTATATACGCGTCCGTCTTTAGCTTGTTTCTTGGTACTGCATGTCCGTTTGGCTTGAATCTTCGTACTGCAGTCCGTTAATAGATGCAATCTTCTTAATACGCGTCAGTCTTTAGCTTGTTTTTTTTTTTGGTACTGCATGTCTGTTTGGCTTGAATCTTCGTACTGCAGTCCGTTTATAGATTCAATCTTCTTAATTCTCGTCAGTCTTTAGCTTGTTTCTTGGTACTGCATGTCTGCTTGGCTTGAATCTTCGTGCTGCAAGTCCGTTTATAGATTCAATCTCCTTAATACGCGTCCGTTTTCAACTTGATCCTTGGTAATGCATGTCCGTTTGGCTTGAATGTTCGTTCTGTAGTCCGTTTTTAGCTTTAACCTTGGTAATGCATGTCCGTTTTTAGCTTCAATCTTCGTGCTGCAATTCCGTTTTTAGTTTTGTTTATAGCTTGAAACTTGGTACTGTTTTTTTAACTTGACTGTTTGCTTGAAACTTTGTATTTTTTCCCGCAAGAGTTCAGCCTGGTTAAAACTGAAGACAATAAAATTGGAAAAAAATATTTCGCAAAATAATGCACTGGATAGAAATCTTATTCCGCAAACTTTAGAAATCAGCGTGAGTTCCATTCTTGAGATGATAGCGATGATACGAAGATCAATACGACTGAAAATGCACGAGTCAGCGACTGAAAGTTCGGATGATGTGTGTCTTGGCAATTAAAAGTGTCCGTAGATCAGTAAAGAGGGGCGGTTGGGGACGTAATCATTCAGTATCGCCTCACGGGCCCACCCCTCTGGGGCGCACCCTTGTACGGGTCGAACCTCGCGTCTGCTCCGCCAGAGTGCCTTCGGTCCGCTGGTGCTCCGCTATACACTCCCCTCGCATTCGGGATTTGCATGGTTGGGACCTGGGCCCACGCTGGTGGGGCAGAGTCACGTGGATACTGCTGCACGGCACGTGACCTGTCGTCGATAGTCGAGCGTGTTGTAATCTGCAAAGAAGGTGCTGGTTGGCGGGAGTCCTGAGCACCCCACCCCCCACGGGGCGGCGCAGTGTCACGTGCGACGACGGTGCGTTCACGCGGCTCGTAGCCGTGCGCACGTGGCGCGGCACGTGCAGCGGGTGCTGTCTTGGATTCTCGAGCGCGCATACGAGCTGCGATGATCTCCTGGTCGGCGCCGCGGGCGTCACGCCAGTCACGCTTGGTCTCCGCCTCCACAATGTCACGGTGACTAGCCTCCGCAGACATCGGTCTGAATCCACTGCCTCTCATGACGCCATCAGCGGCCATTGGGATGGGAACCCCCCTTGCTGCAACGGGTATAGGTGGTCTGCTGTCCCGGGGGTCCCCCTGCCTCCAGTCTGCACTACCGCGGTGACCAAATCCATACTCCAAGCCTTTCTCCAGCTCTTGTCTGCCCACGCCGGCTGTGCCACCTAAAATACCGCCGACCCCAGCCCGCTCCAGCAGGATGGATAAGCTCTTCTGGTGGTCCACAGCAGCTGGGATTCCTGGTCCTGCTGGTGGCCACGCCTTGGAGCGCTCGCTGTGACTGCGTGAGTGCGAGTCTTTGCTGCTACGTCGGTCCTTGTCGCTGTCACTATGGGAGCCGTGGCGGCTGTGCTCCTTCTTTGACCGGTGCGTATCGTCTCTGCTCCGTGATTTTTCGTCACGATGTCCTTTGCTATCGCGTCGATCCGCAGGGACATCTCGCCTGGCATCCACGCGTCTCTCGCGAGCGTTCACGTCACCGCCAAAGAAGTCACGTGCTCTTCCCTTCTCGTCTGGCCTAGCGCTCCCGACAGCCGGCCTCTTGGGGTCGTGCCAGTACCCAGCTCTCTGACCGCCGTCATCTTCGTACGCGCTGCCAGGTCTCTTAGTCCCGCGACGCTCACGCTCCAGTCGCTCCATGTCCATTCTCTGCCGCGTCGTCTCTCGTGCAATACGCTCACGTTCGATGCGTTCACGCTCGATCCTTTCACGCTCCACGCGTTGGAGTCTCTCGCGTTCGGCACGTTCCCGTTCCAGCCTTTCGCGTTCGAGCACTTCACGTTCACGGCGCTCACGCTCAAGACGTTCACGTTCTTCGCGTTCACGACGTTCACGCAACACTCGTAGCCTCTCTAGTTCGCGGCGCCGCTCGAGCTCCCGTTGTAGCCTAGCTCTTTCCTCCTCCTGCCTTCTTCGTTGTTCCCGCATGTACTCCAGACGACGCCTCTCCCGTTCTCTTTCGCGCTCTCTCTCACGTTCCCGCTCTAAGGCGCGTTCACGAGCGATACGTTCACGCTCGCGGCGAATCCTGTCCTGACGTTCCTTCTCTCGAGCATCTCGCACCTCCCGAGCCTTGGCTTGTCTCTGGCGCTCCGTCCTCTGACGTCGGATCTCGTCCAGTGACTTGACAGGTGAGTCATCCGAGCTGTTACTGCCTTTTTGTGACCGGGACTTGCCATCTTTAGACGCAGGTGACTTGGATTTGGCGGAAGTTGTCTGCTCGGTCTTGTCGGGTTCTTTACCCTCGTCCTCTTTCTTCTCTGCGTCGTCCTTAGGCTCCTCCTTCACCTTGATCTCCTCCTTTTTAATTTCGGCCTTCTCGCTCTTTTTGGTCTCATCCTTTTTCACGTCTTCTTTTTTAGCGGCGCTTCCTACAATTCAGCATTAGTGACAAAACAAATGCTTGAGAACAGATGGCAAGCTTGCTCTAGGGCATAGATCTAGGGTGTCATCAGTAAACTGTCGTTGTGTTAAATCTAACTACTCTTTCCATGTAAATATAAGAGAGACACCCCTGCCGAGATATGTGTTCCATGCAAGCTATAACGGAAAAAAGGCTACTAGTAAAGACAATAACAGGCAAGGAGACACAAAAGGCTAATGGAAGATAACCAGGAAACACATAGGGATGTGAATGAAGTAAAGACTGTTGTGACGACTGGCTTTTGCTAATATGTACATAGTATCACGATGAAGAGTTAGAGGAGGCTAATTAACTGAGTCACACAAACTATCCATTTCCATCGTCTTACTGAACAAACACGTACAAGCTTCAAACTCTAGCAACACAAACAAGACTCTAGGGGCACGTCTAAAGTGAAAGGGTCATTCAAACCTGACTAGGTGCAAGACACGCTCAGGCAGCATGCCTAGTCGAAAGATGGGTATGAAACATGATAATGCGCGTAAGGTGCCCTGAGGTAGCCATCAAACAAGTGGCGAATAAGGAACATTGTAAGCAACTAGGCTCACATCTAGTGGAAGAAAGGGTAAAGCTCTCACCTGATCTCGTCTCTCTACCCTTACTCGCCGGTTTACTTGGTGTTTTAGCTGATGGCTTTTTGCCCTTGTCTGCAGCTTTCTTGTCCTCTGTTTTTTTCTCAGCAGATCCTGGGTGAGCATAAAAGATATAGTGAAGGCTAATGCAACGGAGACCAATTTATTAGCAAATACTACTACTCTGACTTTTTCTACTTTCTGACTTTTTCTGACAATTAGATAACTGGGGGCACAGCCAATTTAATTTCCTGGTAATTTCCTGATAATTTTAGGGGGGAAAAACCTATGGGCACTACAGCACTATGATAAAATTCCCTAAAATTTGGTTATGAATTAAGTACACTAGACACATTTTCCAGTATGGGGGCAAAATGCTACAATATCGAAACAATATCTCAATGTTGAAACAATTTTGCATATCATGATCACGTAAAGACACATGTAGGGAACTGTGTAGGTCTGATGGTAGTACGGATTTGGTCGTAAGACTGCTTGGTTAGGATGAACTTTATGAACAGTCGAAATTTTGCATGCAGCCGGTTAGGCGCACAACATTCCAAATGAAACATTCCAGATGAAAATGTAGGAAAAAAGCACATGCTCAATTAAATTGTTAGCTGTTTTCATACGGATTGCACTGCAGCTACGAAAATGATTGTTGCCTGAATTCCCCCTTTTATTGGGAAACGTAATTCATTCTTATTTTTTTTTCTACATTTCAATCTTATGTCATAACTCGATGCCACTTTAACGAACAGTCTCCAGTAAGGATATTAAAAGGTTTTTCATAAGTTTAGAAGTTCCTAAATAGACAAATTGATATTTACCTTTCTTGTCAGCTGCTTTGCCAGGTGTTTTCTTGCTAGCTGATCCTTGAGTCTGAGAAACGCGGTCTCCCTTAGCCTGAAATGATTGTATTAAATTTAAAAAAGATGTGAGACTTTTGAAAGGACGTGAACATATATGATAATTATATGAAAATTTCTGGATAACAAATTAAAGGGGAAATAAATGCTGCATTTGAACCCGGCCTTTACATTTGTACAATGGCAAGAGTTTCCTGATTATTACATTCTTAGGAATCATTTTAGCCCACATGGTAAGAAGAGCAAAAAGACTGTCAGATGTTTATGAACAAAAACACCTAATATTTGTCAGGTTTTAGTTCTGATTGATGAAAAAGTATGCATAACACAATCTGCAACAAATTCAACTAAGGAATGCCTTAGATAGACTGGGGTTTCATAAAGTTTCAGAGTTGGCAGTGGAGATTGATAAGTAGGGAGTGGAAGTTATTTTATTTCTTTAGTTCAAATAAAACCCAAATAAACTAATCTTTAAATCTTTAAAGTAACCGGAATTAGATGGAAAACAGCTAGCAGTTCCATCGGCTGCCAAGGCCTAATGAAGCCCCTGACAGGACTCACTCTGTCAACAGTGATAGCGCGGCCATGCAGCTCTGTGCGATGCAAGTGCTGGATGCACTTGGCGGCCTCCTCACTAGTTGTCATGGTAACAAGACCAAAGCATTGTGCACCCGGAGCCTTGGAATTGGTCACAATCTTTGCTCCTACAACCTGTAAGCAAACAAACAGGGAAAAAAGGGTCAGCATTTGGGCATTTAGTTTTAAGTCTGTTGAGCGGCAATGTCACCAGTTTACAGTACGCCCAATCGGCTATGTAACATTTTTTCATGATTTTTAATGGAACACGTGGAAAATATATCAAAATTGTATAAGCATTGTGTATACTGGAGGTTTCTTTGAGGATTTGACTGATAATTTAAAGTGGATGGCCTGTTAAATAGCGCAGATTCTAATAGATTCTTTTGTCTCTTGTCAGTTGAGTTTTTTCCCAGCAGTTCTTACCTTGCCATACTGACTAAACCTTGTCTTCAGGTCAGCAGCTCTAGTTATAGAGGACAGGTTTGCAACCCACAGGCTTTTGCCCCCCTCCTTCTTGTCCTTGGTGGGCGTGGCCTTGGCGGGCGTGGCCTTGGCAGGCGTGGCCTTGGCCGGGGTCTTTTTGCTATCCGGTGTCTTTTTGCCATCAGGGGTCTTCTTTGTATCTGAGGGCTTCTTTGAGTCGGTCTTTTTAGTTGAGTCTTTACTTTCTTCCTTTTCATCACTGATGATAGAGATACTGTAGTTTAGTGAAATGATCCATAAAAAAAGTCTTTTATACTGCTGGAAATCCCACATAAATGCAGGGGTTTCAGTAGGCCCCGGCAGCCGGCGGAAGCGCCAGCCATTTTCAACCGAGCCCTGGCTACTTTTTTTTTAATGTCGACTTTTTATTTGAACTAAAAAGATAAAATAACTTCCACTCCCTACTTATCAATCTCCACCGCCAACTCTGAAAGTTGATTTTTTTAAAGATTGTGTAAGCAACATAACAACGGAAAGTTCTTAATGTCTCTAGCACCTAGGGATTTAGATTAAGAATAAGAAATACTCCATGAAATGGGTTAGTTATATATCTAACAACAATTTGCAGTTGAGGGAATCCAAATAGAAATAAGTAAAAAATACTACAGAGAAGTCAAAGTAAGCTGGAAATTGACTTAATTTGGGTTCCTTTGCATCAGGTAGGTCTAGGATTTTGACAAACATACCTAGCTTTGTCTGCTTTGGCCTTCTTATTGTCATCGACCTCAGCCTTGGTAGCAGACTCTTCCTTCTCTTCTGTGCTTTCATCTTTGGATTTGTCTAAACAAAAATCAAATCCTTAATGGTGGGTTTCACTAATCAATATTCCATTTTATCCCATTAAGTTGCTCCAATCCAGGGAAGCATAATGTTGACTGTATATTTATGGATAAAGAATAAATGGCAGACACATCCTCCATGCAATACTGCCTAAGTCATTATTTGACTGTTATAACAAAGGTGAAAGTTGAGAATTTTCCGGACAAACCATGGGGCTCTGAGCTCACTAACTGTATAATAAAGTTTTTGTTACGCAACATGGTATGCAAAGCAACAGAAAACTTGCATATCTTAAACATACATACCTTCTTTATTTGGGGCACTCTTTGCTGGAGTCTGCACATCTTTCAAGTCTTCATCCAGATCATCCTGCACGTCATCCGTGTGAACGAACAAGGAGACAGAGAGACCATTCTCCTTGGACAAATCCGCCTCTGAGGTGTCCATACTAGCAGCTGTGTCATCCTGGTTGATATCACCACTGTTGCTGCCTTCTAAACTCAGGTCTACTGCATCTTCAGGGAAGCTAGAATCCTTTACCTCTAAGCTGAGGAAATCCTCTGCTTTGGAAGCTGCAATTGAAATTAAATAAGTTAGGGAAGCTAATCACCATTGGGATACAAGATTTTAATCGTGGTGTTTTTTTAAGGGAAGAATAACAGACAAACACAAGAAAATTGAAATCCAGAAGCATATACCCTACAGAGCATCACCATGTCAACTGTGTCACTAAGGCTCTTTGTGTGAGCTCAAACGATCAAGACTTATAATTTTCATAGCTTTAGTTTTCTCAACAAATACAGAAACACCAGCATAAAGGTAAGCATTTCTCTCTTCCCCAAGTTAAACAAACATGAAACATCAATAGTACCTGCAGAATCTTTCTCCTCTTGTGATTCTGTGGCCTATAGGTAAAACAATACAAAGACATTAGACTCAAGTCAAATAATATTCTATGTTTAGCATATTTAAGGTACTACCGGAGGCTATTTCCCGGAAATTGTTTACCAAGTTTGAGCTGTGATATCTTCTACACAAAAAGCTGAATTCCTTTGAAACTTCAGGACAAGTTTAAGAAGTTATTCAGGTTTATAGGAAAAATATTTTCGAGTCAATCTGTGGGAAAATGTGAAATCTGATACACGCAATCTGCGAGCCAGGCGAACTTGTCAAATTTCGACTTTGTGGTGAATTTCTCCGCGACTATGCAAGCTATCGATATAAAAATTGGTAAGCACCTTCCTTAGTTATTTTAAAAAAAATCTAGCCGGAGTGCGACACAAAATATTCATTTGAATTTTGGGGGGGGGGGGCGAAATAAGAATGATGATTGAAAAAAATTGAATATCAACCGGCATTCGAAGAGAATTTCTTTGATGATGTCGCACTCCGTTGAGAATTTAGATTTTGCAGTATTCTCGCTTGTCTTAAAATTTCGTGCAGAAATATTTAAACGCTAGTAAAATAGCTTGAACCAAACTTTGCTACAAATGTGTTGTGATGCTTCTTCAGGAGATTAAAGCAAGATTTTTCGCTGAAATATTTCGGGAATTGTGTCTTCGTTTGTAGTCTGTTGTGTCAGCATGTTCGTGAGCCCGTGAAACTTAAACAGAGGTAACTAGCCTTATTTTTCGCTCTATATGGTCCTATACACCTTATATGGTCGAGCTACAGCATGCTTTGTTTGGCGGGAAACTGACTTGGTGTGAATGGATGGTTTGCTCAGTTTGTAGCATGTGACACAAGACCTCTTATTACTGTACATCGAAAACAAACGGACAGATTAAAGCAACACATAGAATTGTGGTTCTGCAATTTGCTTTGTCAGTTCGTGGTGTTTTGGCTGGACTACGATTTCGCTTTGAACCACGCAAACTGAAAAGCTACCTACACTAGGAAGTCTTGCCCTCTGAGCTTCCTAGCGGGAAGATGCGGGTTTCGATCGTTTAGTCGGTTTATTTCAGAGAGTGGTGAAGTTAAAAGGTCGGTGAAATGCTTCGAATGAACCCATAAAAGCCAAAATCCTTCTTTGGTTTGAGTTCTATACTTGTAGAAGCTCGAGTGAAACTTGAGCGGCAAGGCGAATGACGAAAATAAATTCGCTTTTTCGAACATAATTAAAGGGCGGAATTTCTTGAAAATCGGCGACGATGAATATTTTAGTACGATCTTTGGTATGGATATACTTTTAGGCGATTTCCAGCCTAAACGATAACCTCCGGTATTACCTTAATGTTCTATATCTATCATTTATGATTATCAAACATTATTCTATATAACATTTGCACAGAAGTTTTATTTTAGGGTAATTAAAATTAGCTAAGAGATTTTAGTGGAAAATAAATCTGTTTGCTAGTTGGATACCCATACTTTTATCTATACTTTATCCATTTTGTTTATTTCATAAGGTAATTGCCCTAGATCATAAGAAACAGACAGCATTCTGACTTAGGAGAGTTGTCTAGGAGATGGCTACTCACATCAGGGGCTTCAGCCGCCATGGTAGCAACACCACTCATTTCTGTCTCATCTTTCTCAGCCTCTTCTTCCTTTTTGTTCTCTTCTTCCTGAGGCAACTCTTCTGATGGTCCTTCTGTATCTTCAGCTTCAAACTCTTCTGTTAGCTTCATAACAATGTCCTCACCATCAGGGGTATGTTTTTCCTTGGTCACTGGTTGCTGCTCCTCTTTTGGTTCATTAGTATCCTCTTCTATGTCCTCTCCCTATGAAATATCCAATCTATTTAGTTACATGCAAGGCAGTTTGTGGAAGTACTTACAGCAAATTTGTACAGTAATATTAACCCGTTCGCTCCCATACCGCCCTGAAACGACCGCCATGTTGAATTCTTGGAGACCCGATAGCGCTTGAAAATCGCAATATTTCCATTATTTTCTCGCTTTTAAAGCTTGGTAAAGGAAGATAATTAGAAAACCTGACATGATAGCTCTAGAGAGGATAATTACAGCCCGTGAGAGGATCGTTTTGTTAAAAAATGACGGGAAACAGTGCGTAAAGATATCAGAATTCATGCGGGATTCTGAAAGCGAGATCTAAATTTTGAAGACTCACAGTGGAGATTTTGCGTTTTTTCGAGAAGTACACTGCCTCTAGTCTGGTGAGAATGAATTATCTACCCACAAAAAATCTGCTGAATGGATAAAAGCTTCTTATTTTCGTGAAAAGATCTGTATAATGATATTTATTTTAGCTAAATAAGGCCGGGGTGAATTAAAAAAATTGACCACATGAATTTACATGGTTGCTCTCATCTCAAAATACTTCATTCCAGGAGGTCAAAATGGTACAACAATAACCTTTACTGGATCACATAACATCTGCTAGGAAACAAGGATGCCACAAAGGGTTTTTTAGATGGATTAACTCGAATATTTTGCATGTTACTTTGCTTCTTTGAGAAAGATATATTTGACTAACAAAATCCATGCAAACAATTTGAATCAATTCTATATTCCTCCCTTCTTTGTAAATAAAAATTAAGGAAAATCAACAATTAATCAATACTTTCAGTTGATTGTACATTGAAGATGTTGTGAACTGATTATGAGTTTAGGAAATCCACGGAAAGCACTAAGATTTTGTTCTCTAAACATAAAACCGATTTAGAAAGGTCAACTTTCGCTGTGTTCAGAACAAGCACTTTGAAACCGGAAACTCTGGTTGATAAAATGTCTTTGTTTTACCAGGTCTTGAAATCTTATCTGTGGAATAAACTCGTGGAATGTATTCAGGGATACTGTGAGTATTGATTTGTGTATTTATTAAAGAGGGATTTTGTCAAAAGAAGTTGTGTTTTGTTTCTTCGTGTTCACAAAATTGAACAAATTTGAATAAGCTTGATAAATAATAGTCTAGTTTTTTTATTTTCCTTGTTGTTTAAAGGTTAATTTGTACACCATCAGATTCCTCGTCTTTTCCTGAATAGGATGCATTATTTGTCTCGCAATTTACTGTGCATATGTGTTTTGCTTTCTGCTCGAGGGAATTTGCAAAACTTGTGAAAACTCCCAGGGAGAGAGTGATTCGCGTGCGCTTTTATCCCAGGAGCGAATGGGTTAAAAGAATATATATCATGCCAAAGAAAAGAACTGCTTTTATCAAGGTAAAACAAGATTTTATAAAAGTAAAGAGAATGCTTTCAACATTAACATCAGGGTTAACAGATGTTATCATCAATTAGATCCATGGAAATAATATCAAGTCATAAATATTACCGAAGCTGCACTGATAGCTAGGCTAACAGATGTGGGGTAGCTAAGAGCAACTGTGGTGACCAATGTCACGATGTCTTATTTGTCTTACCCCCTCTTCCATGTTCTCATCCACTTCCTCATTCTCCATTTCTAAAATGAAATAACACAAGTACATCAGCAAAAAAGTAATAAACAACCTCCTAGAAAGTTCTACAATACAACTTCAGAGAAATCTTCCCTTCCCCTTTATCAGATATTTGTACACAAAAGGTATTTATTGACTTTTACCCAATTTTACCAAATCAAACCCAACTGCACTTAATTGGATGTACAGTGCTCACGAATAATTTGTTTGCCAGTATTTAAACATCATAACTTTAGAGTAAAAGCAATCAGAGCTATACAGTTATAGAGTTATACTATATAGTGTTTGGTCAGGCTTTTAATTAATTGCTAGTGACATATATTCATAGTGAAATAATTCATACCACCACTCAACACAAAAATTGGGCAGAATTTTTTTCCAGTGTCTGGTTTATCTTTCTATATTCTACATTGAGATCCTGAATACTTGTGTACTTTGAATGTATATTTAAATTTTCTACATTTCACCCATATAGAGATCTCAAATTTTATAGTATCATACCAATATATTGTTAAAACAAAGGCTAAAAAAATCAGATGGACAACTTTGAGTTGATAACTTATAGAAATTCTCTCTGATAGGGAAAGTGAAACTCCTACATCAGACCTCCAACCCAGCTAAAAAACGCTCAAGAGCCGACAAAAGCAGAAAACACACAGAATATACAAGCAGGACTCTTATCTACAAAAATCAGAAATGCTGACAAGGGCAAGACAAGGACAAGAAGTATTATTTTTTATTTGAGATCGCATTAAAGGCGAGATGACATCAGACTTGTTTTTTTAAATATAATGAATGCTAGAGAAGAAATCGCCATTGGCATTAGCGTCCGTCAGTACTGGTGTATCATTACTAATTCCTTTTTCCCATAATAACTTACATGAAAAAAAACTGCACAAAACAAACAAAAAACATACCCTCTACGTTTCCCTCATCTTCCGCTTCTGCCAGCAAAGCCTGAAAAGAGAGAGAACGATTAATTTATAAAATCAGTCGCCATGTTTGTCGGATAGGCGAAGTAACTCGGCCGATCTCTCGCCTCAAATAAACAAACAAAATTTCCTCAAAAAACCTCAGTTACCTTCTGAAGTCTATCCACTAGAATAGCTTTGACTCCGGACTTCTCTAGACCTCGTTTTTCAAGTTCTTGTCGTAGATCTACGACTCTAAGCTCGTTGAGTTTCTTCCCTCCGACCAGCATCGCCGCCATGATGATGACTCGCGTCTCCGCATGTGCCAGGTTCTGAACTCCCGGATGAAGAAGCGCGCAAGGTGTACTGGGAACATGAAAAAAAATGGAATTAAAAAGCCCAAACTGTCGTGATCTCGTACCAGAACAATGAATACAATACACCAAAAACTGGAATTCGACTCTGCCAAAGAGTCGAAAGGCAGAGTCAAATTCCAGTTTTTGGTGTATTGGGATCATGAAAAATATGGCTACAGCAATGGAGACGTGGGACCCAAAACTCTAAATGTGAAGAAAGCTTTCTCAGTTTTGGAATGTTCATTGGGGGTAACAAAGTAAGACATTGTGCTCTTTTTCTGATTATTGGAAAGCTCACGTTGTGATCGGATTCCAAGCAAAACAGAACTGTTGATCGTGGATGGAAAAGGGAGTCTGTGGGGGGAGGGATAGGGGGGGGGGGGGGGGCGCATGACAGCGTCGCTCTCCGCGTCTGTGCAATATACAATATACACAGCGTGATGTGTAAGCTCGCGTTTCTCGCCTAATTTTTCTCCTTTTTGACGGTCCTGTGGGGTTCGTGGGAGGAACAATGGACGAATTACAGGAAAAGTACCCGATCAAGCCCTTCCAGGAGAAGACTTCTAAACAAAAGCGCCTGAAATTTGAAGATATCGACCTAGATATTTACAAGCCCGGAGCACGCTGCGTAGCCTTTAAGACTTCCGAACAGAATATTCACTTTTGGATCAAGATCTTCCAGAAATACTACTTCACAGCCCTACAAGATAATGCAACCTTCGAGGCCAAATGGATCGACCATCCAAATAAGGCAGGCTCTCAAACTGAGAGTATCGAGATCAAGATATCTCGCCTACACGAACCCCGACACGTGGAGGACGATGAGGTCTCTAATGCCGGAACTCTTCTCCTCACAATCCACATCTACTTAACAACTGGGGTCATTCTGTGCCAGGGAATCGGCTTCTATATATGGGCTAAACTGGCATTCCCAAGATTAAAAGAAGCAGTTGACAACGCGATACGCTCAAACGACGATTCCACGTTCACCGAATTGGTAACGGAAATGACCCTGTCACTCCTCACTGAAATCTTTAACGGCACCAAGGCAGGAAAACAAGAAAGCCGAAAACAAACCACAAACGAGATGCCCGTACCAAATGCTTTAGAAAACCCAGAAGTACAGCCTCTAAACGAAGATTTTTCTGTCAGAGTTGAAACTAATCTAGAAACACCAAAAAGCACGACAAACCGGAAACGGCGGAACTGCCTAGATTCTTCTTCCGGACTCCTTGCCCGGAGCTCGGCTTCAATTTCAGAACTGAAATTTATCGTCGCCAACCTAGAAGTTGATCTCACTCAACTGAAGCAACAACTAGTCGAATCATCACTGAATAATGAATTTTACAAGAACAAAATAAGTCACTTAGAAGATAAGCTAGTCCAGCAATCAAACAGCTTCACAGCAGATATCAAGCGCAAAACTCAAGCGCAAAAAAAGACCCCAAAGACCAGGGGCAACAATGCGATGGTAACCGCGAGCCTGAGCTAAACCAAGCGATACATGAAACCGTAGATCAAAACACCCTAGAGACTAATCAAGACGCTGTATTCGAGATCCCTACTGCGAACAGATTCACACCACTCCAATCTGGACAATCTAGCCCTACATCAGCACAGCATCCTTCAGATAATTCCACACGGGACCGCTCCCAAGACAGACCCCGTACAAGATATGAGAGAAACCATGCTGGGAAGAGAAACCATGTTGTTTTCTTGGCAGATTCGAATTCAAAATACATCGACAGACAGAAAATGTGTAGAGATAAAAATGTCGACTATCTTTTCTGTCCCACTTTCGAAAGCGCTCAAGAAGTTCTAATCTCAGCTGATTTCGGTACCCCCTCACATGTTCTCATCCACACCGGTACTAACGATCTTGAGCACACAGCTATCGACGACTGTGTAGATGCCGCCAAATTATTAATTGACACCTCAGCACAAAAGTACCCGCAATCACGTATCCTGATATCTACATTGCTCGCACGAGCTGACCGCCTTGATGAAAAACGCAAACTATTTAACACTCAACTACGAGCTCTCCATGTGCCACCTACTGTTTATTTTATCGACAACGAGAACATAAGTGCTGATATGCTACGACAACAAGCATATTCTACGGCGTCGTGTTGGAGTTCTTGTCGCCAATTTTAAAGATGCAATTTTTAATCGTGCAGCTAGCCCTAAATCCCCTCTACGAAACAACACAAACCGAAGATCAGAGATGCCGCAGAATCTATGGCCGCGACTGCCTAAGCCCCTCAACATGATGACAGACCACAACACAGGGCTCCACCTCGTAACTTCCCAGTCGAGAACGCTCCACCGAAACAGCCCTTCCCAAGTCCCATACCTACCATGCACCCGCCTCAATCACCGTCCTATGCTGATGTCGTAGACAGGAGGAAAAGTTTGATGGATGATAATACCATCATGAAGCTATTCAAACTTTATGAAATGATCCGTGAGTTGTAATCAACTTAGTAAGAGGTAATGTGCGTTCTTTCCCTGTAATTTTTCCAAGTTTCTACCCACTCCTCTTCCGTCTTTTAAAGAATCGTTAATGTGTGTAGGAAGACCCGCACTTCCTTCATCTCGTCGTCGCGCGATCAATTTGAGCTGTTGGAACATCAACGGAGTCTCAACAAGTTCTGTTTTTGATAATAAGCTAAATCACCCTGACTTTTTGTGTAACGTTAAAAATTGCGATTTATTAGTGATTTCTGAAATATGGGGTCATGAAGCTCTCGGTATACCCGGTTTCGATACGATTGTAGTCAACTCGCCGAAAAAAAATAACACAAAGAAAGCCGGGAGATCCTCGGGTGGTATTTTAGTTGCAGCAGCCTCTTCATTTTCGCGGAGCGTGTCTGTAGTTAAACAAGAGAAGGACTATATCTGGTGTAAACTAGATAAACGACTGTTATCCCTAGATGAAGATATATTTATATGTGCCTGTTACATTCCTCCATCCAATTCACCATATTTTGATGACGAAGTTTTCTCAAACCTAGAAAACGATATAGCTCTCTTCAAGGGACTTGGAAAAATCCTCCTTTTAGGAGATATGAATGCTCGAACTGGTGATTTACGCGATTATCCTGAGAATACTGACTCGAGACATACCGTTGACCATTTCTATCCGGGAATTCATATATTAGCTAACTTAGCAAATTAACTTACTAGTACTAGTAAATGAAATTGGGGGCGAGAAAGTTTAGTGGTATTATTTTGAAATTTTATAGAATTTTAAAATTTTATAGATAAAAACATACTAGTAAACAAAATTTCGGGGCGAGAAAGCAATCTGACAACTCGCCCCGACATTTGGTTTACTAGTATAACAATAACTATACTATTAAATGAAATTACGGGGCGTAAAGAAAAAAACGACAACTCGCCCCGAGATTTGGTTTACTAGTAGTAAGTAATTATAATACTTATAAATTACGGGGCATAAAGCAAAAACGACAACTCGCCCCGAGATTTGGTTTATTAGTACCTAGAAATTACGGGGCGTAAAGCAAAAACGACAACACGCCCCGAGATTTGGTTTACTAGTAGTAAGTAATTATAATACCGAGAAATTACGGGGCGTAAAGCAAAAACGACAACACGCCCCGAGATTTGGTTTACTAGTAGTAAGTAATTATAATACCGAGAAATTACGGGGCGTAAAGCAAAAACGACAACACGCCCCGAGATTTGGTTTACTAGTAGTAAGTAATTATAATACCGAGAAATTACGGGGCGTAAAGCAAAAACGACAACACGCCCCGAGATTTGGTTTACTAGTAGTAAGTAATTATAATACTTATAACATACGAGGCGTAAAGCAAAAACGACAACTCGCCCCGAGATTTGGTTTACTAGTAGTAAGTAAGTATAATACCGAGAAATTACAGGGCGTAAAGCAAAAACGACAACTCGCCCCGAGATTTGGTTTACTAGTAGTAAGTAATCATAATACCTATAAATTACGGGGCGTAAAGCGAAAACGACAACTCGCCCCGAGATTTGGTTTACTAGTAGTAAGTAATCATAATACCTATAAATTACGGGGCGTAGAGCGAAAACGACAACTTGCCCCGAGATTTGGTTTATTCACGGGAATTAGGATACTTTGTCAGCGATTTCTCTATAAAATAAACAAAAATGAATCCCCAATTTATGTTGAATAATGAACTCGGCTAATAAAATATTTCTAACCTTATAATCCGAAAGGTCTCCTGTCTTTTGAGTTAGCGAAACCCTTTTTAGTTTCCTCTCGTTCCATTTCTATTTCTCTTGTCTAAAAACCCGAGCCCTCTCCAAAGCTAACTTCGTATTTAGGTTCTATATAAAATAAGAAGGGAGTGAAACAACGCTTGATTCCATTGTTCGAAAACCTGCCTAGTTACGGCCAATGATGTGATGTTAGTATGAGACATGATTGATTGACAGCTCACCTTCTCTTTGAGCTGATCTCGCCGCCGACACACACCCAGGCATGCGACAAGTGCTGGGATCGGGGCTTCTTTTTAAAATGTTTCTACGGACTCAGAACCGTATCCAGGGGGGTGGGGGGGGGGGGGGGGGGGGGTTGCAGGGGGTGCGAACGCATCCCCCTACAACGGCCGAAAGTCCACTTTTGGTTCTCAGTAGACGTGCTATTTGTAGACAAAACTCAAAATTATAAGCTAGATCACTCTGGTATTAGCCAAATCTGGCAATAAACGTCCCGTTAGATACTGCAAAGGCATAAAAAAGTCCCTTTTTGTTCTTTCGGAGGTGGTTATATTTTTATCAGAAAACTCTCTCCCTCCCTCCCCCCCAAGAAAAATCCTGGGTACGGGCCTGCTTTTTCATACAAAAAGATAAATGACAGGAGATGGTCAGCTTATAATTTGATTTGCTCTATCCCCCCTTCTCCACTTCGCCATTAATAGAAACACTTTGCCCTCTGCCGATAACTTGCAGAATTTTCTGTTTTCTTATAACTAGTAAACCAAATCTCGGGGCGAGTTGTCGTTTTTGCTTTACGCCCCGTAATTTATCGGTACTAATAAACCAAATCTCGGGGCGAGTTGTCGTTTTTGCTTTACGCCCCGTAATTTCTCGGTATTATAATTACTTACAACTAGTAAACCAAATCTCGGGGCGTGTTGTCGTTTTTGCTTTACGCCCCGTAATTTTGTCGGTATTATAATTACTTACTACTAGTAAACCAAATCTCGGGGCGTGTTGTCGTTTTTGCTTTACGCCCCGTAATTTTGTCGGTATTATAATTACTTACTACTAGTAAACCAAATCTCGGGGCGTATTGTCGTTTTTGCTTTACGCCCCGTAATTTCTTGGCACTAGTAAACCAAATCTCGGGGCGAGTTGTCGTTTTTGCTTTACGCCCTGTATGTTATAAGTATTATAATTACTTACTACTAGTAAACCAAATCTCGGGGCGTGTTGTCGTTTTTGCTTTAAGCCCCGTAATTTATAAGTATTATAATTACTTACTACTAGTAAACCAAATCTCGGGGCGTGTTGTCGTTTTTGCTTTACGCCCCGTAATTTCTCGGTATTATAATTACTTACAACTAGTAAACCAAATCTCGGGGCGTGTTGTCGTTTTTGCTTTACGCCCCGTAATTTTGTCGGTATTATAATTACTTACTACTAGTAAACCAAATCTCGGGGCGTATTGTCGTTTTTGCTTTACGCCCCGTAATTTCTTGGCACTAGTAAACCAAATCTCGGGGCGAGTTGTCGTTTTTGCTTTACGCCCTGTATGTTATAAGTATTATAATTACTTACTACTAGTAAACCAAATCTCGGGGCGTGTTGTCGTTTTTGCTTTAAGCCCCGTAATTTATAAGTATTATAATTACTTACTACTAGTAAACCAAATCTCGGGGCGTGTTGTCGTTTTTGCTTTACGCCCCGTAATTTCTCGGTATTATAATTACTTACTACTAGTAAACCAAATCTCGGGGCGTGTTGTCGTTTTTGCTTTACGCCCCGTAATTTCTCGGTATTATAATTACTTACTACTAGTAAACCAAATCTCGGGGCGTGTTGTCGTTTTTGCTTTACGCCCAGTAATTTCTTGGTACTAATAAACCAAATCTCGGGGCGAGTTGTCGTTTTTGCTTTACGCCCCGTAATTTCTTGGCACTAGTAAACCAAATCTCGGGGCGAGTTGTCGTTTTTGCTTTACGCCCCGTAATTTATAAGTATTATAATTACTTACTACTAGTAAACCAAATCTCGGGGCGAGTTGTCGTTTTTTCTTTACGCCCCGTAATTTCATTTAATAGTATAGTTATTGTTATACTAGTAAACCAAATGTCGGGGCGAGTTGTCAGATTGCTTTCTCGCCCCGAAATTTTGTTTACTAGTATGTTTTTATCTATAAAATTTTAAAATTCTATAAAATTTCAAAATAATACCACTAAACTTTCTCGCCCCCAATTTCATTTACTAGTACTAGTAAGTTAATTTGCTAAGTTAGCTAATATATGAATTCCCTTTTTGTTAAGATAATTTGAAAACTAAAGAATTTTTCCTTTACAACATTTTAGCGCAACCCGCTTATCTTCCAAACTATTACCCGACTCTATTGGTAAAATAGGCCTTACCGAAAGTACTTGCTTGATGTAGTTGTATGTCGAACCTGCGTTTATGAGAAATTAGAATCAAAAGTTGAGTATCTGAACGCGCTTCAAACGAAGCCCACGATAGTGTCACACATGGTAATCGACGATAGCTGCCTTGTTTGTTTCACATGTGACAAAGTTGCACGAGCGGAACTGAGATCCCGGGTTGTGCATTTCGTACAGATATCTCTATTCTGTGAGAACGCTTACTGTGAAGATGGGAACGCTGAAAGAAACACTCTATACAGTCTAAAGTACGGAAGAATATAAAAAAACTGCTACGGGTATATATTTTGAAGAGGAAATTTGTCAATCTATGAAAAACTATAGATAAGAATCATATAAAACACACAACCCCCTCTCACTGAAAAAAAAATATTGTTATCAAAAAGTTTGCAATTTCGCAGTTTTTTTGAGAGTTATTTCGCACGTTATTACACCCACCCCCGCTATCCAGCATTCTCTCTCTCTCTCCTCTCTCTCTCTCTCTCTCTCTCTCTCTCTCTCTCTCTCTCTCTCTCTCTCTCTCTCTCTCTCTCTCTCTCTCTCTCTCTCTCTCTCTCCTCTCTCTCTCCCTCTCTCTCTCTCTCTCTTTCTATGAGTAAAATGCGACTTAGAACATGACGGGTTTTTGTTTTGTACTTTATGTATTTTTTATTCGAAAGAATCGAAACGGTTAAACGGGTGGAGTCTAGAAAAAAGAGTTCAAAGGCGGTAGCATAACCAAATGGAATAGAATAGGAGATGTCTGTATGAAATGCAAAACCCGGGATGCATGAGATCTCAGTTTCGCTCGTGCAAATTTGTTACATGTGAAACAAACAAGGCAGCTCGTCGATTACCATGTGTGACGCTGGCGTGGGCTTCGTTTGAAGCGCGTTCATATCCTCAACTTTCGATTCTAGTTTCTCATAAACGCAGGTTCGACATGCAACTGCACTAAGCAAGTACTTTCGGTAAGGCCTATTTTAGCCATAGCGTCGGGTAATAGTTTAGAAGAGGCGCGGCTTGGGCTCAAATGTTGAAAAGGAATAAATTCTTTAGTTTTCAAATTATCTTAATAAAAATACTCTCGAATTGGCCATCTGGAAATTATTCTTTTGCAACACTGGTCCTCTTGCCCCTCTCACACAAGTTGCCTTAGGGTGTGGACTTAGCAGGGGGCGTAAATTCGGGGATGGATCTTTGTAGGCAAGAGTGCATTTATGTTTTCAAAGATTGCGAGGACAATTTTGGCGTAAAATAAAGATTCATCAATCGCGAAGTTTGACAGGTCAGTTTTAAGCCAAAAACTCGTGTGCTTCAAGCTGAAGTATTGTTAGGTGTTGCTGTGAATTTATAAAAAAAATTCATCGCGCAGATTTCGATATTTTTATTTTAATATAAAAATATTGCTTCCTTTTAACTTGCATGACAAAAAATAATTTGATTTCAAACAAAAGTGAATCTTGTGGGATCTGACAAAGCATAGATTTATTAATAAAATCTGAAAAATTTACGAAAATCGCGCCGAAAATGAGTCTTCTGTAGGGAACATAGTATATAAGCTGTTTAGCCATAACAACCTCGGCGCCACCTTAGATTGCAGTATTATCGCGGGTATTAGTGCGAGACCGATTAACACGCATCTCATTATTTGTCTAGACGGTGCCCTCAACTCATATACTATTTTAATATAATTGGATTTCTCATAAACAATATATTGTCTCTAAGAAATAAAATAAATAAGTGAATGAAGGTTTTTTTTTTCAAGTAGTGTCTTTGATTGCTTTACGCTGCACAGGTGATAACTGCCCTGCCAGACCTCATCTGGGCCTATTCGCAAGTGGTCTGTAGGAAATACTCTCTCGACATCGCTTCGATATTTGTGTGTTACCCAAGTGTACTCAAGTATGTCATTAAAGAAGGCCAATCACGCCGCCATTTTACGATCCCACACAAAACCGAGTCACTCAAAGAATCCAGTCCCATCGCTTCGTCAAGCACGCTACTCCCCCCTCCCCCCAACCAGTAGAGGCGTCTATGCCACCAATAGTTTCTTAATGTTTTTGTATACACTCTTTTTTTATAAGAACGTCTAATTTTTAGCGGAGCTCGTGAGCGGAGTCGCATACCTAAGAAAAAGTGGTATATAAAACAAATATGGTAACAAATATTGGTAACCCAATATTTGATGGTCACACGATGTCCGTCCGTCCCTTAAAAGCATCGTATGACAACCAAACTTGGCACGTGTCATGTTTGTGTCAAGGAGGGTGCAAAACTGTGGTCACGTGATTGGTGACTTCATCGATGACGTCACTTGAAGCAAAAATATGCTGACGTCATCAAAATAAAAAATATTTATATCTCACGAAGGAAACATCGTATGGCAATGAAACTCGGTAGGTGTCATGTAGGTGTCAAGGGGGATGCAACAATATGGTCACGTGTTGTGTGACGTCGTCGATGACGTCACTTAAAGCAAAAAACGTGAATAAAAGCAAAAACATTCATATCTCTCGTAAGAAACATTGTATCACAACCAAACTCGGTGAGTGTAATGTTGGTGTCAAGGGGGTGCTCCACTATGGTCACGTGGTTATGACGTCATCAATGACGTCACTAACAGCAAACTATGCTACTGTCATCAAAATAAAAACATTCTTATCTCGTGATAGAAACATTGTATAACAAACCAAACTGTCATGTATGAGGGCGGTGCCAAGATATGGTCACATGATGTGTGACGTCATCGATGGCGTCAATTTAAGAAAATCTTCTCCGATGACATATCTATATTCATATCTCCTAAACAAAACTTGGTATGTGTTATGTATGTGTTAAGGGAGTGCACCAATAGAGTCACGTGATTGAGACGTTATCGATGACGTCACTAAAAGCAAAAATATACTGACGTCATCAAATAAAAAATATTACTCTTTCATTAAAGAAACATCGTGTGACAACAAAACTCGGTAAGTGTGATGTATGTTTCAAGTGGGGTGCAATGAAATGGTCACGTGACGTCATCGATGACGTCAATAAATTTAAAAAACCCTGACGCCGAAACATGGTATGACAACTAAACTTGTTATGTGTCATTTAGATGTGAGGGGAAGGGGGTATAACATTTTGGTCGCGTGATCTGTGAAATCGTTGACGTCGCCAAAAAGAGAAGTAATAATAATATTTAATATTTTTTAAATTATTAAGCGAAAATAAGCAAAGATTTGGTTGTTTGGAGCTCCGCTTTTAGGCAATGCCTAAATCTATATATTAGTTGAGGCTGGACCGTTCTTATTTTTTGGACATTTTATAGGTTAAATATGTTCTTAACGATGTTCTTAGATTTTAGTGTATATAAAAATATAAGACCCAATGAATTATTAGCAAGAGAATTACAATAATAATCAATAGCAATAATTCTGCATTTTAGAACACATCATCAGCATGTTCTTAGCAAGTTCTTAAAATTTGGTGAAATCTCATGGGAGTGTACCTGTGAACGCTCTTTGTTCTTGTTTACCCTGAATGGTGTATCATTTATAGTGGAGTGCCAGCTTTTGTTTAACAAATCGCCTACTCCACTAAGAAAGGGCCAGACAGCACCTTGCTCGTCTCTTGGTAGGGGCTGTAGAAACCTAGCGAGGTACCTCTTCACCTGCTTGTTCAAGTTTTCTACTTGTCCTTGAGACTAAGGGTGGTATGGTCTTTCATGCACAAGGTGAACATTGAATGCAAGGACTTTGACCACCGCCGTTGTCGCTTTGGAGAATAGCAGGGGGATCCTCCTTAAAAAAAGGGTTCTTAAGATGGAGGTTATCTCCTCTGCTGATTTTCCAACAGTTGGGAAGATCCAGCAGAACTTAATAGTGAGAATGTAGCGGTAGTTCCACTGGTTGATGGCCATAAAACCCCTTGACTTCATTGGTGCCATGTCTATCAGGTCGCACTGTGGCAGAATGTCCGTATTGCTTTAGAGGGCTTTTTGGACGTCATAGGCAGGGGGTCGTTGACTTGACAAGACTGACAGTGAGACACAAATTTTCGTATCTCTTTGAAAGAACCTTTATAAAAAAAACTCTCAAGGCATTTACTCTACCAGGAAGGCATCTTGAGATATCATGGACTCCTTTAATTGCACGGAGGGATTGCACAGTGGATTCTAGTAGCTCAGCATAGACAGCTTGCTTCTTAGAGACAACTTTCTTGCTGGAGTATGCTTGCATCAATAGGATTGGTAGGCCATTAGGATCCAAGTCGAGCATACCAGAGCTCACAGACAACAGTAATATTGGCCGTTGACTGCATCGCCCATCAAAGTACCGCCTCTTGTTGTCACGAAAAAACTGTTTCAGGCATTCCACCTCATCAGTGTGGATGTCGTCTCTATAAGACGAATAGCAGTCAAACAGCTGTAGGACAGTAGCAGCAACCTTTGCATACCCACTTTTTGAGGACTCTCATTTTCACCTATAAGAAAACAATGATACCAATGATCTAATTTCCTATCAAATTGATAAGTCCTAAGCATCATCAATGATTTTCATTTAATGTGATTTAATATTCTTCAAATACTTCACCTAAAGCTAAGTATAAGTAACTTAGCCTATTTAAGGTAATTCCCTTGAAATAGTTCTACAACCCAGAATTTTTTTAAACTTGGCATAAACAATATTGAAGTTAAGGGCTTTCAAAAAATGTAATAAAAAAATGGGGGTACCGACCTCGTTTTCACAACAGAGGGGCGTAGAGCTGACGCGTTTTTACTGATCGCGCAAGGAAAAATCCCAGCTCTTAGTTTTCTAAAAGAGTGCCTATAGTCTTTAGAAAATTAAGTTCTGTTTGTCGAGCTGCCAAAATCCGATCTCCTAAACAATAACCCGCAGTAGCTAATGTTCAAAACAAATCACATTTTAAGACATCGCACTAAAAGACATTGTTTTCGTCACTATTCATACTGTAAAAAGCGTATTTTTACGGCTTTTAATAAAAATAACAAAAGTTCTACAACCCAACTTTTTTTCTTCTTTCAGTATATCATTTTCCCGTATATATTTAACTATTTGAGCAAATAAAAAGTGGGGGTAATCTACTTCGTTTTTCTGTCAAAGCGATTTTAAGTAAAAAACGCGCGCCTTTTGCTGTGTTTTCTTGTACAACTGTGGCGCGCGCGCACTTAATACCGGAAAATTCGAACAAACAGCGCGCGCCACTATGCGCAGAAGGGGTGCGCAGTGCAATTCAAGGGAATTACCTTAAACCTATATAGATTTTCATTAATTAACAGGCGAACATAAAAAAGGTTATGTTTTTTTTAGAGAAGTAGGACCTTGAATATACATTTTGTCGTGATCAACAAAACATAATGGAAACCTTTTGCACACTGCAGAGTAAAATTTCTGTTAGTTCCTTGCATCCCAGACTGTTTTTCCCTATTCAAAATTCGTACCTACGAGATTTTGGCTTCTCTAGTGAATTTTTCGCTGATCATCCTTTGCACTATTCATGAACTTTTGGGTTCATGAACTATTAGATAAACTCTCTAGTTGAAGAATACACACTGGTACTGACAAACTAAATGTGTATGCCAACAAATTAAAACGTGCTACATTATGTGCTGGATCGTCTTAATTTATTGATTTTGTAATGTAGAGTAGAACTAGCATAAACAGGACTAGTTCGGACCTG
Source organism: Nematostella vectensis (assembly GCF_932526225.1). Lineage (NCBI taxonomy): Eukaryota > Metazoa > Cnidaria > Anthozoa > Actiniaria > Edwardsiidae > Nematostella > Nematostella vectensis. The sequence continues at coordinate 12,450,717 of NC_064040.1, read as the reverse complement.
TTTTTACAGTCCGTTATACAGTAAAAAAAACCCTTATATGTTAGATGATTTTGTATAAATTATTAGAAGAAGGAACTTGGAGATCAGAGCCATATACTGTATGTAAGTATCCCTTGTGTTTGATTCCCGTAGGCGAGTTCTACTAGAGTTTTGGAATACAAATTGTCTTGAGAACATACATAGAGAGATCATTGCTAGGTCAAAGTGTGTTAAAAAGTAGACTCTGCTGTAAAATTGTCATTGTACTCACTGATTTTATATGTGAGTATGGAGCAAAGGGCAGCTGCCTGGGACACTTGCTTGTTACAATTTCCATTGCCCTTTAACTATCTGTCAACATGGTTTTGAAACTTGAAAAAGTGACAGAGTTTTCAATTTTCTCACACACGCTCAAAAATACACTAAAATGTGACTTCGTGTCGTCCCTGCTAGTGCCTTTTTGTGAGTTCAACTGTATGTTTGTCTGCACACTACAAACAAAAGAGCCCCGACGTCTCGGTACGAATACCAGATTAAAACCAAAGCTCTTATGGAATCTCACATAACAGTTTTGTTTCTGTGTGTTTGTGTATCCACATTTATCAGCCCGCCAGGTTCATGCTATTCACTTCACTCTATGCTTTGTATTCCTGCCGCTTCTGCTGCCTGTATCTCCGCGTATTATTTTCGCTCAATATGGGCCATTTCAAGACCCCATATAGTAATCAATTGTTCTCAGCTTTCTGTTTGTTTTTAAGACCACGGATAACGGCTTGTTTTTTTATTTAAACAACTATGGATAGCAAATATTTTTTAATAGCGTTTGGGATGGTCGGGCAGGATTTGTTTGGGCAAGTGAACGAATCATAGTTTCGCCTACACGACCTGCTCGTTGTTTAAAAAATGCAGCCCAATATGCTTAGTGTCTGGTGTCATTTTCAATTATCTATTATCCCTCATCACTTAGTGGTACGAGTAAGAATTTGACTCCATTTATTTTCCTCATTTTATTTGTATCATCCAAATTATATACATCCATATGTTGAAACCACATCCGAACTTTTCGTAACTATGATGTCCCTAACAAACATAACCTCATGTAATCTAGTATATGGAATACAGTTGACACGTGGCGTGTTAACTAATCAATGTTCTTTAAAATATTCATGTAATAAACGATATACATGTATGTAAATCATAGAAAATATAAATACACGCTATTTAATAGATGCTATCTGCTAGCTACTTATTTTCTTTTATCGAAAAGAATAATTTAATCTAGTATATGGAATACAGTTGACACGTGGCGTGTTAGCCAAATCAATTTCTTTAAATCAATGTTCTTTAAAATATTCATTCAATAAACGATATACATGTATATAAATAACATGAAATATTAATCCACGCTATTTAATAGATGCTGTCTGCTAGCTACTTATTTTCTTTTATCGAAAAGAATCATTTAATCTAGTATATGGAATACAGTTGACACGTGGCGTGTTAGCCAAATCAATGTTTTTTAAAATATACATGTAATAAACGATATACATGTATATCAATAATAGAAAATATTAATCCACGCTATTTAATAGAATGCTGTCTGCTAGCTACTTATTTTCTTTTATCGAAAAGAATTTTTTACAGGCTCCCCTGCTGGACGGTGCTGTTTCTCATCGCTATTGCCTCGGAAAAATCGTGAGCTTCAAAAAAAGTTTTTTCTTTGGCTGAAGATGGAGGCATATGGTTTCTTTGAATTGATCTTAAGGTTCCGCTTTTTTCATTCCACAGGCTAAAAGCGGGGGCAACTTCCTGTTGCTCTTTTATGGCCTTTAGATTGTTGATGGCCGTTGTCATCTTGAGAGAGACACGCCACTTATCCAATGATTTTCCCTTATTTTATTTTTATCATCCAAATTATATACATCCATGTGTTTGAACCCAATCGGAACTTCTTCTTAATTATTCTATCCCTAACATACATAACCTTTTCTAATCTAGTATATGGAATACACTTGACTCGTGGCTTTTTAGCCATAATAATAAATGATATTTATCACATGTATATAAATCATACAAAATATGAAAACGTGTTATTTAATAGAATGCTGTCTGCTAGCTACTTATTTTCTTTTATCGAAAAGAATCTAGGACAGCCTCCTCTGCATCGTTACTGCTTCGGAAAATTCATGAGCTTCAAAAAAATTATAGTTGTTTTCTTTGGCTGAGGATGGAGGCGTGTTTTTTTTGTTCATCATTTTTTTTTACTCCATAGGCTAAGCGGGGGGCGGGGGGCAACTTCCCATTGTTCTTTTATGGCCTTTACATTTGTCGATGGCTCTTGTGATCTTGAGAGAGATGAGCCACTCACCAAAAGTCTGGCTTCCCTTGTGGTATTTTTCATAAATGGAGTAGGTTTCTGCACAAGACACATTGATACCAGACACACCAGGCACATTGACACCAGACATTGATAGCTGACAGGCCAGGGAAGCTATCCTGAGTAACAGTTCTGTTGAGATATGGCCAACGTTGTTCATTGGCCCTCTTGCTATTTGGAGAGGGCCCTGCGTACGAGGTTGAGATTAGGCATCTACGATCCACGTGTCAGCGGATTTTCACCCCATCGCAGGACGCCAGACGCAGAGAAGGCGGTGTGAGGATTTGGGTTGTCCTTTCGGTATAAAGGCATCAAGATAGACCAAAACTCAACGGAAATACAGTATGTTTTTAGTTTATTCGTCTTCCGATCCCATGTTTGTCGAGATTTTGTTCTAATATATTTAATTTTACAGGCTGTTGTGGACCAAAAAGACGATACAGACAATGCCAGGTACGCACGTGAACGGTTTCATGAGATTGCTTATTCGGACCCCTTCTTGTACTAAAAAAGCTCTTTCTGTACCGCAGTTTTAGAGGGTTGAATGGAGGAAGGTTAGATTAAAATTTTGTAAGATTATCGTTAATGTTTATGTAGAATTTTTGGAGAATTTTTGAGGATCTACGTAACAATATCGAGGAGTCAAGACGTGTTTTTATGTGCTCCGCTAAGATCACTTAGAATCGATCTTTTTCAACTCAATTCATCTCAATTCTGTCTTGAATTGAACATTCATCAGCTAGAGGATCCTGATCGAGTTTTTCGAGGATTTTTTTTAGCGTTTTTTGACCGTCTCTACTCTTCTGGCTTTTGCTGGGTTTCATGTTTCCCTCCAAGATCTCGTCCTGCTGAAGCTGTTAGCAAGTCCAGTAAGCTGATCATTTGCTCAAGTACTTGTCTTGCTTTTAATCTAAACATTACGGGCTCCTTCTACACTACCTTTTACTGTGAGTATATATCAAAGATACTCAGATTTAACCAAATTTATGCAAAACTTAGTTTTGCATAAATTTACATGAGACTCTTCCGCGGGACTCACGGGATTTACTTCACTTTTATTTTATCATATGAATTAAATTTTTACATTTTCCACTCAACTTCAGAAATTATTTGAGCTATTTTTATTTTCATAAAATATTAGAATCTAAGTTAAATTGAATATATTTATTTAGACCATAGTATAAGAAAATTTTAATTGTTCTTGTCTCCTGTGTATGCAACGCTAATCAGACGCGCGATTACAATTGCTTTTCACTTGTTACCATACAAGTAAGGAAAAGATAAAGAACACAGGCTAACACCATATATTTTTATATATATTATTTAGTTTCTCATAAAAGCTATACAAGTACAATCTTAAATAAAAATACAATTAAATGTTCAAAACACGACATTGATTGTTAAATAAAAAGAATAAACATTTATTCATAAATTAAAAAATATATAAACAAAACATAAAATAAAATAAACTCATAAAGTACTTTAATTAGTCATTTTTATTGATATATTTATATTGATAAACAGTATTTGCCAAAATAATATTTTTATGCAGACGATACGCAATTATACTTATCATTCAAGCCAAAACACGATAGTGAACTGAAGCAAGCAAAGTGCTGTATAGAATCTTGCCTTCGTGAAATAACTAGCTGGATGATGACTAATAAACTACAGCTAAATAGTGACAAAACAGAACTGTTAGTTCTTAACGCTCGTCACCGTCTGCGTCCTCCTTTGCATTCGATCCCTGTAAATAATGAGATCATTTCCTATTCAAAGAATGCAAAAACATAGATGTATGGTTCGATAACACTTTGACCATGGACAAACAAGTAACTTCAATATGCCAATCCTCCTTTTTCCATCTTCGAAATATTGCTAAAATTAGAAAGTTTATTTCCTTTAATCACTGCGAGATTCTTATACACGCTTTTATTCCTTCTAAACTAGATAATTGTAACTCTCTTCTCACTGGCCTTGATAGAAAGCAAATCTCTAAACTACAATATGTTCAAAATTCTGCAGCGCGACTTCTTACAGGAACCCGCAAATACGATCACGTCACTCCTGTTCTGCGTACCTTACACTGGCTACCCATCAGAGAAAGAATAGATTTTGAACTCCTTCTTTTAACTTTTAAATCCCTAAATGAAACCGCTCCAGACTATATGAAGGACCTTTTAACTCCTTATAAACCAAAGCGCAGTCTTCATTTTTTAAATAAGTCTCTTTTAGTACAGCCCTCTTTTAAACTTAAGACCTACAGCTCAAGAGCCTTTTCCGTGAGTGCACCAGCTATTTGGAACTCCCTTCCACTAAAACTCCGCAATTGTAAAGAATTGAGTATGTTTAAATCCAAGATCAAGACCTTCCTTTTTAAACGCGTCTTCGACAATTGATTCTTAATGATTGATTCTCATGATCTTAGTTATGTATCATAACTAAATTTTTTTACTTTTTTACATTTTATTTTGTATTTTTATTATGTATTTGATATATATTGTAATAAATTTTTAATTATTATTTTAACATATTAAAACTGTAAAGCGCCTTGGATCTATAGGAGAAAGGCGCTATATAAATCCATATTATTATTATTAGTAGTAGTAGTAGTATCCAAATTCCTTCACATCCCAGCAAAGCGAGCACCGCCGTAGGCCGCGCGCGGAGCTCCAGTTGTGGTTTCGCATGCCTACCACATTTAAATGATTTCCAAACATGCCTCCTCAGTGCTATATTTCCATATGAATACGATTTTACCTTGTCTGAGAATTATATTTTCTTACAAGGGACTAAAATAGGGTAACATTTGGCTCAGTTAAATTTGCAATGGATGAAAACCTGCAACAGGAGAAAATCTTGCCTGTGGAACAGTGATCATGAGAGACATGGTTCTTTATGATGCTGATGATGATGACCCCGCAGCTGTTTGGAGAAATGGGCTCCGGGTAGGCTATAATATGTTCACCAGGGAGTGGGAAAATCCACCAGGTCTGGTTTTACTACAATCCACAACAAAAGTAAGTGGGACACTTCCCATACGAACAACTGCCAACCCTCTCCCCCCGATTAATATTGGTTAGAGGCGATTTTTCAGCTCAAAACACAAGCAGTAGCAAGGTGATCATTTGCCCTCCAACATTGAGGAAGGGGAGGGAAAGTGTCCCATTGGTTTTGTAACAGATTGTAGGAGTGTGGTAGGGGGCTGTTTACCTCCAACTATGTGATAAGAATCCTGCTCATGGATTATTAAGCTTTGTCACTTCAATGTGGTAGGCTATAATATGTGGTAGGCAATAAAATAATGTGATTATGTATCTAACATTGCTCCCCTTTTCTCTGTTAAACAAATATAATCTATCAGGAGCAATTATGTCTCCATTCATAGTTAAGCCGTCTTGCAACTTCTCCATTACCATAGTTTTCACAGAAATTGTGAAGTACAAAGTGTGCATGAACTAGTTTGGGCATGCAAACTAGCCTATAGCGGATTTCCCTTCCGGTCGCCTCTACTGATGTTATAATACATGACACGACACCGTCTTGAAGCCAATTTGGCTTTTCTATAACTATAATTTCTGTATTTCACTGTAAAAACTGAAATAAGAATAATCGACTATACTACAGGACTATGAAACGATGACTAAAGTAAATATATCTAAAACTACGGTGATTATGTAATCAAAGCATGTGGAATCAAGAAGTAAAAAATCGTCGGAATAAATGCGTAATTATGCGATAACAAACTATCCAATAGGCAATAATAAAAGTAAGAAATCAAATATGTGCACTAGCCGCAAAGAAATGAAACAAAACATACCTTGATCCGGCTATATTAGGGGAAATCGTCGCACACATGTTGTTCGTTCGATTCGTGTATGATTATGCGGGGCTTAGTACTGCCTGGCTCTAATTTTATTGGGTTACAGAGTTAATTATTATCTAAGTATTATGATGATGTAAGTACTGTTCGCTACATAGCCCAAGGTCAATTTTCTATTCAAAATATCAGAACTGCCAATTGGGTTTCTAGCACTTCTCAGCAAGTTATTAAAAAAAACTATTCATTACTTCTTGTACTTGGATACTGTTTCATGTAATAAGGCAACAAAGGATCTTCTGGATCACCCAGAAAAGTTGCAGGGATTTTATCGTATTCAGAATAAGTTCTTGATTAAACATAGGCATTTCCACCATTCCAAGCATCATGTACACTTTTAAGCCATTCAACTTTTATGCAAATGAACATACCCCTCCAATCACAGACTGCCTAGGCATTAAGAGTGTACTTTTATTAAAAACTAAAATAGTTGTGAGGGTTTTCAGTGGGCTGCTATATTGGAATTTGTGGTCTATCCAAGTACTTGTAGGAACCCATATTTCTTCTCTATTCCTTTTATAAGGAACTCCATTTCTGTGTTATTCCTTGGCAACCTAAGATAATCTGGCAGTGGGAGCAGTGTTTTTTGGCTATACCAACTGTATATGCTGTCATAGAGAGCAAGCCTAGGTCATTGCCACTTTTCTTTTTTACTGATAAAACATCGAAACCTCATGGACTTCTTCTGGGTTGTGGATATAGAGTTACAGCATCCGCTAACATCATAAGAACTAAGTTACTTTATATAGAGCTTTATATTTCTTCCATCAAGAGAGTCTTTCCTCAAGGATTTGTGTTACTTGGGCTTAAAAACCACCAGCCTCACATATAGTCCCATCTTTGGCAAAGTGGTCATCCTCAATTCTGAGAGCAACTACTTTTGTGTGGCTCTTCTGCATTTCATGAACTGGTTTGATTGAGCCTTCTTTTCACACCTGACCCTCCTATGGTCCCTTCTTACATTAGGAGAGGGTGTTTTGTGCCCCACTGGTATGCCCACCTGCTCCATAATGTGCTGCTGCAAGAGAAGTGACAAATGGCTGAAATGCTGCCATTTCTATCTGGCGCCTCAAAAACAATTTATGCTTCAAGAATCTTTTTTACTCCTAATTTGCCCACCCTCTCCATATACCTCAACATTGGTGCAAAAATGTTTGCATCATCACAAATCGGGGCAGAGCAGTGTCATTTGTGAGCGAAGCTCAGATAAATATATTGAATAACAAACAATGAGGTATAATAATAATAATTTTAATAATTTTATTATTTATATAGCGCAAAATTCATTATCTATATGATCTAATGCGCTTTACAACAACTAAAAATTATATATGTGCTAAAACTAAGCTAAAACTACTAACTATACTATACTAACTATACTAAAATGATATATTATCTAAAAATATGCCAAATTAAATAAATGAGTCTTTAAAAATTTCTTGAAAGTCTCTGTCCTAACGTGTTGGGGTAGTGAGTTCCATACCACTGGGGCCGCAACCTGGAAGGCACGGCCCCCAGTGGTTTTGCCTGTCCTAATGCTAGACCTTTCTAAGATATTACTATTTGTTTATCTAAGATTGTAATTCGACTGCCTAGCCTTTGGTCGCTGAGGTAAGCGGGAGCAATGCCATGTAATGCTTTAAATGTAATAAGAGCTATTTTAAAAGTAATCCTAAAGTTAACAGGTAGCCAGTGGAGATCTAACATAACAGGTGTAATATGAAAGTAGCGTGGCGTGTTCGATATTAATCTTGCTAATTTTAACCATTTTATTATTTATATAGCGCAAAATTCATTATCTATATGATCTAATGCGCTTTACAACAACTAAAAATTATATATGTGCTAAAACTAAGCTAAAACTACTAACTATACTATACTAACTATACTAAAATGATATATTATCTAAAAATATGCCAAATTAAATAAATGAGTCTTTAAAAATTTCTTGAAAGTCGCTGCCAACCAGGTATGTAACAATAACAATAAAAAAGTACATAATTTACGTAACGATGCAAAAACTTTTTCTATGATAAAATCTAAAATTCACAAATAACGATAAAAAAAACTTATAATATATCATTATCATAAATGAGTATTTTAGGATGACAAGCTAGAGTTTTTTGGTATGGATGGAAAATGACGAAATTTGATTTCTTTATATTTAGCGTTAATTTATTTGCCGTAAGCCAATTATAGACTTAAAACAGCTCATTATTTACAGTAGTTTCTATTGATTTGCCACTTTTATCGGCATACAGGATATTCGTGTCATCAGCAAAAATAAAGAAATTTAGTTTATCTGAGGAGCACTGCATGTCATTCATGTAAATCAGAAACAATAGCGGTCCAAGGAACTCCGCAAGTAATGGAGGATTTCTCAGATATGCAATTTTTTATTTCAGTTGTCTGTCTGCGATTTGTTAAGTATGAGGAAAACCAATCAAAATGCAAAAACTTTTTCTATGATAAAATCTAAAATTCATAAATAACGATAGAAAAACGAATGACGATAAACTAAGTTTTTATTCAGACAATGAGGAGTCTATTGAAAAAAAACGTAGACCAGTTGGTGTTTACAATGATTTTGTACTTAAAATATTATATAATTTGTATTTAGTTATTTTGAGGAAATGAACAGAAATCAGGAATTGTCTTGCTTCTAAGGATAGATGGCTCCAGACTTTTGGACCCATGTAAGAAATTGAAAACTGACCTCGTCTTGTTTTCTAAATGACGCAGGGTATTCATTTCTGAGATTGTAGTTATGGACTTGACTCTCCCTGTCGCTGTCCCTGCGCGAGTATAAGGGACTCCATTTCTATGTTATTTCTTGGCAATTTAAGTGTATGGAGAACAGCATATCCTTCATTAGTTACTGTCAACAAACCAGAGTTGACTGAATAGCGATAAGCTAGCTGCTGGCAGCAGCCATGACCACAGGGATGGTTTGGCTCAGAGTTGAGGCATTCAGAACAATCATGGCTACTACTCCCCTCAATGTGCTTGAGTATGGCTGCTCCATGATTTTGCCTATGCACACCCTCCCAGTGGACAGTACCATAGAGGAAATGCTGAAATCCACATTTTGAAAGGAAGTCCATCCCTGTGACAAACATTTCATGAAACACTTCTTTCTCTGTCTTGCCTTGAAGAGAACAGATCATTGCCAAAAGCCCATTATCAAGGGTTTGGCAAAATGGAATGAAAATCTGCTCAAAAGACTATGCATCACCACACGTCTTGCTGCGTAGACGCTTCTGATTAACCTCCTTTTGACAGTGAGAGCAAAGGACGAGCAAGAGGGAGAAAGGGCTGCACTACAGTCTAGACTCTCTTTGCTGATATTAAAGGATGGACCAACAGCAACACCAAGGGAAGAGGCAATGATGGATTCCGAAGTCAGTGATGACACATCTTTACAAAGACCATCTTAGTTTGGAACATTCATGTTCTGTGAAGCTTCGAGTTCAGAAAAGCCTTTTTTTTTTTAAACACGAAGTCATCAGAACATTCTTTATCAGCGCCAGACAACCATTCAGAATCTTCGGGGACTAGATGGGAGTGTACCTGTGAAGTCTCTCTTTTCTTGTATACCCTGAATTGTGTGTCATTTATAGTGGAGTGCCAGCTTTTGTTTAACAAATCGGCTACTACACAAAGAAGAGGCCAAACAGCACCTTGCTCGTCTCTTGGTAGGGTCTGTAGAAACCTAGCGAGGTACCTTTTCACCTGCTTGTTCAAGTTTTCTACTTGTCCTTGAGACTGAGGGTGGTATGGTCTACCATGCACAAGGTGGACATTGAAGTGCGATGCAAGGACTTTGACCACATCTCCCACAAATTCACCGCCGTTGTCGCTTTGGAGAATATCAGGGGGATACTCCTTAACGAAAAAGGTTCTTAAGATGGATCAGTTCTTAAGAAAAATCGCTGATTTTTCAACGGTTGGGAAGATCCAGCAGAACTTAACAGTGAGGATGTAGCGGTAGTTCCACTGGTTGATGGCCATAAAACCCCTTGACTTCTGTAAGCGGTTACAAAGCAGCGACTTGTGGGAAGTGTGCAGTGGGCTCGTTTTAGTGTCAACCACAGTGTAGAACAGTCATCCAAGCTTGATTTAACAGCGTTTATTACAATCAACTCGTCCAAGTCTGATCTCGTCTCCGGGGCTTAAAGAAATACAACTCCAAGTAAGCTTGTAACTCTTCAAACTCCACTCTGACTTCTCTAACTCTGCTTCTCTGGCTCTCAGCTCAACTCTTCTCTCTTCAATTTCTCTGCTCAACTCTTAAATATTGCTAAATGGGTACTATAATTTATAGGCAGGTGGGACGTGTCCTAAAGTAGGATGTGCCTCATTCCTAAACTCTTACTCAAAGGGAAATGCGTAAACTACAATAAATCGTATCAGTCTAATCATAGGAAAGGGCGGCTGTGCTCAAAGTAGAGGAAGCCGTGGTAGCTTAACTAAACGATTGTCTAAATTATCTAATCCGTTCAATTTAAATCAATGTTCTTTTTTGTATTTTCAATGTTAATAACAACTTCTTTGGCGTCATGTCTATCAGATCGCACTGTGGCCGTTGGTGGGGGCAAAATGTCCGTATTGCTTTAGAGGGCTTTTTGGACGTCATAGGCAGGGGGTTGTTGACTTGACAAGACTGACAGTGGGACACAAATTTTCGTATCTCATTGAAAGAGCCTTTATAAAAAAAACTTTTACTGAGAAGACAACTCAAGGCATTTTCTCCACCAGGAAGGCATGTTCAGATACCATGGACTCCTTTAATTGCACGGAGGGATTGCAGAGTGGATTCTAGCAGCCCCGCAATAAACAGCTTGCTTCACAGAGACAACTTTCTTGCTGGAGTATGCTTGAATCAATAGGATTGGTATGCCATTAGGATCCAAGTCGAGCATACCAGAGCTCACAGACAACAGAAATATTGTCCGTTGACTGCATCGCCCATCAAAGTACCGCCTCTTGTTGTCACGAAAAAAACTGTTTCAGGCATTCCACCTCATCAGTGTGTATGTCGTCTCTATAAGACGAATAGCAGTCAAAGAGCTGTAGGACAGTAGCAGCAACCTTTGTATACCCACTTTTTGAGGACTCTTATTTTCACCTATAAGAAAACAATGATACCAATTATCTGATTTCCTATCAAATTGATAAGTCCTAAGCATCATCAATGACTTGCATCTAATGTGATTTAATATTCTTCAAATACTTCACCTAAAGCTAAGTATAAGTAACTAGCCCTAACTATCGTCTTCGGTCGAATTCCACCTAATTTGGCTTGGATTCAGGGGTTGATCTAACCCAGAAGGCCTGGTCGCATTGACATGCGGGAGGTGTCATATGAAAGTTTAACATTCGATGTACAACATATCCGGGGGACACTTCGGTACGATTCTAAAAACAGTCGTTTTTCCACCTCCGACCTTTAAGGGGTGCCCCCCCTGACCCCTGGGGGTATAAAAGATCTATCATAGTCAAAGGGTAGTACTCGAAGAGTAGTTGCTTAACCCCGCCCCTTTTACCGGCGAATCTGACTTCACCCTTCATACCCCGTACTTCTCTTGTACTACATAGTCGACCTAAATATGAGACTAAGTGTAAAGATAAAATATTTTTTATAATTCTTGTCCGATCTGGACAAATGAGGTATCGTTGGATTCATTAGGTCGAGTACATTACAACCATGTTGTTTGTTTTGAGATTTCACCGAAATATTGTGTCGCTAATAACTTTTGAACGCGACAAGCTATTAACAAGCGGTAAACGATATGCGAAAGTGCTTGTCAAGATCTATCCAACGGTATATTGACCTTTGACCTGTTTTGAAGGAGTTATGATTTTTTTTAATTTGACTTTTTTTAAAAAATCATAGAGTTGTAACAAAAATAGCTGTGAGCTTCAAATTTGCGGCAAATAAACAGCGACATCATGAACTTTATTATACTAGAACAGCGTTTGAATATCTTGAGAATTCTGGCCTTGGTAACCACCCAAAGTTGGTACTATATAGGCCTAATTTAGACCCCTTAAATTCAATCAAATCGGCTTAAATTCGGTCAGCGGCATCCTTTTAGCATGACTAACAATGTCCCCGAAGGACTTTTTGAAATTCTTTTTTTTTTCGCGATTTTAGAAAACAAAAAAAATATTGCGCAATATATGCAAATTAGGTATTTTTGAACTCAGCAGACTGAGGGCAACAACAATCTGCAATCGGTTATTCCATATCTATTTTCCTTGACGTTTTTTATGCTGACCTCCGTTTGCGTACTTTGACCTCAAATTGCTCCAGGTATGTTTGTTCCGTTAATATTCCCTACCAGCACACCAAGTTTGAGCGAAATCGGTTGAAATCTGACGGATTTAGGGAAAAAAATTCTAAAAAATCAGGGTTTCTATGGAAACGTATGAAAGTTGGTATGTGTTGTCTAGTCGTCATGCACCACATGCACACCAAGTTTGGTGGAGTTTGCATTGATATCGACAAAGTTACAGAAGGTCGTTTTTTTCAACTTTTTGTGACTTGTAACACCATTAAAAAAACTCGTCCGTTTTCTGACCTGTCGAACTAACTGTTGTAGCCCATCCGAGCGTCTATCCACCTATCTAGTTAGTTTTGGGATTGAGTCACTTTCTATCGATATATACTCTTTTGAAATTGGGTCCGGAGCCGACTTTGGACCACCGTAACTTTGTAACCACGCATTCAAATGACAATCGCTTTGGTGAGTTGCGAGACCTATCAACATACTATAGAACTGTAGCAGAGCGCACTTGCGCCAAGCGCGCCTGCTACAAACACTCCAAACTTCCAAAAAAATCTTTTTTTTGATTTTTACCTTGTTTAACCTTGCTTAACCTTCTAGAGTTTTTATCCAATTCGTTCAATCTTCTAGTATATTAGTAACGCATGTCTCAGCTATTTGCAGATGATCAGTGATTTCAAAAAACATTTTTAACAAGAGGTTATAAGGCCATAAACTTTGAAAAAATGACCCATTTTCATCTTTGTCAAAAATAATCCGATCGCTTTGAAACTCATACACTGGTTAGACACTAGCAAGAGTGATATACAATCAAAATATGAGATAAAGGTTAGGAGGAAAAATTTTGAGATTTTTAGGTTGAAAGGTTTTGCCTTTTAAAAGAATCTTGAAAATAGCAAATCAAAAACTGTCGATGCGGTGTGCATTGGCAGCTCTAGTACTCTCTGTCCACCAAGTTTCGTTGCTTTACTCCTTCAATTAACGGAGTTATTAATTTTTTTGGTAGATTTTACCCCCAAACCCTAGGGAATCGCTTACTCGAGTTTCCGTGACGTGTAACACCATTAAAAACGCGTTCTCCTTCAATCTTCACGGGAAACTTTTTGTAGCCCGGACGTTTCGGCCTACTCCCACATGGTTAGTTTGGGGACTTGCCAACTTTTCTACGGAGATACTCATTACCTCATTACTTTGTAACCAAGCCTTCAATTTGAAAACGGTTTGCAGGTGGTTGTAGTGTGATGCCTGGTGTTCAGCATATTGGGAACCGTCTTTCAACTCAAGCTTTCATTTAGCTTAAAAAAAGCTTTGAAAAGCGCAAAGTTGTACCTTCTATAACTTTTTTGTTCAAGCGGTCAACATATGTTACGTGTCTAACAGTTGTTTGTTGAGTCCTATAATATCGCTTGATTTGGTCAAAGAACCAGGGAGTTATGGATTTTTAAGTGAAAATTTTACAAAAATACCCACCTTCAAAATCATGTATTTAAGGTTTCAAAATCGAATTTTTTGTAGAACATATGTATGGGTGATTCGTAGAGCACTCCTTGGGGTACATCACTTTGTTGTTTGTTTTCGAAAATATTACGAGGTTGATTAGGAAAGAGGTTTTACCTGACAAACTTTTGCAGTTGCCTGTGCAGTTGTTTCGTCAGGGTCACGAAGGTTGCTCCGTGGGCAGTCTTATGTCTATAAATTGGCATCTGTAGGATTTCGCCGTCTTCTCTTGCATTTGCCAAGTCATTCAACGTCACCTCTTGCAAAACCCCGGCACGGCTGCCATTCTGCACGTTGATGCAAAACATCAGGTAGTCCCTGACTCGTAAGGCCTACATGCATAGATACATAGACTCACATTTTGCTACGCTAATTGACATCAATACATATTCAATAAAAAGAATATGTATGGACTGGTTTCCATGTGGGGTTTGGGTGAGGTTTGTTTAGCTCAGTCATTCAAAATTTTATACATGCCTCCTCCACCCTTGTGACCTTAGTGTCACTTTCAATGAGCTCGTCCATCTTCTTGGCGTGAGCCGAGTTTGTCAGTCGTTGGATGTCTGTTACTGTTGGGAGAACGTCAACCAGCTCCCATTCAAGCCTTTCCTTTCTCAACTAAAACACGCAAATACAGCAATATCTTCAGTGAAATGCATTGTCATTTTTACTTAATTGCATCGTTACACCTTCTTTCTTTTGCTCCATGTAGAGCGCCAATTCTTCTGCACATCTCTAGTGGCCATCAGGGCTTGCCTGCAAAATTAAACGTGGTAATTAGAAAGCCATTTGGAGGAAAGAATGCGTTCGCATGTGTATTTATCAGAAATAAAATTTACCTCTCCGCCTGTCCGAGCTCAGAACAGATGGCCAGTGCATACGTCAGAAAGTTCTCATGGTTCTTCGAGTAGACGTGTAGCGCGCTTGCCGTTAAGGACTCATCCTCCAAATGGCGTCTGAAGAACACTTCCCAAAGGCGCTCCTTGTTGGCAAACACTTCGTCACTTCTTGTTTTTTACTGACTTGAAGGGCGATGTCGTGAACCTACAAAAAGATGTAAAAAAACGCACATAGGTTGCAGTGTTAAGGCATGAAACTTCAATAGCTCTTAACTTATAGATAGCAGATACCGTACCTGCTGCGCAGCCTGCATTGCGTCTTTTTCACTCTTGCTCTTTCCGTCAGGGGTCTGGATCCACTTTACAAATCCCCTCAAAAAGGCACCAAGTTTTGTATGGCAATCTTGTAGCCTATTTGGCATAGCGGCGTCAAACTCGGACCCAGCCTCATCATCTGTCGACGCCTCGACCGACTCGTCTTGTTCGGATGCTGTTTATATATATTTATCTTAGTATTTTAGCTATTATGTGTAACTCTCATTTTGAATTAAGTCTTACATACCTGGAATGCCGCTTGGGCCGGCCTTCACATCGTCATCATCTTCTATGACTCTTCTTTTATGGGTGGATCCTGTTTAAATTGTTTATGTAACATATTTTTGTTTTTATATGTTATATATTCAGAGGCGAGCCACAAGTTTATTAGCATAGCGATTATGTGGTACTTACCTGGCGTGCCGCTTGACCCGGCGTCATCTTCGTCTATGATCCTTCTTTTGGGGCTTTTGGAAGGCGAAGGGGTCATAGAGCGAGTGTCGTCTTTTCCTTCTGTCGAATACTTTGCAGCCTTGGCTACTGCAAGTCTGTACAGCGCTGAAGTTGTTTCTATGTGTGGGTGGTAAGCCAAGCAGTGCTTGTCCAATCTAGGACCTTTCCAGCCACACCCACGGAGTGGGCAGCACTTCACAGGCAGCACTTTCTTTGCCTTTCTCTGCCTCTTCTCGGCGCTCCACTCGTTATATCGACTGGTGGACCAGTTATGTTTTTTGGACTGCAAATGCTGCTTCAAATGAAGCACGCGAGCAAGCGAGACGTGCATGAGGTCCAGAATATGGGCGTGGTCGTGTA
The DNA here is from genome assembly GCF_932526225.1 of Nematostella vectensis. Classification (NCBI taxonomy): domain Eukaryota; kingdom Metazoa; phylum Cnidaria; class Anthozoa; order Actiniaria; family Edwardsiidae; genus Nematostella; species Nematostella vectensis. The sequence continues at coordinate 12,434,727 of NC_064040.1, read as the reverse complement.
GCCCTAGGCTGCTGGTAACTTAGACTTTAGACTTTTTTTTTTAGATTTTTTTTATTGTATCGAATTGTTATTTGTAGTAGGTGTGACTGATCCGCAAATAGACGAGCTAATCGAGACGGATCAGTCACTTACTTATTACATAAATATTAAATATAATTGTATAAGCAAAGTTAAGTGAGAACTAGTATATTATGAAAATTTAAAACATTTTGGGAGATAAATGAAAATTTAAATAAACACTTCTGGTCTTAGAGAAAAAAGAGCATTAACAGCATTATTTATCTGATGATAAAAAAGGGGAAAACAAAGCAAACATAAGTATGTGAGTTTATGATACCAATAAATTGTGATTTTTCAAAGCTGTGCTGATTTGGCAGGCATCAATATAGTCATCATATTTAATAAGGATATCAACAAGGGCTGAACGCAGTTTTGTTTTAAACTGTTTTTTGGAGGACTCTCTTAATGACTGTGGCAGCTCATTCCACACCTTCCACACGCCCACGCTTGAAAAAGAATTTCGCTGGATTTCAAGTCTAGATTTTTGTATGTAGAATTTATTTGAGGTTGATGATCGTGTATTGTAAGAATGAACGCTTTTGGTATCCGTGAAAAGGTTTAGAATATTGGGTGGGGCGGTTCCATTTCGGATATCATACATAAGATGGCACACCGATTCAAAATAAAACGACTGTATGGGTAAAATATTAGTTCTAGCGAAATAGGGGACCGCATGATCACTTTTTTGAGCGAAAAACATAAAGCGCAGAGCACGTTTTTGTAAGTATAGAATTTTGTTCAAGTAACACTTACTGGCATGACCCCACACGGTCACTACGTACAAAATGTGGGGCAAGATTAAGGTCTAAGTAGGGTTTTGGTTGGGACAAAATGTCGCAGTTTAGCTATCAATCCCACAGTTCTGCTTATCTTTGTTGTAATATGCTCAATGTGGTATTTGAAGGTGAGATTTTTATCAATTAGTACCCCAAGGTACTTGACATACTCTTTACACTAAAGACTGACAGTTTTTTTTCTATTATTATCATAAATTAGTATTTTAGGATGACAAGCTAGAGTTTTTTGGTATGGATGGAAAATGACGAAATTTGATTTCTTTATATTTGGCGTTAATTTATTTGCCGTAAGCCAATTATAGACTTAAAACAGCTCATTATTTACAGTAGTTTCTATTGATTTGCCACTTTTATCGGCATACAGGATATTCGTGTCATCAGCAAAAATAAATTTAGTTTATCTGAGGAGCACTGCATGTCATTCATGTAAATCAGAAACAATAGCGGTCCAAGAAACTCCGCAAGTAATGGAGGATTTCTCAGATATGCAATTTTTTATTTCAGTTGTCTGTCTGCGATTTGTTAAGTATGAGGAAAACCAATCAAAATGCAAAAACTTTTTCTATGATAAAATCTAAAATTCATAAATAACGATAGAAAAACGAATGACAATAAACTAAGTTATTATTTAGACAATGAGGAGTCTATTGAAAAAAAACTTATAATACGTACACCAGTTGGTGTTTACAATGATTTTGTACTTAAAATATTATATAATTTGTATTTAGTTATTTTGAGGAAACGAACAGAAATCAAGAATTGGCTTGCTTCTAAGGATAGATTGCTCCAGACTTTTGGACCCATGTAAGAAATTGAAAACTGACCTCGTCTTGTTTTCTAAATGACGCAGGGTATTCATTTCTGAGATTGTAGTTATGGACTTGACTCTCCCTGTCCCTGTCCCTGCGCGAGTATAAGGGACTCCATTTCTATGTTATTTCTTGGCAATTTAAGTGTATGGAGAACAGCATATCCTTCATCAGTTACTGTCAACAAACCAGAGTTGACTGAATAGCGATAAGCTAGCTGCTGGCAGCAGCCATGACCACAGGGATGGTTTGGCTCAGAGTTGAGGCATTCAAAACAATCATGGCTACTACTCCCCTCAATGTGCTTGAGTATGGCTGCTCCAAGATTTTGCCTATGCACACCCTCCCAGTGGACAGTACCATAGAGGAAATGCTGAAATCCACATTTTGAAAGGAAGTCCATCCCTGTGACAAACATTTCATGAAACACTTCTTTCTCTGTCTTGCCTTGAAGAGAACAGATCATTGCCAAAAGCCCATTATCAAGGGTTTGGCAAAATGGACTGAAAATCTGCTCAAAAGACTATGCATCACCACACGTCTTGCTGCGTAGACGCTTCTGATTAACCTCCTTTTGACAGTGAGAGCAAAGGACGAGCAAGAGGGAGAAAGGGCTGCACCACAGTCTAGACTCTCTTTGCTGATATTAAAGGATGGACCAACAGCAACACCAAGGGAAGAGGCAATGATGGATTCCGAAGTCAGTGATGACACATCTTTACAAAGACCATCTAAGTTTGGAACATTCATGTTCTGTGAAGCTTCGAGTTCAGAAAAGCCTTTTTTTTTTTAAACACGAAGTCATCAGAACATTCTTTATCAGCGCCAGCCAACCATTCAGAATCTTCGGGGACTAGATGGGAGTGTACCTGTGAAGTCTCTCTTTTCTTGTATACCCTGAATTGTGTGTCATTTATAGTGGAGTGACAGCTTTTGTTTAACAAATCGGCTACTACACAAAGAAGAGGCCAAACAGCACCTTGCTCGTCTCTTGGTAGGGGCTGTAGAAACCTAGCGAGGTACCTTTTCACCTGCTTGTTCAAGTTTTCTACTTGTCCTTGAGACTGAGGGTGGTATGGTCTACCATGCACAAGGTGGACATTGAAGTGCGATGCAAGGACTTTGACCACATCTCCCACAAATTCACCGCCGTTGTCGCTTTGGAGAATATCAGGGGGATACTTCTTAACGAAAAGGGTTCTTAAGATGGGAATTATCTCCTCCGCTGATTTTTCAACGGTTGGGAAGATCCAGCAGAACTTAACAGTGAGGATGTAGCGGTAGTTCCACTGGTTGATGGCCATAAAACCCCTTGACTTCTGTAAGCGGTTACAAAGCAGCGACTTGTGGGAAGTGTGCAGTGGGCTCGTTTTAGTGTCAACCACAGTGTAGAACAGTCATCCAAGCTTGATTTAACAGCGTTTATTACAATCAACTCGTCCAAGTCTGATCTCGTCTCCGGGGCTTAAAGAAATACAACTCCAAGTAAGCTTGTAACTCTTCAAACTCCACTCTGACTTCTCTAACTCTGCTTCTCTGGCTCTCAGCTCAACTCTTCTCTCTTCAATTTCTCTGCTCAACTCTTAAATATTGCTAAATGGGTACTATAATTTATAGGCAGGTGGGACGTGTCCTAAAGTAGGATGTGCCTCATTCCTAAACTCTTACTCAAAGGGAAATGCGTAAACTACAATAAATCTTATCAGTCTAATCATAGGAAAGGGCGGCTGTGCTCAAAGTAGAGGAAGCCGTGGTAGCTTAACTAAACAATTGTCTAAATTATCTAATCCGTTCAATTTAAATCAATGTTCTTTTTTGTATTTTCAATGTTCATAACAACTTCTTTGGCGTCATGTCTATCAGGTCGCACTGTGGCCGTTGGTGGGGGCAAAATGTCCGTATTGCTTTAGAGGGCGTTTTGGACGTCATAGGCAGGGGGTTGTTGACTTGACAAGACTGACAGTGGGACACAAATTTTCGTATCTCATTGAAAGAGCCTTTATAAAAAAAACTCTTACTGAAAAGACAACTCAAGGCATGGAACTCAAACCTTCTTAGTTACACATGATTTTACTTGTTGCGGTGCATTGTGTCCCCAGTTCTGCAACCTGTTTTGTTCTTTGGCTGTCAGTGCGTGCCTTCTACGCGGTTCCCTTTCCCTTACTACTTCCCAGTCACATTGGTTTAGAAATGCTCTAAGAATTTCTAAATCGTGACGAGAAATTTTCAGGATAACCCTGGTTTGCAAAATGTAACTTTGTGGTGAAATTATTGAATTTAGAGTTTACATCTTTCCGAGCACATTTGCAATTTTGCTGAACAATTCATGCAATCGAACGGGAAGACCAACATTAATATATAATCAAAGTGGATTTAAGGTTGTATGGGACTCAAAGCAGTATTTTGAAACCTTGTTGGGAAACGAGGCTCCATGAAAGCAAATATTATGCAATAACTTGCTACAATTTCGAAAAATGTGATTTTTCAAAAAAGTAGTTATCATATCTGCAAGAGTTTTGGTCATTGTATAGTTCAAACCATAAAGAGAAAGTTCTGAAAGTTTGAGAGCTTTATGATTAAAATTTAGAGAGTTATTTTTTTCTAGAAATATGACTGATTTTTTGTGAGCGGTGGCTCTTTACTGAATGCCATGGTAACCATCTGTCATGGCAACTGTCCTGAATAATTCGTCTGATGATTGGAATTACAACTAAAATGCTTTTTAGTTGTCAAGGAGCTTTTTTCATTTTTATCATTACTTGAGTTTTCGTCATTGTATACATCAAACTGTAATCAATCTATCCTGAAAAAAATAAAGGAGATCCAATGAATTGTCTTCTGCTACACTTGATAGAATATTGCTCCTAGACGGAAATTTGAAGTTTTGAGATATTTACAGTCAAAGTTTTGCATTTCATTTGCATTTAGAAATGAGGTCATTGTTGACGATCTAAATGTCTAAAATAACCCTGGAGCATAATTAGCTCCTTCAGCTTGCTTCTTTTGGTCATCTTTCCTCTTTTTTTTTCCTCTGAGGACTTTTCTTTGCTTTTTGGTTGATTGTTTGGTCTTTTACTGGGCCAGTGAAACTCTTGCGGCATCCTCCTTTAGACATCCTGCAACTTTATATCTGCCAGGAGGGATTTGTAGATGGTGCAGTAATTCCGGAACTGAGGCAAATCCATCATTAAAATGGATAACAGCATCATATAGCCCCAATTCCAGAATATCTCTTCCGACATAGACCTCTTTGGGCACACGCTGCCAAATCATGCCATTTAGACTTTCGTTCTGGTTTTGTGTTTTGCCATGTAAACACTTCCTGAGAAGGTTCCCATCACTGAGCTTGACAAACACAGGCTTCACTTTGGGAATTACTTCATCAGGCAGACCACAGCCAGGCTTATATGAGCTGGTACCATTAGCTTTGTCTTTTTGGTACTTACACCAGCTTGACCCGCCAGGAGGACAGTGGTCATGGAGAGGCCGTTTTGCACTTGATGCACAGTGCATGAGTGAGGCGAAGATGGCTTTCTTCATCCCAGCCAAATTCCCCACATTTGACCTTATGGCATGCCATAATAGTTCTGAAGTTTGTCGATTAGGGCATTGGTTAACTTTCCCTTGCCCCCCCCCCCCCCTCCCCCAAGCCTGTGTTATCGCGCTTCAGCTTTCACAGAGCTGTACCAGTGCGCTTTTGCACATGGCCAATGCATTCTTTCTTTTTCTAACACAAGGTTATCTGCCTCGTATACAGTCTCTACTCGTTTGAAGCTCTTGCTATCACCGTCACCGTAGAACTCAGTGCAGCGGAGGTTGTGCAACTCGACTGACCTCTTAAACATGCGCTCAACACACATCCGGCTCCATAGCAGGGGCTGAACCACGAAAGTTCAATTTGCAATTATTGCGGTCTGCCTTCTACTGCTTATACTCATCGGAGTTAGGGTCCAGATGCCCCCGTATCTGGCATTGATTCCAAGAGACAGTCAGTGCCTCTACGTCAAGTTCCTCCTCCACTCTCAATGGAAATGCCAGTGACACAGCCATTGAGAGAAGAGAAACCTCTTCTCTGCCATTTCCCATCAAATGATGCTCCACAGTTGGTTGGTTCCTCTTTTCCAGCTGGTTTGAGTTCTTCGGCTGCCTTTTTCATGCTATCCTTCGCAAGTTCTTTAACATGTTTAAGAATAACGCGCGAATTCTTTCAGAACGGCGGCATGTTCATGAACAAACAAAACTTCCTTGCACCAGCATGGCCCTTGCCAAGATTTCCCATGTCGTAAATCAGCCGCCGATTCACTTCAAAACTTCTGTTCTGGACTTTAGAAGTGCATGAGATATTCATCCAGTCACAATTATGGCACTTCAGGCGTGAATACGAAGCGCATCCTTTCCTCTTGGCTTCGTCTTCGCTTAACACGAGGCTGAAGTCCCCACATTCTCCGCATCTTAGGTAAAGTCGTTAGATTTTTGGTTGAAACAACCTATTTGCATTTGTTGTGAAATTCCAATAATTTGTTGGTTGAAACAACTAATATGCTTTGGGTTGTGCAATTGCCTTGGGAAATTATATAGAAGAACTACCAATACAATTAAAGTTTATATATAGAGTTTCGTTGAAAACGTCTGCCTATTTGGACAAAAATTACAAAGTTTTCCTTTGAGCTTTACACATGATAATTATTAAAACCAGCCTAGCCCCTAAGATCCCAATGCAGTTCTTAGTATACTTAGTATATATACTCTAAGAGTATGTTCTTAACAAAATAGACAGCAGGTGTAGGCAGGGAAAATATCGAACGAGATAGTGAAGATAAGAACTGGTATGATGTCCCTTATGACACTTAGTTACTAACATGGCTCATATATTTTCTTGTTCATTTATCTCGTTCGATCTTTTCCCTGCCTACACCTGCTATCTATGCGACATGTTTTAGCATCCCAACCATCTCCTTAAAAACGGCAGGTAATGCTAGAATGCTAGAGGTGAAGACAAGGGCCAGATTATGCCAACTGATGAAAAAGAAAGGTGAGTAAGGCATTAATCCATTCACAAACAAGCCAAAAAATTAGTTACTCCCAGAGGCAACTAATTAAATGTTGCTGTGCCAAGGAGATTGTGTTCCAACAGCAGGAACACATTTTTGCATTGCCTATAGGAGCCCTTGGGGTAGTTTATATTGAACACAAAATATATGCTTAATAATGTAATTACGGAAGTTACGAATCTTGGCTTTGTAAACTTGCAGAGTACCATTCCCTCTGCTGCTAGGCAGAGTTTTTCCTTCTGGCAGGTCGGGCAGCTCCAGGCTTGGTGGCCCTTTCTTTTCCTTCCTGGCTTCCCCTTTGGGAGTGTAACGTTGTGTTCCCACTTGTACTGCCTTCTTTCATTTCTGCTGGCAGTACGAGCATCATTAAGGAACCGCTCCTCAATTTTCTTTGCCCATATTTGCTATAAATTCAGAAAGTACTTGTAAGTGTTCTTGAAATTGCTAACTAATGACCAAATACATCCCGTTTGCACTTCTCACGGACCCAAAGCGGTTAAATCGGAATCACTCTTGATTCGATCTATTGCCTTGTGCGTAATAACAATATAGTACGATGTGTGATGATGTTGGTCAACTGAAAATTACAACACGACAATAAAAGATTAAGATTCTAGGTTCAAAAGGTCCACGAGATCACAGATTGGAAAATACATGTCCATTGTGCTACAATAATAATTATTTACTCAGACTCTAGCGGCACGCATAACAAAGAAAATTCACTTACCAACGTAAACAGGGAACGTGAAGCTCTATAATTGATCAACACTAACATAGCACTACCACGCCAGTCCGTAATGCAACGCGGCTCACATTTAAACGTACGTCAAAACGCAACATCACTTCCGTTGTCGATACAATACTGTCAGTACCTAAAAGAACGAAAAGTCAGTACAATAGCGTTGCGCTAAAAATAGATTTTGTCACCTTTGGACCCCCCGCATGACTCAGACAAAAATTGCCAGTTCTTGTCTGCGTTTACCAAAAAACATATTTGTTCTAGGTATTCCCCAGGAGGATTGGGAGGACACATTTTAATAATAATTGCAGTATTTATAGAACATGTAATCTTTAAATGTTTTACATATGGTGCCGTTTTTGTGGGTGGTGGAACATGATGCATAATGAAAGTGTAGGAAGGGGGGTTCTACACAAGTTTATGCTGAAAAAAGTCGTGCTGGCTTCTCTTTTAGGCAGTGCCTAAATCTATATATTACATTTACCTGAGTAGGAAGAAAATTTGGTGTGGTGGGAAGGTTAGGGGATGTTGAACCCCCAGTTGACTTCTACTTTGACAGATAGTCAATTTGTCTTTTTTATCTTTTTACCAAACGTAACAAACGTGCCGAGGATGACTGGAACGAGGGGTTTACGTCATATCAGGAACGGAAGTGACTCGCACATTCTCAAAGCAACAGCGTTCATGCGACTTCTACAAGACCATAGCGAAACCAGTGCGATTTATTACAGATTTTTTACGTAGAAAAAAGGTTTTTGATCGACGAAAATGTCCAATCGGTGCATTGTATTCGGTTGTGGCAATGTACCGTCGCAAAAAGAAGGGATATCCCTGCATCTGATACCATTTTATGGTGACGACCGACCCGAGGCAAAGAGTCGTAGAAGGCGCTGGATCGATTTCGTGAAGGGGAATCGAGTATGGAAGCCAGGTACAACTGCATCGATCTGCTCAAAGCACTTTTTGCCGAACGATTTTCCAAACGTGTATGCTGGTGAGGTGAGGAAAAAGCGGCTGAAAGTAGACGATTTCGGCGTGTCTGTTTGGCCGACCGTGCATATGAGAAGGAAAGATGAGGAGACAGCTCCCCAAACAAAACGCACCCAAAGAATGGTGAGTTGATATCTATATTTACAAATTTATCGTACATGACAGAAAAAGTGATTTCGTAAGCGATTAGTTCGCCATACTCAAGTCTATATGCCTTCTAAACTTGCAAATGGTTTCAATTGTTTAGAGGGTGAAAGCACAGAGGAACGCGCAGAGAGTTTGTTTGGGCCTGGCACGTGGGCCATCCCTTCATCTGCACCTCAGCAGAGTCTTAGCAAGTCTTTTACATTGATAATCTCCGTGTATCAGTATTTTTCGTGGGTGATTGTTTCATCTACACTATGTTTAGGCTCTGACCCTATATTTTGCTGTATTTATTTTGCAGACTGATGTTAGCACTGGTTTGTTTATGCCTGACACGTGGGCCATCCCGTCAACTTCATCCGCGCCTGAGGTAAGTCAGGTTTTTTTATTATAAAAACTCCTATTTTATTTCTTTATATATGTTTTTGCTACACTTTTTTATAGACTGCTGTAGCCACTGCTGAAAGTGACGCTGAGATTGAACCCTTTGATAATACCACATCTGTACCTGAGGTTTGTTAGATTTTTATAATGATCAAATCCCAATATCAATATATCTCTGGATCTATTTATGTTTTACTCTGATGTGACATGGCAATCTCCATTGGGCACCGGCCCGCCAACTCATCTAGCGTTGATGAGTGTAATGTTCTAATACCAAGAAAATACATAACTAGTAAAAGCTAAAGGCCTTTGAATTGAAAAAAATTGTCAATCCAACCAAATAATTTATTGCAGACTATGTAGATGAACTGTACATGTTCCTGCTACAATCGAGTGAAGATGAGCTGGCTTCAGCAATAAATGAACTACAGGAGCTGACACCAGCGCCAATGGTCTCTATGATGGAGAGAGAGTCAAGAGAGGTGGCCTTGGAAAGGCATTCAAAGAGACAAAAAATGACCATCACAGATGTGCCTCCTACTGAACAACCAGTTGCTCCAGGTTTGATTTTTCTCTCTCTTTCTACTCTACTGGTTAGCAGTACAGAATTATGATTGAACTCAAAAGCATATGTGTATAGACAAGCCATATAGCCATATCTTAGCCATGTGTCTTTGGCAAGTTAAACATTTATGCATGTATGCATGAGGTTGGGTAAAAAATATTTAACTAATTCCAGTCTTTCACTTTTATAGTTTCTTTAGAACCCCCAAGACAAGTAGCAGCTGTAAGTGGCAAATAGAGACGGTGCACCACTTGCCATTTTCCTATGAAAGGTCACAAGAATATCTCCACCTGTCCCAGAAATCAAAAATAGATTTAGAAATAGATTGAGGCTTTGCTCATTAGAAGGCAGAAAATAGTAAGAGTGCTGCAGTGCTTATACAAGTAAATATCATATGTACACTTGATTCATGGATTAATGACAACCACTCTACATTCTGTGATATGTGTTGTAGACTGTCAGCTATAAAAACTCAATTTATTATAATTAATCTGGGGTTCAATTTTTTAAACATATGTAAGGAAATAGAAATAGAATTCATTGTTTAGTTATTTGCACTTAAAAATAAATAAATAACTGGCAACTGAAATTGATGTAAAGAAAAAGCATTGTCTTTGCCTACCACCTTATAACGATTTGTACTTGAATCGATAACAATTCGGGAGAGTTTCTTTTACTGAAAGCACCAATAATAAATAAAACATACACATGGAAATAATTCCAATATCCAAATCAATGAACAACGAAAATAAATGGGAATTAATCATCTCCTAGTTCAAAACTAGCACCGTCGTCATCTTCAGCCATTGGAAATGTCCGGCGTATGGCATGGTATGCACATGCAGGTAGTGGAATTATTTTCCTTCCCATGATTCCATAAATTAGCCTAGTAAACTCCCTGTAGGCTAAAGCCCTGAGCAGTCTGTAATAAAAGCGAGCAGCGGTTAGAGGTGGAATAGATTTCAAAGGAAAATCACATACAAGACAAGATCTTTTTGAACATGATTTATCTATTTGATTTATGCAACAAGAACATGATATTACAGAGCTGGCGCCATGTGTACCCTAATCACGAACTCTAACATGAAAGCTAGTAATGGGCTTTTTAGTTCCAGCAAAAGCATCAAGAGTAGAATAAATTTTGTGTCTTAAAGAAATAAGATATGACTAGAAATTATGATTTTTACAAAAGCAATGATTTTGGTGTTTGCGCGGATCAGAACTTGTTTACAATGCCATATCATAACAAAGAACAAATTAGAAGGAAAAGCAAAACGCGCCAAGTAGCCAGTGAATAATGATTGCGCTTCTAAAAGGAATACATACCTTTCTTCTGTCCCGGTCTGCTTGTATGTTTCCTTATCTCTTCGGCGCAACTTTTTTGCTGCCATTCTCAGGCTCCACTTCTTCAGGCACACCGGAGCAAATCCTGGGTGTTCGGTTACGCTCTTTAGTTTAGTGCATGGTTCTAAATCTTGTACAACAAGATCGCTCTGCAGTGCTTCCACGCAGCCCTCTAACTCGGTACAGCAATAACATTCGTTGATATTTCTTACGAATTCCGTGTTACAATTTTCGTATTTACACCTAGTGAAAAAAGATAGGTAAATATTGCTATCACAACTCAGCGACCTAACTGGTCAAAGGCAACGAGGTATGAGATTCCAACTACCGAGTCGTTCGTACCATTCGTCATCTCGTGCTTTTGTGAGTCGTTTATCGAGATCTTCTTCCATCTCTCTCTTTTGTTCCTGTTCAGTTTTGTAGGTGAGCAGCCATTCTGGATCGGCTAATGGCTCACCAGCATATCCGTTCTCTTTCAATACGAGTCACTTTCTATCTGATTCGAAGGCCCAGCGACCGGCTCAAACTCATGCGGGTGGGAACTCGGTTTATAAGCAGATGATGATGCAGTGGACGAATCATCATCAGTTGACATCGTTTGCGATAAAAATAGCACGTTTTTAAGGAGATCGTATCTTATTTTTCTCTAGCTCAAAGCTATCCGTACTGCTAGTAACTAAGAACTACTTGGAAGTGTGAGATTTTGGGTTCCTGTTTTGACGTCACAACCGGAAGTGGTTGGAAAGCCTATTGTTTTTACCTCGCTATGATTGGCTAATTATATTGAGCCGATTTACATGCTGTCGGACAGCGGATAGGGTGTAGCAAAAAAGTGTAAAGAAGCGGGAATTTTGAAAATTCACCAAAAAAAGATATTTTGATGGATTTCAGTTATTTTTTCGATGGATATGAGATCAATAATTATATTTTAAGGCTATTCAGGTGTCTGTAGAAGTAAAAGAGCCACTTTAAGTCACAAAATTTGAGGCAAAAAAAAATAATCATCGCATGGCAAGAACTTTTTTCCTTGCTCCGTGCTTGTATTTAGCCGCCATCACGGGGCCGAGTGGGGCCTGGGAGTTGCGCGGCTGACTGACTGGCGAGTGACACCCCAGAGTACCCGCGCAATGACCACAAAACCAAGTCTCATAGTTATACCATATTTCTATACCTATGGAGCTCCGCGCACAGCCTACGGCCGAGCTTAGCTCCGCTAAAAACTCACCTTTTGTTGAGGTTTGAAATCGTTGTTTTCCGATCATGCGTTTGCTCCTTTTTTGCATAAATCACGTTGGTTTCGTAGCTTTCTACTGAGTTTCCTTTTTTACACATTCTATCGGTCAAGAGGGTAGAGTTGGCATTTTTATACATCAGGAAGCGCTTTGAAACCCTCTCTGTTTTGTACTTGACTCGGGCCGCCATCTTGAATTTGATCCTCACTCCACGGCGGTTGATTGACAAATGAGCCGGTGCTCCCAATGGAAGCACCCTTTTATACCGCGCCTTCGTGTTTAAGTCAAATTTTAAAAAATTGAATAAAATATTCCAAATAGCGCATAGATATCCCAAAAGTATTTTCTGGGGACGTCAACATCTTTACTTCAAGCTCGAATAATTATAGATTGAAAACATTTCATTAGGGTATGCGAATAAAGAGAATACATTTTAAGAAATCTATGATAAGCGTAACAAATTCCAATCATTCCCCTTCTGTGACAATCTGTTCCAAACTAATGGGACACTTCCCCTCCCCCTTCCTCAATGTTGGAGGGCAAATGATCACCTTGCTACTGCTTGTGCTTTGAGCTGAAAAATCGCCTCTAACCAATATAAATCGGGGGGAGAGGGTTGGCGGTTGTTCGTATGGGAAGTGTCCCACGTACTTTTGTTGAGGATTGTCTGAGCAAGTGATTGACAGGTCCTGGAACAGGAAACACTATCAGTGATAACGCAACGACGATACAACTATGCGAACGTCAAAATCAAACACATACAATTATCGTGGCAGGATCGCGCGTAAAATTGAACAGAAGCTTCAGAGACGACTATTTTTCATTGTAAACAATCTCATCTGTTTCTTCATATAAGAAATACCGCCTATGAAGAATTTATTACGTGAGAGATTTTCACTACAAATTTAGTCACGCAAGCTTGTCTCGGGGAGAAGACTCCATGCCAAACTCCATGTGACTGTTTAACAACAACGCGTGAGCCCGCGGTACGGGGGGGTAGTAACAAACTAATATTATAACATCTCCCCCCTCAAATAACAAGTCCCAATGTCACTATGAAATAAAAGGAAATAAAAGTAACAAGACTATGGCTCAGTTATAATAGTTAACTGTTCTTAACAAGACTCAATAAGCCTATCAGGCTTTTGCACTAGTCTTCCTGATCTGGTAGTGACTGGCTGCTTCATAGGCACATCCGAGACTGCAGGCATCTGTGGCTTTGGCTGATCCGAGACTACAGGTATCTGTGGAGGTGTCGATAGCTTCACTGGCACACCAGTAAGGACCGGTGTGCTTGGCTGCAGCCGGATTGGCTGGTCTAATGGAGTAGAAATGATGTGCCTTCTCTTCCTGCGGTAAACTCTTCCCCTGTCGTCTTGTACCATGTATGACCTTGGTAGTACCGCCGCTGTCCTCCACTGCTTTTCGCCGCCTGTTCCGATTCTGACTTTCGAACCAGATTCCAGTGGTGGCAGGTCTTTGCTGTTCTGGTTGTAATACGCTGCAGCTTTTTCTTAACGCGTTTTGAGTGCTTTAACAACTGTATCAGGGTTCACTGGTTGAGGGAGTAACAGCCTTTTGTGAGTGGGAAGCATGGTACGGGTCCTCCGGCTCATCAACAGTTGGATGGGTGATACACCAATGTCCTCAAAAGGTGTATTGCGGTACTTGAGAAGTCCCTCGAATGGATCCTTTCCTCAGCATCTGCTTTCTTAAGGATACGTTTGGCCGTCTGGACTGGTAATATGTTGAAACCACCATTCTTTCGCAAATACTTTGAATTGGTGGGTGCTATCAAATAAGTTTCTAGTATTACTGTACTGTGATCCATTATCGCTGATCACTTGGTCGGGTATTCCATAGCTAGCAAATATTTTCTTCAGGTTGTTAATGATACAGGTTGCAGTACTTTGACGTAGAAGCTCGATTTTGAAATACTTCGAGTAGAAATCAGTCACTACTAGATAGGTATGTCCACCGTAATCAAATAGATCAGTATCAACGATCTGCCACGGTAGCCCAGGAATGTCGTGAGGCCTGAGAGTTTCTTTTTGCTGCTGATTCCTGAAGGCATTACAGATTCCGCAGGATCGGATTCTGTCTTTCACCTGTGCACTCATACCTGGCCAGAAAACATAGTCCCTAGCATAGGATAGACTTTTTTTACTCACCCATGTGCGCACCATGAATCTCATCAAGTACTTCAGCTCTCATCCCTCGTGGTACGACAATTCGATCAGACTTGAATAGTAAGCCATCCTCAACACTTAGCTCCTCCCTGTAGTTAAAATATTCTCTTGCTAATTCATCGATCTGTCCCCTGTCTGAAGGCCAACCAGTGAGAACATAATTCATAACGACCTGCGAAGTCTCATCAGTATTGGTACAACTTCTAAACTTTGACAGAGCATCTTTGTCAAGTCTAAACTTGTCAACCAAGTTGACTTGAACCTCATCACTGTCATTGCTAGGTGTCTCTGGTATATGTATGGGTGCTCTGCTCAAACAGTCGTAAAGGACTTGTTGCTTACCAGGAACATAGTTGACATTCAAATCATACTTTGTAAGCTTAAGGAGCATGCGCTGTAATCTGGGTGGGGCATCATTAAGTGGTTTCTTGAAAATTGACTCGAGTGGTTTGTGATCTGTCTGTACGATGACTGACCGGCCATAAAGGTAAGTATGAAACTTCTGTACCCCCCAGGTAATAGCTAGTAATTCCCTTTCAATGTTTGCGTAATGTTTCTCTGCATTGGTGAGTGTTCGTGATCCATATGCAACTGGCCTTCCGCCCTGCATTACCACTGCACCTAAGCCTGTACTGCTGGCATCAGCATTTAAAACTGTCTGTTTGTTATTGTCGAAATATGACAGAACAGGTGAACTACTGATAACACGTTTGAGCTGTTGAAATGCATATTGTTGGGGTGTGTCGCATACAAAAACGGCATCCTTCTGTAGGAACTGGGAGATGGGTCCCTGAATCTCTGCTTTGTTTTGGATAAACTTATCGGGATAGTTCACAGTTTCTATTAGTCGTTGCACCCCCTCTTTGTCTGTTTGGTGGTGGCATGTCAATGATAGCCTTGATCTTCTCTGGATCTGGCTGCAAGCCTTTTGAAGTAAGCCCTGTGGCCGACATAACTTACTTCATCCACTCTAAGCTTTACTTTACTAGGATTAAACTTCAGTCCTACCTCTCGACTTCGCTCCAGTACCATTGACAGTTTTTCATCCATTTCTGACTGGTCTTGTGCATGTATGAGGAAGTCATCCACAAGGATTTCAACTGGGACACCTTCAAACAGCCGTTCCATCTCTCGCTGGTATATCTCTGGCGCTGGAGCAACTCCGAAAGGAGGCCTACAGAACCGGTACCTTCCCCAAGGAGTGTTGAATGTGAGCAACTTTGAACTTGCTTCATCCACTGGGAGCTGCCAAAACCCACTGCAGGCATCTAGAGCTGTAAAAACAACAGTGTTAGCAAGTTTGTCTACAACTTCTTCTATAGTTACCATAGGGTGGTGTACACGCTTCAGTGCAGTGTTTAGATCTCGTGGATCAATGCAGATTCTGATTTCCTCTTTTGTGGGTTGTCCTTTTCCCTTCTCTCGTCTCTTGTCTACCAATAGCATTGAGCTGACCCATGGTGTGTGTTCCTCCTCCTTGACTATGATTCCATCTTGTTCCATCTCAGACAACTTCTCTTTTACAGGCCCCAGGAGTGATATTGGTAACTTTCTTGGAGGATGAATAACAGGTCTTACAGACTCATCAGTTTCCAGAGTGATTTCATTAGGTAGTCTACCAGGCTTATCACTGAAACAATCTTGAAAGTTCTTTAGCACTGGATCTGTTGTAATGATATCTGGAATTCTTGCTATCTTGAGCATCTGGGGCTGTTGGTTGACGCTGAATCAAATCTAAGTTCATAAATTGCAACACCTCTAAGTCAAGGCATGCATCGCAGCTCACCAATGAAGTAAAATCACCACGTACAACTAGGTATAACAGGTCAACAGTACGAGTCTTGAGTAGGGAGCCGTACACATCCAACTGGGCGTATTGGCTTAGTGGCTAACCATCCCTTCAATGGCTGGTGGATTTTCTGGAGTGTTTCGTGTAACTTGTCTGTACAGGCTAAAGGGAATGACATTTGCCTTAGCACCAGTGTCGGCTTTAACTTTGACTTGACAGTTACTTATGGTGACATTGATCATGCTTTTGCTCCTTGACGCTGATACATCCGGCATGAGTTGCATCATCTTCATCGTATTCACTTGCGGCTTTTTCAACTTGATGCACACTGCTCTTCCTTGTAGATCTACACACCCTCGCGAAGTGACCGACCTTTTTACATTTTCTGCACTCTTGCTTAAAGGCTGGACATTTACCTTGCGAAAATGAATGCCTGAGACCACAAAATTTGCAAAAAGGGTCATCTTGCCTCTGTTATTTTGCGACATGGAGCTCTTGATGTCATGAATGTTAGATGCTGATTGCTCAACAATGCCAGTGGGTAGACTGAACTTAATCTTTTGTGCCTCTGAGGCTTCGTAGGTACGACAATAATCATGTGCTGACTGTAATGTCAAGTCTGGTTTCTTCAACAGTTCACCTCTCAGTTGATCAGACAACACTCCGCCGACCATTCGGTCTCGAATCAGCGAGTCTTTTAGAGTCCCAAATTCACATGCAAGGGCTAGTCGTTTCATGTCACTCACAAAATTATCAATCCTTTCTCCCTCTTTCTGGCTTCGTTGATTAAACACCAATCTCTCGTATATCACATTTCTAGCAACTCGACAAAGTTCTTCAAATTTCTTACAGATTTTCTCAAAGGATTCTGGACTTTCATCGGTACCGTATGTAAAATAACTGTATTCCTCGATGGCTTCACTCCCAGCGCAATTAAGCAACATGTTTACCTTGATCTTGTCGGATTTGTTCTCCTTTTCTGCTGCTGCTAGGTAGATCTCAAATCGCATGATAAACTTTCTTCAATCTTCTGCAGCTTGGGCATCCAGTATTAACGGACCTGGCTTGTTGAACGATTCCCTCTCCGCCATGTTGTTTTGAGATCGATTCGAATGGCCTTTATCTCCTTGTTTAACGCTATTTACGTCTCAGAGTCGTAGTCTGCATTCTTCTTTTCCAATTTAGACTTCTGACACCATGTTATAAGACGGTTGTCGGCCAATTCAACACATTTAATCCCTTAATTCTCTGACACAAACTCCATGCGAAACTCCATCTGACTGTTTAACAACAACGCGTGAGCACGCGGTACGATGGGCTCCTAAGGGGGGGGGGGTAGTAACAAACTAATATTATAACAGGTCCTTTATTCTCCTACAACGATGGGAAAGAGGCCTATAGCTTCAAGATAAATGAAGTAACCCCTTCATTTGCCGCAGCAAAAACACTCATTAAAGATCTGAGCTCAAATCAATATTATGCTGTTAGACATGCAATTGCCTCTGGTGTGTCAGTAGGAGTAACCACTAGGAAAAGGTTCCAAGATACTGTGGTAGGTGATGTTAAAAGGAGAAAACAAGGAGTGAATCTTCCAGAGATGCTTAGAGATGAGTTTGTTGATATTGAAAGGTTTCAGAAAGGAACCACATGCAAGATTGAATCTGAGGGAAGAGGAGAGAAGTGGTTAATGGGGATTGAAGACATCATCATGGTTGGTCCAGTTGAAAACAACTACCACTATTTTGTCAATGGGAATTACTTCATCCCAGTTATTGATAATGAAGCAGTTGTTCTCCATGATTGGTGTCAAACCCCTAAGCTAGTTCCACGCAGCTATGCGCGCAACAGTATAAAACCCTCTACCAGGATCAAGAGGAAGGTAATTGTATATCCCGAACCTTCAGACACTGCCAACCCACGGTACTTCCTTTGCATTGACTTTAAAAATCCAGAATAAGAGGCAGGAGTGCGTGTCCCAGTCTACCCAAAAAAACAGGATACTATTGAGGTGCTAGGCCCAGTTGGGGCACACCTTGGTTTGGACTGGGGAAAGAAGTCTTCACTGAAGAAAGAAAGTCAACAGTGAAGTGGTATCGTGAGAGCCGCTGCCCTGGTATCTGGAATCTTAACAATGAAGAAGGAAATGTCTATTTTTCTTCAATCATCTGTGTTCGTACTGTTGTAAGGTGGTTTGGGGGTTTCAGAATAGAGTAAGCTGTACATTATCGTCATTGGTGTGCAGTGGAACCATAACAATATGGTCAGTGCTGACAACAGTCCCATACAGTTCCCAATACAGTTCCCAATACAAGGTTCCATTAAATATCAGTATCATTGTGAAAAATGCACTGCTTGTGAATATGAAGAAATTCTTACAATATGTCATATAAAATGGGGAGAAACAACTCGACAGTGGCTTTTGTGTTCCTTAATACCTGGCATAGTTTTTGGACTGCCATCTGTAGTACACAATTTTGTGATAAGACAGTATGTTCTGATGTTAATACTCCAATGAACATAGCCACATTTTGATCAATACATCTGCTTCTCTGTGTACACTTAGAACTGCTTGATGGCCCTTAAAAACTTGAAAACCTTGTTTTCCCTAGAAAGCACTTCCCAAAAGTGCCTTCTCCAATGACATCTGTTTCTTTGAACCTATGGTCCTTGTGACAGATATTCAGTGACTTAATCCTGTATGCAGTATCTTTGCTAATCAACTCTTTTAGGTTTATCAAGATCCCCATACCTTCCAGACATTTTTTCTTTTGTATTTCGGGGTAGGTTTGGATTTGAAATGACATTTTCTTTAATCCCATAGTATTACCAACATGAATGAAATTTCCATCTTCAAGTCTTGGCGATACTAACCTCAAACTACTGTGCTTGCCGACTGCAACCTATCATTCTTTGTTCCTTCTTGGAATATGGCTTTTATCCTGTCAACATTAAATTTAAGCTCTATTAAGCAACAATTTAAAACAGTTTTTTTTTTCTGTCGCAACAATTCACAGTAAAAAATATGTTGCTTTGTGAAGAAAAACTATAAGGGAACAACAACTCCAAGACTAACTTCAACACACAAGACTGACTTCCAACACACAACAACACGACTCTCCAGACCTCATGTTCGCACAAACTATAAATCAGGAAAATGAAGCGGGATCGCTCCTTCATATCTCCTAAAAAAACATCTCTACCCCTTCCTCCTCTAGGCATGAATTAATTTATATTAATTAAGATTTCCCTTAGCAAGTGTAGACTAATTATGATCACTGTTTACATAATTTTATATCTCACAACTCTAACACTGTTTAGGACAATTACTTAAATTTTTATATCTGATTCAGCAAGCTATATTTTGGGCCTTGTTTAGAACAACAAATTTACTAGCGAGTGTCAGCAAATGTAAATATATATTGAGTACATGTTTTAGCGGTTATACTCACTGTAGTTGGTACTGTAGGCTAATACAATTTTCAACACCTTCGGCTACAAAAAGATTTTTATGGCAAAGCTCGGCTTAAATACCTTTTGATAACAGCATCTTTATGAGTCGACAGGGCCGATTTCTTCTCAAACTGCTCTTTCAAATTAGCTTCATTGCGTAGATAAGCTAAAAAGTTTAGACATGATTACCGTGATCCGCCTTATATTTGAGACCGCTGACGTATTGTTTCACCGTAGACAGGGCACACAGGAGGCCCACAAAGTGAATACCATTACATGGCAGATCTCTCGGACCCACTTTAGACACACTTCTACATGGTTTCCGCAAGGTAAGCTTGCAAAATTTACATACTCCTACATA
Organism: Nematostella vectensis; assembly: GCF_932526225.1. Classification (NCBI taxonomy): domain Eukaryota; kingdom Metazoa; phylum Cnidaria; class Anthozoa; order Actiniaria; family Edwardsiidae; genus Nematostella; species Nematostella vectensis. Next base: position 12,414,823 of record NC_064040.1, on the reverse strand, counting down.
ATTCTGATGCCGATTGGTAAAGTGGCTGGTTGTAAATACTTTAAATAATAGTACCCAAGATAGAAAATATTTTTTTAAAGTTTTATAGATTTTTGATTACATCTTCAACCTACTTAAATGCACCAAAAACTTGTAGACGACTCTGTCAAACTTTCGTCTATATTAAGACTTCTTGATGTCTATGGGTAATTTACCTCACCCAGTGGCCTGTAGTAAAGACACATCCCTTTTGATCTTATTGTGTTTCTTTAATAAAATATTGGCGCATCAATATTTTACCCAATATTTTCTATATCTCATGTATATATTAAATCCTATGAGGCTTCAAAAATAGTCATTGGACACAGCAGTCAGTCTTTTACTAAAGATCATGCTGTCTGAATAAGCCAAGAACAAATGCAGAAATTGATTAATATGATAATAGTAGAGTTATTTTTTTTCATTGTTAAAATACATAAAAAACCCTAACCTGGAAAAACTTAAGTTTGTATATGCTATCCACCTTTGAACTACATATGTGGACTTCTGACATAATATTATTATCTTTTGGTGCCATAAATTTTAGACAAAGGCATATTTACCCTAGTGAAAAATTGCTTTTATTTTTTAGCACTTCTAATGAAGTTGGAATTTGCACCTACAAGTGATTTTAACTCAAAACATGTAATTCTGGACCAATCGACTATAGGCATGAGTTCTTGTGATCACTTGGTAAATTTAAATCTATTACTGGAAGTGTTCAAGTGAGTTCATAACGTTGCGACCAGAACCTCTGGTCTTCAACAGGCTAATGAATAAATGAATGAACGAACGAACGGACGGACGGATGAATGGACGGATAGTCTTCATTTACAGTGTTGTCTATTCTTGCAGAGCTTTCTTGTGAATGGTGCGCTCACTTGCTGAAGTCATGCCATTACGGGTACTAGATTTTGGTTGAGGCGTTTGTTTTACAGGGATCAATAAATCTTGGCATTTGCTATCAAAACTCACTGTGAATAATCCATGAGAGCTTCTTTGATACCACAAGAGCAACACATTTGTTTTGCTTACATAGTATTGTGCACGTTCAATTAGTACCAATGGATGCTGGAGTGTCGAATTATCTTCAAAACAAGCAACGAATTGGCCAGGATGGAAAATGGCCTGATCACCACCAGTGCCACTGTCAACAATATCAGCTGCAGGTTCATCGATACTAGCAATTTCTGACATACTCCGCGCTAAATCAACCGGACTCATGGCCTTTCGCTGCGCCATCGTCCTGTCTTACATCTTGTCTGCCTGGGACCTACTGTGACTCAAATAAATACGGAGCCCGAGGCTATAGGGGATAGCCTTTTTGGTGTGGTAAGGGTGGCAAGATGAAAAAAGGTGTTAGCAGCGCCATGGGCACACGCATGGCACCCTCTTTCGCCTGTCTCTTTCTTGGCCTATTTGAAACCAACGCTTTGCGTGACGCCCCTTACAAACCCCATACGTGGTTAAGATACATCGACGATATTTTTGAGGGTCTAGACAAATTGAACGCTTTTGTAGATTATCTTAACAATATACACCCCACCATTAAATTTACAAGCTCCCACTCCTATAACAATGTACCTTTACTTGACGTTAATGTCTCCCTTGTTAATAGTAAAATCGAAACTCAAACCACAATTCAGTGAAGTTGGGTCAAATGCTAGGAGACATGAGAATGCTATCTATGTTGTGTTTCTGGGGTACCTGAGAGAAGCTGCAAGTAAGTACAGCACCATCCAAGTTACCAGTGTTGGGGAATCATCATGCAATCATAGCAGCCAAAAATACAGTAAATGTATGGGGCATAATTTAAAATGTCTTATAAGGTCCTTTTGGGCCCCCTCCAGTTAAAAAATCCTAGCTACGCCCCTGTTACATGCACATGAACATACCAAACTCTATCAAGCACACGCCACTGACATTTTATCTTCAATGTCACCTAAATGACAGTACATGCTATAAAGAAGACATATTATGATAACCTCTTGGCTAAGTTGTTTTCTAAGTTGTTTATTTTGGGAGTAAGTAAATTAGGATACAAATCAAACAAGATAATTTTGCCGATAGGGAACTAATTAAATCCGCAACTATAAGATTTAATTGAGCAGCTTTACATCGCTGGCGCATTTCTGTTATACAACGCAAACTACATTCCGATATCCGGAAATACCTATGAACTATGAAGTAATTAGAGCCTATAGATTTCCAAATTATGCTTCTAGTGAAATTTATGAAACTTTTATTATAACTCTGTAGTTTCCAATTACATTGGAATAAACATCTTAGAATGTGATTGTGACATAATTAAAATTGTTCCCGATACAAATGTTTAATTCTTTATCATTAAAAACAGTTTAAAAAGACAACCGTGTAAAATATTGTTGCCAAAATCACTATGTTTGCAATTAACCAGTGATATAGTAGTGTAATAAACATCTTAAAAAGTATTCTGATATCATTACAATTGTTCCTGTTACAAATGTTTTTTAATTCTTTATCATTAAAAACAGGTTTTTTAAAAAAAAATATGTATAATATTCTTGCCATAACTACCACGTGTTTTCAATTAATCAGTGATAATGGAATAAACATCTTAGAATGTGATTGTGATATTATTAAAATTGTTCCTGTTACAAATGTTCTTTGATTCTTTATCATTAAAAACAGATCCCAAAAAATATGTAAAATATTGTTGCCAAAATCGCGGCAATTGTTGTAATTGAGCAAGTTGGAGTCTTTGTTTGCTAGAGATTGTTCTCCAGGTTGCTACTTTTATGTTCATCAAAACAGGTATTCCAAAGTTAACATTCACATGCTTACATAGACAGTACAAAGTACAGACAGACAGTTTGGTTATTGTTGATGCCTTGATAACGTTTCAACTGCATGAAGATAGATATAAATTCCAAAGTTAGAAGAAACCCAATCTGATGGTATTTCACTTTCTAGCTCATCTAGACATGCCTGAGTAATACCTTAGTCAGACAGTGGGTTGAAGATAGAACTGTCTGCTCCATTATTACTCATTTCCCCACCAACAGATATGACTCCCTCTACTCCATACAGTTCACTTGCAGTCTCCCACAAATTTTAGACCCATTGGGTTTTGAAGCTGACCAGAGACCCAAAGCTGAAGTGGACTGGATTTGGTTGTCCGCATCCGATGGCGTGCCCATGCTTCCTTCCATATGCTAAGCTTTTCATGTAGACATGATGGAGGGCCCTCAGGTGTAAAGGGTTTAAAGGATCAAGGATGCCTTCGTCCTCCATAAAGTAGAAAAGTTCACAGTAAAGTACCAACGCACCTGCAAATACGTCCCTCCACAATCGTTCAATTCTTTGGTTATGTGTACTCTTTCCTGTGATAGCACTTCTCCTGTTTGGTCCCCTTCTCGAAATCATATTATCAGCTATTTGAACATTCTCAAGTCATTTGTCAGTCCTTATTCTATTTGGCAGACCATAAGACTCCACAGCTGTCAAAAACAGTACATAATTGTTTCTGCTTTGTTATTATCGTTACAAGACATCATGACTATCAACCGACTGAACCCATCAAAGCCACCTATTATTACAAAGTTCCACCTAACCAGCTTATGGTTGGTATCAATGTGCCAAAGGTGCCTTGTACGTCGTACACCGTTCGCTTTAGTCTCCCCTTGCTTCGACATTCGACTCCACGTGCATCAACGCGATGATACTTTCTCGTAGCCTCGACCTTTGAACAGTAATATTCTTCAGCTGAATCAGGATCTGCCTTAACATGCATTCTCCGCAGAATGGAAACTTTTTTGTTATCCAAGACAATGCCTCGTCAAGTTCATGATCAGTGATATCAGTAAATGTAAGTGTGTTGAATCAAACAAACGTTTTATTATGCGAAAACAGGAACAACAACAGTCTAAGACCATAATACCACAGGCGCCCCGAGCATGTTCGACGGGCTGTAACATCCTCCCCGCCGACGTCAACTGATATCCATCTTTGACGACTCTTCTTCTTGATCTTGCCCAACACAACGCTACGCTCAGCTATCTGACTGTTCTGCTCCCCGCCGTGAGCAAGTGTGGTAGCTGTCCGTAGCTCTTACCTATGTAATTTCTGTACTGGTCGGTTGAGAGTTCCCTTTTCGGTACGCATCGTAGCATTCCTGATTAGTCCGTCCTTGCCAGGGGTGTACGGCTTCGATCCGTCCCAGAGGCCACTTGCACCGTGTCACATTATCCTCCGATATCAGCACACATCTCCTACGCGAACAGGGACCTCTTCCTTCATCCATTTTTGACGAATGGACAGTTTGTGCAGATATTCCTTGTGCCAGCGATTCCAGAAGTGATTTACGAGCCTTTGTTGATACAAATATCTCGGAATTAGACTGTCGCCTAGAACTGGTATTTCCGTAACGTCCGGTCCATGACCATGTGTACTTCCGTGGGAAATTGGTGATTAAAGCAAACTACTAGGCTAGTTGTGTTCAGAGGACCTCAAATAACAAGAAAAGTGATGTTGCCAAGTATGCAACCTGTCACGTGCCGTTTAACGGGGTTTTTAAGAAATGACGGTACTCGTTCAGCATGGAAACGAGGCTCTATAATAAAAACAGGAGTATCTGGCGTTTGTTCATCAAATCATTCTTGCAGGGTATGTTGGGGATCACTTATATGACTGCCTGAACGTCACGTGCCTAGCACAGCGTGGAAGCGAGGCTGTTTGATTTTTTTTAAATCAATTCTTAAACAATAAATATTCAATTATAGCTAAAGCTTCGTTTTAAACACTTTTTAAGATGAAAAAGCTAGATTGGAATACCAGTAATGATTTATTGATGCTTTTGTAGAAGAAAGGTGCTAGGACGGGCATTTATTAAATATTTTGTCTCAAAAAACACAGGGAGCCCAATTCAGAAATCAATAGGATCATGTGTTTTTTTTCATTCTATCTTTTAAAAAACTTTCGAGTAATTCATGTTATATGACCTGTGTGGTGTAACACTTTCTCGTCAAAATGATACTGTCATATAGTACAAGGCAAGCCTGTGAACAGTCTCCTCTACTCTTGCAGTGATGCCGTACTTTCTATGATTGCTACCAAACATTAGGTGTTCATAATAACTATGTATATCTGAGCAGTCATTTTCACAGTCCATCTTCACAGTCATGTTATCTCTTGTCATGTTTCCACATTCCTCCCCATCGTCACAGCAACTGCACAGATCTGTGTAGCCACCACCAGACTTTCTGTACTTGCAACAATGGTTGATACATCTGTCTTTTGCGCACCCGAACCTGACTAGATGGATAATGGCATCTGGTGCAGGTGGTAGATCTGTCATCACAGGGACCCAGATCTTCTTGGTGTCTTGCCACTTCCGGCCATATACACTTGGTAATGGCAGCACAGGGTTAGCGACGATGTCGCTGTTCCACACAAGCAGCTGGTAGTGTGATCGATCAAGACGTCTTAATCAACTGCGCCTCGAGGGTACGAGTCAGCAAGTCTCAGGCTTCTCAAGTAGGGATTGACGTTCAAATCTATGTTGACTGGCTCTAGTGGTTGACAAATTCTCAACAGCAAGTGCTTCCATGAAAACGGGGGACCATTCTGTACCTCCGTCTCGGTCTCTCGGCTCGAGGGATATTCCGACTCTTTTCATCTTCTTAGTCTGGGCTCTATCACCACCAAATGTTGACACGTTGAGGATCTCCGTTGGGCCTCTTAGCTCTAGCGAATCTGCAAGCTTCTTTGCGATGTACGATTTTTGACTGCCCGAATCAAAAGGACAACATATAATGACGAAAGCGCCGCGCATAATGACAAAAGAACCACATATAATAACGAGAATACCACGTAAAATGTAATATCTACCCCACATACTTAACATATGACAGTTGTGGCGTTCCATACCCTTGGGCGAGCAAAAGAATGGTTAAGTACACCTCTTCATCTAATTGGTGGATATATTTATCCTTCTTCCCACCGGCAAAGGACGACTAGGAGAGCAAAATCAACAAGAGCGTTAAAACAACCGCCATTTTGTGTTATGAAGAATGAAATAGCTTGGCTACAAAACAACTGAATGTTAACTATATCTACACAGCATGGCACCAGTGAAAAACTGCAAATGAGTTTGGCTGTCTGGAAGCCCCCAAAAAGATATCATAAGCTCTAGACCAAATAAGCGTTATCTTTAACTTTTTTTATATTTTGGTCTAGTTTTGGTGTTATGTAGCCCATTCACTTTGATTGACACTTCATGTCAGGACGCGTGCTATCTTGTGCACAGGTAGATCGGACTGTAACATTTTAAAACTTCGAGCAATTTGAGCGAGCAGCAGTCAAAATAAGCATAAGGTAATGCCTCAAATTGTTTTCCTATTTCTGTTAGCCATTTTTCTCTTATACATACATATTTCACACTCACACGGAATTTAATCTTTTATAACACGGACATATGAAGTTTATTAATAAAGTGCGTCAAATTTTATTACAAAGTGCGTTAGCTTTTTTTAATACAAAATGCGTCAAATTGTATTACAAAGTGTGTCAGGTATTACAAAGTGCTTCAATTTTATTACAAAGTGCGTCAGGTATTACAGTGCGTTGGTACAGCGTGGGTAACCTAGGTTTTTAACTCGTGAATGCTTGCAAAGCATTTACGAAAAATAATAGAAAAATAGTATGGACTTTCATAAGTTGTTTTTTTCCATAATTCTTTTTTATAAATTAAGTGCTAAATATCAAACAAAACTCGTTCAAACACGCTTATTCATCAAGAAACGATCAATAACGATTTTGCGAATTTCTAGAATGTTGACATGCTTAAAATACATATGACTGTAGCTTGATTAATTATGTCGGGTATTTAACTTATGTTTCCGAAGAAAATAGGGCGACCACTTCCAAGATCTAGATTTCTTTCTTACCCAATAGTCGCTGTTTGACTTTCGACATTGTAGTACTTGAAACTGGCGGATTCATCCTATCAAGACCAGAGGCCTTTGTGTGGAAAATTTCCATCTGTTTCAAGAAATCTGCCATGCTGTCAAAGAGCTCGTTGGTGCTGATATAGGCGTGTCGTTTTTTTTTTTTGCTTCGGTTTTTGCTTGTTGTTCTATTTTATTCTACTTTTCAATTCTAATTTTATTTTTAATTTCTTTTATATCCCAGTATTAAAACAAGATGCTGCAGTATTTTATGTGATTAATTTAAAATGTTATGTGAAAATAAAGTTAGTGGATGTTCTTTACAATTCTAAAACTTGCGTCTAATTTGTTTTCGTATTTTAATTGAGAGAATTGAAAAGTAAACAATTTCAAAGTGGGATAATTTAAATTCAAATAACTCAAATATCTGGCCCTGATACGCTCATCGGTTTTTTTTATTTCGCGCAATGGCGTATCACGATAAATCATAGCCATAAAACGACAAGTGTAACATCACCTCTAAACCAAGATGCTTCAGAAACCTATACTATCACTTCAAACTTTAAGTACATATTTATATAAGAGTACGAAATTTTCTTTATAATACTAACACTGCTGTGTATTTTTTTTTCAGTTTTTCTATTAAGGGCCATTAAGAGAATTAAAACGAAAACAATTTTAAAGTGGGATGATTTTAAACAATGCCGGTACTTATTTTTAGAAATAACACGAACATAACACTGCCTAGTATTCCAAATCTTTCCATGGGCAA